>NC_133470.1:60429014-60731514 GCF_048565385.1 Saimiri boliviensis
TTCAAACGGCTCTTGGAAGCTCTTTCATATGTTGTATGTTTTTTTTTTGACACGAAGTCTCACTCTGTAGCCAGGCTGAAGTGCAGTGGCGCGATCTCCTCTCACTGCAGTCTTTGCCTCCTGGGTTCAAGCAGTTCTCTTGCCTCAGCCTCCTGAGTAGTTGGGACTACAGGCATGTGCCAACACTCCCAGCTAATTTTTTGTATTTTTAGTAGAGACGGGCTTTCACCATGTCGACCAGGATGGTCTTGATCTCTTGACCTCGTGATCTGCCTGCCTCGGCCTCCCAAAGTGCTGGGATTATAGGTGTGAACCACGGCACCGGCCTTTTTTTATTTTTTTTTTGAGACACAGTTTTACTCTGTTGCCCAGGTTGGAGAGTGCAGTGGTGCAGTCTTAACCTCACTGTAGCCTCCGCCTCCCGGTTCAAGTGATTCTCGTGCCTCATCTTCCCAAGTGGCTGAGATTACAGGCACATGCCACCACTCCTGGCTAATTTTTTTTTTTCATACGCCCAGGCGTGAGCGCAGTGGTACCATCTCTGCTCATTGCAACCTCCATCTCCTGGGTTCAAGCGATTCCCCAGCCTTAGCCTCTGAGTAGTTGGGATTATAGGCGCCCACCACCACATCCAGCTAATTTTTGTATTTTTAGTAGAGATGGGGTTTTACCATGTTGGCCGGGCTGGTCTCGAGCTCCTGACCTCAGGTGATCTGCCCATCTCGGCCTCCAGAGTGCTGGGATTACAGGTGTGAGCCACTGTGCCCAGCCAATTTTTGTATTTTTGGTAGAGACGGGGTTTCGTCATGTTTGCCAGGCTGGTCTCAGAACTCCTGACCTCAGGTGATCTGCCCACCTCAGCTTTCCCAAAGTGCTGGTGTGAGCCACCATCCCCAGCCATCCCATCTTGTATGAAATATATATTTTTTAGTTAATTAATTTATTTTTCTGAGATGGAGTTTCACTCTTGTTGCCCAGGCTGGAGTGCAGTGGCAAGATCTCGGCTCACTGCAACCTCCACCTACTGGGTTCAAGTGATTGTCCTGCTTCAGCCTTCTGAGTAGCTGGGATTATAAACGCCTGCCACGATGCCCAGCTAATTTTTTGTATTTTTAGGAGAGACAGGGTTTTATCATGTTGGCCAGGCTGGTCTCAAACTCCTGACCTCAGGTGATCCACCAGCCTTGGCCTCCCTAAGTGCTAGGATTACAGATGTGAGCCACCGTGCCTGGCCTTGTGTGAGATATTATACATAACTGTTACAGCAATTGACTTGCACCTTGACGTCATCTCTTTCTGAAGGTTAAAGCTGCATTTTGTGTGGGTGTGGGTGGGTATGTATGTGTAAACTATTTTGAGGCAGGGTCTTGCTCTGTCACACGATTACTGCTCATCAAAGCCTTGACCTCCTGTGCTCAAACTGTCCTCCCACCTCAGCCTCCTGAGTAGCTGGTACTACAGGCATGTGCCACCACACCTGGCTAATTTTTGTATTTTTTGTAGAGTTGGGGTTTCTCCATGTTGTCTAGGCTGATCTTGAGCTTCTGGGCTCAAGCGGTCTGCCCATCTTGGCCTCCCAAAGTGCTGGGATTACACGTGTGAGTGACCGTGCCTGGCCCTCACCTTGCTTTTTTCACTGTGTATTATTATTATTATTATTTTTTTGAGATGGAGTTTCGCTCTTGTTACCCAGGCTGGAGTGCAATGGTGCGATCTTGGCTCACCGCAGCCTCTGCCTCCTGGGTTCAGGCAATTCTCCTGCCTCAGCCTCCTGAGTAGCTGGCATTACAGGCATGGGTCACCATGCCCAGCTAATTTTTTTGTATTTTTAGTAGAGACGGGGTTTCACCATGTTGACCAGGATGGTCTCGATCTCTTGACCTCGTGATCCACCCGCCTCGGCCTCCCCAGAGTGCTGGGATTACAGGCTTGAGCCACGGCACCCGGCCTTCACTATGTATTCTTAAGGGATATGTATGGTGCTTCATGTGGTGCTTTAAGTTCTTGAGTGGCAAAGAAGCTTAAGGCAGTTGTATAATGTTTTGGATATGCGGAGATCACGTTCTTGGGTTTTTTAGATTATGATGAAGATGACTATGATGCTGATTGTGAAGACATTGACTGCAAGTTGATGCCTCCTCCACCTCCACCCCTGGGACCTGTGAAGAAGGATAAGGACCAGGATGCTATTACCGGTGGTAAGTAGTAGAAATTGTCTACTTTTGTCTTGGGAGGAAGTTTCCATTCATAAGTCCAGGCTTGTGGCAAACACATAAGGGGCAAACTTAAGCTTATACGAAAGGACAAAACTTTTAGAAATAATTCATACAATTTCAAATTTTAGCATAAAGAGAAGTTTACTTTTAAAACACTTGGCAACAGTATTTTCTTTTTTTTTCTTTTTTAGTCGGAGTTTCGCTCTTGTTACCCAGGCTGGAGTGCAATGGTGCGATCTCGGCTCACCGCAGCCTCCGCCTCCTGGGTTCAGGCAATTCTCCTGCCTCAGCCTCCTGAGTAGCTGGGATTACAGGCATGTGCCACCATGTCCAGCTAATTTTTTGTATTTTTAGTAGAGACGGGGTTTCACCATGTTGACCAGGACGGTCTCGATCTTTTGACCTCGTGATCCAGCCGCCTCGGCCTCCCAAAGTGCTGGGATTACAGGCTTGAGCCACCGCGCCCGGCCTGGCAACAGTATTTTCACATACGCTCAAGAAGTAGTTGTTTAGTCAGTGCTTCTTACATCTGGCTACCCATCAGAATCACTTAAGAGTATTTTTTTTTTTTTTTGAAACAGAGTCTCATTCTGTCGTCCAGGCTGTAGTGCAGTGGCCCGATCTTGGCTCACTGCAACCTCTGCCTCCTGGGTTCAAGCAATTCTCCTGCCTGAGCCTCCCGAGTAGCTGGGATTACAG
The DNA here is from genome assembly GCF_048565385.1 of Saimiri boliviensis. Taxonomy (NCBI): domain Eukaryota; kingdom Metazoa; phylum Chordata; class Mammalia; order Primates; family Cebidae; genus Saimiri; species Saimiri boliviensis. The sequence goes on from NC_133470.1 coordinate 60,431,930, forward strand.
GTGCCCACCCCCGTGGCCAGCTAAATTTTGCATTTTTAATAGAGACGGGGCTTCACTGCATTGGCCAGGCTGGTCTTAAACTCCTGACCTCAGGTGATCTGTCCGCCTTGGCCTCCTAAAAAGTGCTGTGATTACAGGAGTGAGCCACTGTACCCAGCCCACTTAAGAGTCTTTAAAACAGCTGGGTGTGGTGTTTTAGCTGATAAAACACCTTAACACTCCTGGCTGCCAAACAATCTTAATGTTGTCCTGTGGGTTTAAAAAAATTGTCCATTTCATGGGTCTGTGAACTAGGACTACCTGACTGGTATCAAGTATTAAATAATTTTGCTATTGGTCACATTGGTTACAGTATGGGTCCCTTAACAGAAAGTAGGGCCAGGCATGGTGGCTCACACCTGTAATCTCAGCACTTTGGGAGGCTGAGATGGGCAGATCATTTGAGGTCAGGAGGTTGAGACCAGCCTGGCCAAGATGGTGAGACCCCCTTGGCTCTACTAAAAATACAAAAATTAGCAGGCGAGGTGGCACATGCCTGTAATCCCAGCTAGTCGGGAGGCTGAGGCAGTAGAATCACTTGAACCTGGGAGACAGAGGTTTCAGTGAGCTGAGATCTCACCAGTGCACTCCAGCCTGTGCGACAGAGCAGAACTCTGTCTCAAAAAAACAACAAAAAAACAAAACGGAAAGTAGTAAACGTAGTAATAGTGTTTGTTTCCTCATCACAACCCTAGGGTACCAGGTACATGGTGAGTTGGGGGATGATGGGAGATAAGAAGTTGGAATGAGTTTTCTGGGTTGCATACTAGTATTATGATTCGGGTGCTAGGTACTATATCTCCTGGCATGGAGCTATGTCTATAGCCTAAAGTGGGTGTTTGTGGAATTTGAGGACATATGTTCACAGTTACATGCCAAAGGGGTTTCTCTTCCTTGTTGCAGTGTCTGAAAATGGAGAAGGCATCATCTTGCCTTCCATCATTGCCCCTTCCTCTTTGGCCTCAGAGAAAGTGGACTTCAGTAGTTCCTCTGACTCAGAATCTGAGATGGGATCTCAGGAAGCAACACAGGCAGAATCTGAGGATGGAAAGCTGACCCTTCCTTTGGCTGGGATTATGCAGCATGATGCCACCAAGCTGTTGCCAAGTGTCACAGAACTTTTTCCAGAATTTCGACCTGGAAAGGTATGTTCTATGGAGAATACCCACATTGCAAACCATTGACCTCTTCCAAATAATGAGTTTTGTTGTTCAGATGTTCAGTATGGAGCTGTTAAGTCGTCGTCGTTTTTTTTTTGTTGTTTGATTGTTTTTTTGGGAGACCGAGTCTGGCTCTGTTGCCCAGGCTGGAGTACAGTGGCACGATCTCGGCTCATTGCATCCTCCACCTCCTGCATTCAGGAGATTCTCCTTCCTTAGCCTCCGGAGTAGCTGGGATTACAGGCACCCACCACCACACCCGGATAATTTTTGTATTTTAGTAGAGATGGAGTTTCATTGTGGGTCTTGAACTCCTGACCTGGTGATCTACCCATCTTAGCCTCCCAAAGTGCTGAGATTATAGGCGTGAGCCACCACGCCCAGCCCAGGTCTTTTTTTAAAAGTTGTATATATTGTTAGTAAATAGGTTTTGCCTGGCACGGTGGCTCAAGCCTGTAATCCCAGCACTTTGGGAGGCCAAGGCGGATGGATCACGAGGTCGAGAGATCGAGACCATCCAGGTCAACATGGTGAAACCCCGTATCTACTAAAAATACAAAAAATGAGCTGGGCATGGTGGCGTGTGCCTGTAATCCCAGCTACTCAGGAGGCTGAGGCAGGAGAATTGCCTGAACCCAGGAGGCGGAGGTTGCGGTGAGCCAAGATTGCGCCATTGCACTCCAGCCTGGGTAACAAGAGCTAAACTCCATCTCAAAAAAAAAAAAAAAAAAAAAAAAGTAGTCTAGGCCAGGTGTGGTGGCTTACGCCTGTGGTCTCAGCACTTTGGGAGGCCGAGGTGGGTGGATCACCTGAGGTCAGGAGTTTGAGACCAGCCTGGCCAACGTGGTGAAACCCCCGTCTCTCCTAAAAAATACAAAAATTAGCTGGGCGTGGTGGCATGCGCCTGTAATCCCAGCTACTCAGGAGCCTGAGACAGGAGAATTGCTGGAACCCGGGAGGTGGAGGTTGCAGTGAGCTGAGATCGTACCATTGCACTCCAGCCTGGGTGACAGCAAGACTCCATTTCAAAAACACAAAAACAAAAAAAAGAAGTCCAAATTATTAAGGAAACTCCTTTACTTTCTTGTTAGATGTTACAAGTCTGAATGCGGCACTCCTTTATTTCTCCCCCACAATTGAGTAGGTCTCAAGGGAGTTTACAGGTTCAGATGATGCTGTTTTCCTATCTGACTTTGAGTCTCTGTCATAGTAATGTGTTCTGTGTTCTAGGTATTACGCTTCCTACGTCTTTTTGGACCAGGGAAGAATGTCCCGTCTGTTTGGCGGAGTGCTCGGAGAAAGAGGAAAAAGAAGCACCGTGAGCTGATACAGGAAGAACAGATCCAGGAGGTGGAATGCTCAGTAGAATCAGAAGTCAGCCAGAAGTCTTTGTGGAACTACGACTATGCTCCACCACCACCTCCAGAGCAGTGTCTCTCTGATGATGAAGTAGGCAAAGTAGAGACCTGGGATTAAGGCCTATGAGAGGAACAGATGAATTCAATGAATTCTCCCTAGCTTGTTTCTAAATTGTAAATAGCATCATAGCAGGTAGAATTCTGTGCTAATTTTCAATGAGTAATCATGGGTTCAGTCTCAGTGGCTGCCCCTTCCCTGTTTGGGAAGAAAAATGTTTGGTGGGGTTGGGGGATGAGAGGGGTGTTTGGTGATATGCTGCTGTAAAGGTTTGATTGATAGGTGGAATGTGCTATGATACACTTCCATTGTTTACATTCTAACTCCAGGTAAATCATCCTCACAGTTTCTCTAAGTTTCCCTCCTGAATGTTAACCCTCTATAGCCTTAGGATATCTGGGCAGAAAATTCTGCCTGCTCTACCTCTTTCTTCTGTTACAGATCACGATGATGGCTCCTGTGGAGTCCAAATTTTCCCAGTCAACTGGAGATATAGATAAAGTGACAGATACTAAACCAAGAGTGGCTGAGTGGCGTTATGGGCCTGCCCGACTGTGGTATGATATGCTGGGTGTCCCTGAAGATGGCAGTGGGTTTGACTATGGCTTCAAACTGAAAAAGACAGAACATGAACCTGTGATAAAATCTAGAATGGTAGAGGTGAGTAACACTGGTATGTAAAAAAAGAATCAATGTACTCAGGGTCCTGTCACTTTTACTGACTTTATATTTTAATTGGGGAGATATTGGGTAGGGTTTCTTTGGTGGGAAATTTAGGTATCTTAGCCTTTTATTTGGTATGGTATGCCACCCTGGTAACTAGGCCCTATTCTAAGGGTTCTGTTTGTGAAATGAGTGCTGTGCCAGAGTAGGAGTGGGAAGAGGCAAATATTCCTCCATTATCAGGTGGTTGTTTCAAGTAAAGGACCACATATAACAAAAAGTAATAAGAAAAAAAACCACTTATGATGTGTCTAATATATCTCTAATGTGGATACTTTGACCAGTGACCAATCAGGAATGTGTTTTTCTTTCCCTACTTCTACAGGAATTTAGGAAACTTGAGGAAAGCAATGGCACTGATCTTCTGGCTGATGAAAACTTCCTGATGGTGACACAGCTGCATTGGGAGGATGATATAATCTGGGATGGGGAGGATGTCAAACACAAAGGGACAAAACCTCAGCGTGCAAGCCTGGCAGGCTGGCTTCCTTCTAGCATGACTAGGAATGCTATGGCTTACAATGTTCAGCAAGGTGTGCTTCTGTGCGAACTGTGTCTAGCATATACTGCCCTTAATCTTAGTCACCATAAGTGGGCTTAGCTGTGATTTTTTTTTTTTTTTTGCGACGGGGTTTCCCTCTTATTGCCCCAGCTGGAGTGCAGTGACACGATCTTGGCTCACCACAGCCTCTGCCTCTTGAGTAGCTGGGATTGCAGGCATTCACCACCATGCCAGGCTAATTTTTGTATTTTTAGTAGGAACGGGATTTCTCCATGTTGGTCAGGCTGGTCTCGAACTCCTAACCTCAGGTGATCACCTGCTTCAGCCTCCTAAAGTGCTGGGGTTACAGGCGTGAGCCACCACACCCGGCCTGAAGTTAAATATCTTTCTGAACTGTAACAGTATTTTATAGTATAATTTTGTTTCCCAAGTCCCTTTGTATTTAGAATTCGAGTTTCTTTTTTTTCTCCTTAAGTAGGTGTTTTTTTTTTTTTTAAGGTATGCCATCCTTAATTAAAAAATTTTGAAAATAGTATAGCATAAAAAAAAAAAATCACTTAATCTATCTGGAGATTATCAACTGTTAATTTTTGGTATTTTTCAATGTTCTGTGTATGTAGTTGAGCTCATTTCTGTATGTACAGTTTTGTATACTGTGCTTTTTTTTTTTTTTTTTTTGAGACGGAGTTTCGCTCTTGTTACCCAGGCTGGAGTGCAATGGCGCGATCTCGGCTCACCGCAACCTCTGCCTCCTGGGTTCAGGCAATTCTCCTGCCTCATCTTCCTGAGTAGCTGGGATTACAGGCACGTGCCACCATGCCCAGCTAGTTTTTTGTATTTTTAGTAGAGACGGGGTTTCACCATGTTGACCAGGATGGTCTCGATCTCTTGACCTTGTGATCCACCTGCCTCGGCCTCCCAAAGTGCTGGGATTACAGGCTTGAGCCACCGTGCCCGGCCTGTGCTTTTCATTTAATACTTTTTTCTCTTTTATTATTTATTTCTTATTGAGACAAGGTCTCACTTGATTGCCCAGACTGGTTTCAAACTCCTGGATTCAAGTGATCCTTCTGCCTTGGCCTCCCGAAGTGCTGGGATTACAAGGATTACAAGCAAGAGCCACCCCACCCAGCCACATAAATAAAAATTTTTCTGTCATTTAGAGTTTTTTTTTTCTTTTTTTAAACTGAGGACAGTCAGCTTCCTCAGGTTGAACATTTAGAGTTCTTTATATAAATATTTTATGACATAGGAAACTCATTTAAATTAAATTATTGTTTTTTGTAGAGGTAGAGTCTTGCTGTGTTGCTCAGGCTGGACTCAACTCCTGGGCTCAAGTTATCCTCCTGCCTCAGCCTCCCAAGTAGCTGAGACATGAGGTGCATGCTACCACACCTGGCTTGAGAAACTCATTTTAAATGGAAAGAAATGAGATACGAAACAACATACAAGATACCCTATTGCTGTAAATGAAAAAAAGAGGACTGTATAAACAGAAAGCTAGATTACTTTTGTAATTTGGTGGAAAAACAAAAATGTCTAGGTTTTTGGTTTTTTTTTTTTGAGACAAGAGTTTGCCCAGGCTGGAATGCATTGGCGTGATCTTGGCTCACTGCAATGTCTACTTCCCAGGTTGAAGTAATTGTTGTGCCTCAGACTCACAAGTAGCTGGGATTACAGGCGTGTACCACTGCCCAGTTAATTTTTGTATTTTTAGCAGAGATGGGGGTTTTACCAGGCTGGCCAGGCTGGTCTGGAACTCCTGACCTCAAGTGATTGGCCTGCCTTGGCTTCCCAAAGTGTTGGGGTTACAGGCATGAGCCACTGCGTGGGGATACAAAAATGTCTAATTTTTAAAACCTAAGACATAGGGTTTTTCCCTTTCATTCTGCCAACTTTATGGGTTGTGTGTTATTATGAACGTTTCATAATTTATTTACTGATACATGTCGTATTTGTTAATACAGTTGACTACCATTTATTGTTAACATACTTTACCATATCGTTTATTATCATAATTTAACCAGTTCCTTCTTAAACATTTAGGCTATTTAAATTTCAACTATTATAAACATTGCAATGAGCATTTTTGACTACAACATTTTATTGATTGATTGATTGAGATGGAGTTTCACTCTTGTTGGCTCAGACTAGAGTGGAATGGCATGATCTCAGCTCATTGCATCCTTTGCCTCCCGAGTTCAAGTGATTCTCCAGCCTCAGCTTCCTGAGTGGCTGGGATTACAGACATGCATTACCACGCCCAGCTAATTTTTGTATTTTTTTGTAGAGACAGGATTTCACCATGTTGGTCAGGCTGGTCTCGAACTCCTGACCTGAGGTGATCGACCCACCTCGGCCTCCTAAAATGTTGGGATTACAGGTGTGAGCCATGTGTCCGGCCTGCAACATTGAGAAATAGGCAGTGTAGGTTTCTTTTTAGTGGGCACATGAATAACTCTAATAACATTGACTTTTTTTTTTTTTTTATCTTTGCCAGAATCTTGATTGAAAGGGGCATAGATGTTTTCTGTTACTATTTTCTCCTTGTGTTTTAACTAGGTTTTGCAGCCACTCTGGATGATGACAAACCTTGGTACTCCATTTTTCCCATTGACAATGAGGATCTGGTATATGGACGCTGGGAAGACAATATCATTTGGGATGCTCAGGCCATGCCCCGGCTGTTGGAACCTCCTGTTTTGACACTTGATCCCAATGATGAGAACCTCATTTTGGGTATATTACTGGCAGAGGCCAGTGTTCTTTCTCCTTTGGCAACTTGCTGTTAATGTCAAGGTACAGGAGGAAATCAAAAGGGTTGGAGAAGATTAGGACTAGAAACTTTGGGTAGCAGCTTGAGAGAGCGAAGTTTTGGCTGTTCTTATTACTTGTGTGTATGCTTAGGGAACACTCATGTAGGAATGTTGGAAAGTTGTAACTTTGAGATGTCAAGAATATAGTGTATTCAATTAGTGAATAATGGACTAGAAACTTCTAGGTAGCAGTTTGAGAGAGCAAAGTTGTGACTGTTTATATTTTTTGTGTATTGCTTAGGAAAAACTCATGTAGGAATGTTGGAAAGTAGTACTTTTGAGATGTCAAGTGTGTAGTTCAGTTAGTGAATCATGGACTAGAAGTGATTTGGGTTGGGATGAAAGATATAGCTGTAGTTCAGTTAGTAAATCATGGACTAGAAGTGATCTGGGGTGAGATGAAAGACCTAGTTAAGAACTTCATTGGGACATCCACCCCCTTAAAAAAAAACTGGAAACTTGTCTGTAGGAAACGTGAATATTCAGGGATAGCAACTCAAGTGATTTTTGTTTTATCCTCAGAAATTCCTGATGAGAAGGAAGAAGCCACCTCTAACTCCCCCTCCAAGGAGAGTAAGAAGGAGTCGTCTCTGAAGAAGAGTCGAATTCTCTTAGGGAAAACAGGAGTCATCAAGGAGGAACCACAGCAGGTGTGTGAAGAAAAAAGGGACTTGGTGTTTAGAAGAACAAAGAAAGGTAATAGGAAAGGGTAGTCTGACTAAGATTTGTTTGATGATCTGTCATTAGAACATGTCTCAGCCAGAAGTGAAAGATCCGTGGAATCTCTCCAATGATGAGTATTATTACCCCAAGCAACAGGGTCTTCGAGGCACCTTTGGAGGGAATATTATCCAGGTACAAATAGTGTCTGTTCTGTGATAGAGGAGAACCCCATGGCTTTGTTCTGACGGAGGATATGGGAAAATCTTATTTAGGCTGGAATTAGCTAATTTTAACCCTTCTGTTTCCTGTTTTAGCACTCAATTCCTGCTGTGGAATTACGGCAGCCCTTCTTTCCCACCCACATGGGGCCCATCAAACTCCGGCAGTTCCATCGCCCACCTCTGAAAAAGTACTCGTTTGGGGCACTGTCTCAGCCAGGTCCCCACTCAGTCCAACCTTTGCTAAAGCACATCAAAAAAAAGGCCAAGGTATAGTTGAATTCTGGTTAGAAAACAGCCATAAAGGATATTGGGATATAAATTAGGAAAATGTACCGGATATTAGACGGTACTAGGGAATTGGTTATTAGATATGATAGAATGTTATTTTGGTTATTGAGGAGAGAATGTCTTTATTGTTAAGTGATGCATGTGAAAATATTTAAAGGTAAGGCGTCACAATGACTGCATCTTTCAAAAATCATCCAGCAAAGTCTATAGAAAGATACAGGTTTTAAAAAATGGCAAAATATAAACAGTTATGCGGGATAATAAGTGTTCATAGTACAGTCGTCCTTAGGTATCCATGGGAGATTGGTTCTAGGACCTCCTCCAGATACCAAAATGTTTAGATGTTCCTGTCTCTGATATAATAGCATAGTATTTGCACATAACCTATGCACATCCTCTCTTATACTTTAAATCATCTCTAGGTTACTTATAATATCTACTCCAATGTAAATGCTATGTGAATAGTTGTTATACTGTTGAGGGAATAATGACAAGAAAAGTCTGTATCTGTTCTGCACAGATGCAGTTTTATTTTCTGAATATTTTCCATCTGTGGTTGGTTGAATTCATGGATGCAGAACCCATACGTGGATATGGAGGGCTGACTGTACTATTCTTTGAACTTTACAGTATATTTGAAAGTTTTCATTGTGAAATTGAAAAATAGCATGGTAAAATCTTTTTGGTATGTTTTTCTCAGACTGAACAACTTCATTGTGTGTAGTAGTTGTTCTGTGAGGAGCTAGATGGTATTTTCTTTGTTTTGGACAGATGAGAGAACAAGAGAGGCAAGCTTCAGGTGGCGGAGAGATGTTTTTTATGCGCACACCTCAGGACCTCACAGGCAAAGATGGAGATCTTATTCTTGCAGAATATAGTGAGGAAAATGGACCCTTAATGATGCAGGTTGGCATGGCAACCAAGATAAAGAACTATTACAAACGGGTGAGTCTGCTCAGAAAATTTTTTTTATACGTATTTTGCTTACATACAAACTTTTTGTTATTAACATAGCTGTAGTTAGAGAACTACTGATAATCTGTGAACACATTTATACCATAAATTTCTTTGGAGAAAGGAGTGGTACCTTTTTTGTAATAACATTGAGCATCTCGAATCTCAGAATTCAAAGTAAAAATCCAAAAGTTTTTGATCACTAACGTAATAGTCAAAGGAAATGCTCATTGGAGCATTTTGGATTTCCAGATTTAAAATGGCCACCTGGTAAGTATAATGCAACTATTCCAAAATTCACAACAAAATGCTTCTTGTCCCAAGCATTTTGGTTAAATCGGGATACTCAACCTGTATTAGTAAAGTGCTATGCTCATATTGTGTAGGATTATTGATTATATTCTGTAATTAATAACTGGATCTTATGTGTTCCTTATAGAAACCTGGAAAAGATCCTGGAGCACCAGATTGTAAATATGGGGAAACTGTTTACTGCCATACATCTCCTTTTCTGGGCTCTCTCCATCCTGGCCAATTACTGCAGGTGAGGAATTCTTTCCTATTTTTACTGTTAACTAAGGAAATTGATAAATGAGGAGCCAGTCAGCCCAGAAAGATTATAATTCTAGTTGATTGAGATGGTTTATATATCAAGTACAAAGAAGATCCATATAATCCAAAAATGTTTTAAAGAAATCTTTTTCTTAAAACTGACTGTGGCTGGGTGCAGTGTGCATGCCTGTAGTCCCAGCTACTTGGGAGGCTGAGGTGGGAAGATCACTTGAGCCCAGGAGTTCTGGGCTGTAGTGCGCTATACTGATCGGGTGTCCACACTAAGTTTGGCATCAATGTGGTAACCTCCTGGGAGCAGAGGACCACCAGGATGCCTAAGGAGTGGTGAACCAGCCCAGGTCAGAAATGGAGCAGGTCAAAACTCCTGTGCTGATCAGTAGTAGGATTGCGCCTGCGAATAGCCACTGCACTCCAGCCTGGGCAACATAGCGAGACCCCCTAATAATAACACAATTCACAGTTGTTTTCTTAAAAAAAAAAAAAAAAAAACAACCGTGAATTGTGTTATTATTAGGCTAAATATAAAATAGGTTTTTAAAAATATACACTGGTAAGCTCAATAACATCTGGGAAGCATAAAACAGTCAACGTATGATGAATTTACTATAATCTGTGAATGTTTAATTTTTGTATATAAAATTAATAACATTTTGATCATATTAGCTGAGTTTTTTTGTGAATATTGAACCACAGCTAACTGCCATCTACAGTCCCCAGCCATTGTGAAATGCTTTTTTTTCTCATTTGTTCTAATGCATGTAAAGAGGCCCTCTGGGAACAGCTTTTATATATTCAAGGGGGAAGTATGGTGGTCCACAAATGATGTGGAAAGTCTCTAGCACGCTCCTGTCTTGTTTTTTCCTCCATTTCATTTCTCTTGGCAATTGTAACCATTTGTCCTATTTTTTTTAAAGACGGGGTTTCACTGTGTTGGTCAGGCTGGTCTTGAACTCCCGACCTCAGGTGATCCGCCTGCTTTGGCCTCCAAAGTGCTTAGATTACCCATTTGTCCTATTCTTATACCTAGTTTATTCTACTGTTGTTATTGTTTATTCTTCCAAAGCATCAGCAAAGCTCAGTTGTTTCTTTATCCTTTATATCCATAGTCTATTGCCTACCAGACTTCGAGTATCATCTTTATATTGTTGTTCTCTCCCTGGAACTTTCTGTTGAGGTTTTCTACCAATCCAGCCTCTTCTTTTGTGGCTACTTTTGTAGTCTCTTAAAGATCTTTAACTGTATTCTTCTGTAATTCTTTTTTCTGCCTATATTTCACATTTAGAATTTTCTTTCCACACTCACAGTGATGATCATCCCTCCTTCTGTCTACTCCTCCGATTTCCGGGAAGGCTTTCCTAAGACTCGGGCTTCTTGTGAGAGTTGATCCCTATCTGGCCTCTACTTAAACTAGCTCACATGTTTCTGTTCAGCTGTCCTCTGTCCTACTGTCTTGTTTTCCTTTTTTTTCCAGCCTGTTCTGTCTAGCACTCTTTCTACCTCATTGGTTGTTTTATGATTTATTTGTTTGGAGATAGGGTCTGGCTCTGTCACCCAGGCTGGAGTGCAGTGGTATGATCTTGGCTCACTGCAATTTCTGCCTCCTGAGCTCAAGCCATCCTCCCACCTCAGGCTCCCAAGTAGATGGGACAACAGGTGCATGCCGCCACATCCAGCTAATTATTGTATTTTCTGTAGAGATGGGGTTTTGTCGTTACCCAGGCTGGTCTTGAACTCCTGAGGTCAAGTGATCTACTCGCCTCGGCCTCCCAAAGTGCTGGGATTACAGGCATGAGCCACTGTGCCCAGTGTTGTTTTATTGAATTAATTCCCTAATTTATTCAACAAATGTTATTCTCATCTGTTGTATGTCGGGCTACACTGGGATCTAGAGTAGTAGTACAGTACTTAGTACATTGTGAAGTAATTTTCATATGTAATCTTCATAGCAGTCTTATGAGGTATAGGCATTTTTTTTCCCCTACCGCTACCCCCAAGGTATAGGCATTTTTAAGTTATCTCTGTTTTGTAGATGAGGGAAACTAAGCTCAGACATGTTAAATAGCTTGTCTGACATCATATAGGTAATGGCAGAGCTAGCATCATCTGAATTTATATGATGTATTTCTCCCCTACCAACTCTGAAGGATAGACAGTGGATGAAAAATTGTTTAATTGTATTTGATAATCCATATTATAATTTATTTGTATTACTGGATAGACCTTAGATGGCATGATGAAGATGGAGAGCAATAAGCTTGATTTTTCTTTCTCAGTAGTTGACTGAATTTCCTAGGACTACTCTGTGTATAATTTTTGTGGTTTTACTTTTGTTAGGCATTTGAGAACAACCTTTTTCGTGCTCCAATTTATCTTCATAAGATGCCAGAAACTGATTTCCTGATCATTCGGACAAGACAGGGTTACTATATTCGGGAATTAGTGGATATTTTTGTGGTTGGCCAGCAGTGTCCCTTATTTGAAGTTCCTGGGCCTAACTCCAAAAGGGCCAATACGCATATTCGAGATTTTCTACAGGTAAGAATGGGAGGATAGGGAAGGGGTTGGGTTGTATATAGAAAGGGTACGTTGGGGCCGGGTGTCCTGGCTCATGCCTGTAATCCCAGCCCTTTGGGAGGCTGAGGTGAGTGGATCACTTGAGGTCAGGAGTTTGAGACTAGCCTGGCTAACATGTCAAAACCCTGTCTCTACTAAAAATACAAAAATTAACTGGGTGTGGTGGCGTGCGCCTATGGTCCCATCTACTCTGGAGGTGGAGGCAAGAAAATTGCTGGAGCTTGGTAGGCATACGTTGCAGTGAACTGAGATCATGGCACTGCACTCCAGTCTGGGTAGAGACAGAGTGAGACTGTCTCAGAAAATGGGGGGGGAGGGGGGTGTGGGTTTGGGAGCACATTAGGAAAGATGAAAATACATTAGAGCTTAGCAAGGGAAGAGGCCCTAGTGAGGACTTTTATCCTTTCCTTTGCCAAAAAAAAATACACTTGGTTTGTTGGACAGGTTTTTATTTACCGTCTTTTCTGGAAGAGTAAAGATCGGCCACGGAGGATACGAATGGAAGATATAAAAAAAGCCTTTCCTTCCCATTCAGAAAGCAGCATCCGGAAGAGGCTGAAGCTCTGCGCTGACTTCAAACGCACAGGTCATACGTTGTAACTAGTTATTTGGCTGCCTTTTTCCAAGAAAAGAATTTTGATGGCTTTGAGTTAAAGAATAAACATACAGTTAATAAAATAGAAATTGATGGCCATCGAAAGGAGGTAGCAAATCTTCTAAGGCTCTGGTTGCTTTTTTGATTTTGGCTGCCAGGAAATTTAATGTGATTGTTAGATATCTTTTATGAATTGTAGGAAACTTAGTAGTAGGGATTTTCTTGGCCAGTCATGCCAACTGTGGCTAGGCCTGTTACAGTTTTGGTTTGCTGTCCCTGTTGCTGTCAATAAATATCAGGGCTTTTGGAATTCAGAATGGTCTCATTCTCTATGTATGTGTCTTTTCCAGGGATGGACTCAAACTGGTGGGTGCTTAAGTCTGATTTTCGTTTACCAACGGAAGAAGAGATCAGAGCTATGGTGTCACCAGAGCAGTGCTGTGCTTATTATAGCATGATAGCTGCAGAGCAACGACTGAAGGTAAACACCTTCCTCTTAAACACCACTTACGCCTGTGGTTATCTCCCCCACGCCGCCCAGATAGATGAGAGAGAAGACACTCTCTCACTGGTTTAGGGATGGTGGTTACTAGATTATTACCAATTACTAAAAAGTTCAAGTTGTATAAAGTACTTCCTATGTCCATCAGTTCTGGAGAAAACTGCAGTGTAGCTAAGTATCAGTGGGAAGGCTTAATGAGGAACTTTGGGCATATTGTTTTGCTTTGAAAATGGTGACTGGGTGACTTTAATCTCTTCTTTGCATGATAAGCATGTAAGCAGGGAAAGTACTTGTCAGCCTTTTAGGTGGGCAGAGATGATGATGGTGCTGAATGTATGGTTTACAGAATTCTTACAAGGCCAAAATAGAAAAGGTCCAGCTGGGGTGGGACAGCACAGCTCTGTCCCACTGAGTTAATGAGTCTCAGTTAATAAGCATCTCTGTTCAGCTTGTTTATGGGCTGTAACTATCTGTATATCCACTAGTAAGCTCCTTGGCCTGTGGTAATGTATCTTCTCATGGCTTAAGGATGTGCCATGGTGTTAGATACAGTGAAGACTTTGTGGAATCCATTTATGCATATTCTGTACTTGCTATTCAGTAAAAAAAACTTGTGCTTTGTGTTTTTTAACTGACTGATTTATGCGTGGATCTGTCCTTTCCAGGATGCTGGCTATGGTGAGAAATCTTTTTTTGCTCCAGAAGAAGAAAATGAGGAAGATTTCCAGATGAAGATTGATGATGAAGTAAGGCTTTTTATACTAGTTTGTATTAGTCTTTAATACATCTCATTTATCGTTTTTTTTTTTTTTGTTTTTTTTTTTGAGACGGAGTTTCGCTCTTGTTACCCAGGCTGGAGTGCAATGGCGCGATCTCGGCTCACCGCAGCCTCTGCCTCCTGGGCTCAGGCAATTCTCCTGCCTCAGCCTCCTGAGTAGCTGGGATTACAGGCACGCACCACCACGCCCAGCTATTTTTTTGTATTTTTAGTAGAGACGGGGTTTCACCATGTTGACCAGGATGGTCTTGATCTCTTGACCTCGTGATCCAGCCGCCTCGGCCTCCCAAAGTGCTGGGATTACAGGCTTGAGCCACCGCGCCCGGCCGCTCATTTATCCTTTTAAAAGAGACAGCTTTGTTGGGATAAAATTAATAAACAATAAACTATACACATTTAAAGTATGCCATTTGATGCTTCCTACTTTATCCATGCCAGCAGAAAATAAAAGAGAGCTTTATTGAGATAAAATTGACATACAGTAAATGGCACACATTTAAAATATACTATTTGATGCCTTCCTACTTTACTCATGTCAGAAAAGATGATATTTGATATGTCAGATATTTGATATGATAGATTTTTTTGTTTTTTTGAGATGGAGTTTTATTGTGTCACCAAGCTAGAGTGCAGCAGTGTGATCTTGGCTCACTGCAACCTCCACCTCCCGGGTTCAAGTGATCCTCCTGCCTCAGCCTCCTGAGTAGCTGGGACTACAGGTGTGTGCCACCATGCCCAGCTAATTTTTTGTATTTTTAGTAGAGATGGGGTTTCACCATGTTGGCCAGGCTTGAGCCACCGTGCCCGGCAAAAATTTTTTAATTAAAAAGAAAAAAAAAGAATTCTGTTGAGTGGGTTTCAAGATTGAATTTTAGAGAATTGGGCCATTTTCTTGCTAATCACATGTACTCTTGTCCAAGCTGGAGTGCAGTTGCACAATCTTGGCTCACTGCAATCTCCACCTCCTGGATTCAAGTGATTCTCCTGTCTCAGTCTCCCGAGTAACTGGGATTACCTGACTAATTTTGTAATTTTCGTAGAGACGAGGTTTCTCCATGTTGGTCAGGCTGGTCTCGAACTCCTGACCTCAGGTGATCTGCTCGCCTTGGCCTCCCCAAAGTAGGGGAGGCAGATGTGAGCCACCGTGTCTGGTCTACTCTTTTTTTTTTTTTTTTTTTTTTTGAGACAGTCTCACTCTGTCACCCAGGGTGGAGTGCAGTGGTGCAGTCTCAGCTCACTGCAACCTCTGCCTCCTGGGATCAAGCCATTCTCATGCCTCAGGCCCCTGAGTAGCTGGGACTATAGGTGTGTGCCACCACACCTGACTGATTTTTGTATTTTTAGTAGAGACAGAGTTTTGCCATGTTGGCCAGGCTGGTCTTGAACTCCTGGTCTCAAGATATCTGCCTGCCTCAGCCTCCCGGAGTGTTGGGATTACAGGCATGAGCCACCACACCTGGCCTCATGTGTACTCCTGACTAGTCTGTGTGGACAGGTACAGTCACCCCTTGGCTTAATTTTGTAAGAATTTCAGGGGTTTAGTAAACACTATTCAGGGTCCCAGGAGAGGACAGACCTTTTTGACCAAACCAGTGGCAGAAATAGAATGGGCTTTGGTTTAGTGTCACTGGCATAGGGGGCCCATACTTTTAAAGCAAGCAGATCAACTATTTTGAGAAAATAGATTTCATTCCCTAATAGCTATTTGAGCAATTGGACAATAAAATGTAGTCATTAGTCTAACTTTGAGCATCATGACTGTGAGGGAAACACTGTCCTTAAGAATGCTTATTGAAGACCAAAGGATGTGGGGCTGAAGTGATACCACTGTTCCTTATTTTTCTCCTTATCTTGGCTGAGCTCTTGATCTCTTGTTTAACTGTTGATTTTTGTGGACAGTTTAAGAAAGCATGAACCCACAAAAATTAAGAAGTAGAAAAAAAGCATGAAATTGTTTTTGTTTTTGTGTTTTTTTTAATTGCATTTTAGGTTTTGGGGTACATGTGAAGAACATGCAAGATTGTTGCATAGGTACACACATGGCAGTGTGGTTTGCTGCCTTTATTCCCCTCACCTGTATCTGTCATTTCTCCCCATGCTGTCTCTTTCCACCTCCCCACCCCCCGTCCCTCCCCCATTTCCCCCCGACTGACCCCAGTGTGTAGTGCTCCCCTCCCTGTGTCCATGTGTTCTCATTGTTCAACACCCGCCTATGAGTGAGAACATGCGGTGTTTGTAATTATTCTACTCTTGTAGGTATTGGCTAGACAGAACAAATGTTTCCCATTGCCCTGAAAACCTTTTTTTTTTTTTTAAATCTCAGGTTCGCACTGCTCCTTGGAACACCACAAGGGCCTTCATTGCTGCCATGAAGGGCAAGTGTCTCCTAGAGGTGACTGGGGTGGCCGATCCCACAGGGTGTGGTGAAGGATTCTCCTATGTGAAGATTCCAAACAAACCAACACAGCAGAAGGTGAGATTGTGTTTATTTCTAGAATGAGAAAGTCAAGGGAGAAAGAAATGGGTGAGTGGAGGACTTGGAATGTAGTTAACATAGAAGAATGACTTAGATGCCTACTTATAAGGAGCTCAGGTTTTTAGGATTCTCACTTTTTTTTTTTGTTTGAGGTAGGATGATAAAGAGCCGCAGCCAGTGAAGAAGACAGTGACAGGAACAGATGCAGACCTTCGTCGCCTTTCTCTGAAAAATGCCAAGCAACTTCTACGTAAATTTGGTGTGCCTGAGGAAGAGGTGAGTGTGGAAGTAAAAACGTAGAGGATACTAGGGGCTTCCTATAGAGAGGGAATTGCTAGGAGGCAGATGTAAAGAACTATCTGGGGAACTTTGCATTGTAGGATATAGTAGGCCAACTCTTAGATATTGTTTCAGGAGTTATCTTTCTTTGGAATCTGCTTTGGGATGATTTTTTTTTTTTTTTTTTGGTCTAACTAATTGTGTACATTGGCTAGTCCTTTGAAATCCCTGAATGATGTGTGTGTGTGTGTGTGTGTGTGTGTGTGTGTGTGTATGTGTGTATGTGTGTGTGTATATATATATATATATATATATATATTTGCGTGTTGCTATTTGTCTTATAGATTAAAAAATTGTCCCGCTGGGAAGTGATTGATGTGGTGCGCACAATGTCAACAGAACAGGCTCGTTCTGGAGAGGGGCCCATGAGTAAATTTGCACGTGGATCAAGGTTTTCTGTGGCTGAGCATCAAGAGCGTTACAAAGAGGAATGTCAGCGCATCTTTGACCTACAGAACAAGTGGGTCGTTTTAGTGCTGCAGAAAATCCAAGCTGGAAAGGGGAGAAGTTCCAGGCACTATTTCATAATAAAGAGGAGGTCACTTAAAAGTTTCACTACCTAGGTAGTCAGATATCCAACATGTCAGGGTAGTATCTGTTTGTAATACCACCACCAGAGTACCTACTCCTTCAAACCAACTTGGCAAAATTTTTGAATGGAAAGAGATGCTGGTCTTGAGCTCTAGGTTTCATGACAACTCTTGTGGCCTACTTGGGCCTAACAGACAGCACAATGGTAGCAGGTGACAGGTGGGTGGGGTTTTTTCTAACGGTTTAGGTGTGAGAGGAGAGTAATACACTATTTTTTTTTTTTTTTTTAAGACGGGGTTTTCACCATGTTGGTCAGGCTGGTCTTGAACTCCTGACCTCAGGTGATCCACCCGCCTTGGCCTCCAAAGTGCTTGGTTTACAGGCATGAGCCACCATGCCCGGCCTAGTAATACACTATTAAAAATGACCAGTGTGCTGATTTATTTCTCAAGTTCTCTCCAGGAATTCTGAAAGAGTTACTATAATTTTTCAAACTTGTCTTGTTTACCAAATGTCTAGGAAAACTTTGTAAAGCTTTTCTGTTAAGGGCCCCATGTCTTAGTGGATTTTGAGTATGCCTTTTTTAAGGTTGATCTCCCAGTTTTTTACTTTTGCCTGCAACGATATTTCTTTAGCTCTTTCTGCACATTGATTTTTCTCTTTTTAGGGTTCTGTCGTCAACTGAAGTCTTATCAACTGACACAGACAGTAGCTCAGCTGAAGATAGTGACTTTGAAGAAATGGGAAAGAACATTGAGAACATGTTGCAGAACAAGAAAACCAGCTCTCAGCTATCACGTGAACGGGAGGAGCAGGAGCGGAAGGAACTACAGCGAATGCTACTGGGTGAGGATGGTGGCTTCACAGACAGATACAAAAGAGAAAGATTGAAAAAGGAGCATAAATAACTGCAGAGTGTAATTGAGGTGGATCTGGAGGCAGAAGATATAGGGGATGCATGTGAAAGTCTGTAGATGAAGTAGAAAGCTTTTTACAAACAGGACTCTAGGCTTGTCTGTGGAGGACAAATTGAAAAGATGCTGTCAATCCACTGCTGCCTCTGTATCAGGTGCTTGGCCAAGCCTGGGCTATCAGTGCTGTACTTCAAATGAGCTTTTTGTGCATTTATTTACCTTAAGAGTTTTTTTTTTTTTTTTTAAGATGGAGTTTCACTCTTGTTGCCCAGGCTGGAGTGCAGTGGTGCGATCTCGGCTCACTGCAATCTCCACCTCCTGGGTCCAAGTGATTCTCCTGCTTCAGCCTCCTGAGTAGCTGGGATTATAGGCATGCGCCACCATGCCCGGCTAATTTTGTATTTTTAGTAGAGACAGTGTTTCTCTGTGTTGGTCAGGCTAGTCTTGAACTCTGGACCTCAGGTGATCCACCTGCCTCGGCCTCCCAGAGTGCTGGCAATATAGGTGTGAGCCAGTAAACCCGGTCAAGAGTTACTAATACAGAATCTGTAAGTGAATTTAGGGAGTTGTCTTTGAAACTTCTGAAATTACGTGTAAAAATATGCAAATGTACATTTTCTTTCTTTTTTTTGGAGACGGGGTTTCATTCTGTCACCCAGGCTGGTGTGCAGTGGTACAATCTTGGCTTCCTGCAGCCCCTGCCTCCCAGGCTCAAGCAGTTCTCCTGCCTCTGCCTCCCGAGTAGCTGGGACTACAAGTGCACACCACCATGCCTGGCTAATTTTTGTATTTTTTTTTGTAGACATGAGATTTCACCATGTTGCCCAGGATGTCTTGAACTCCTGAGCTCAAAGTGGTCCACTTGCCTCTGCCTCCCAAAGTGTTGGGATTACAGGCATGAGCTACTGCACCTGGCCTTATATGTGCATTTTCTGAGAACATTGATGGCTTTCAGAAGATCCTCAGAAGGAGTCTTAGATCTTAAAAAAAGAGTTTTAAAATTGTGGAAGTTGAGGGTGGGAATAATAATGACCTGAATTGAGTTGGGATATGGAGGGGATTGAGGATGAAAATCAAGGCAACCAGCCAGGCACGGTGGCTCACGCCTGTAATTCTAGCACTTTGGGAGGCTGAGGTGGGTGGATCACCTGAGGTCAGGAGTTAAAAACCAGCCTGGCCATCATGGTGAAACCCCATCTTTAAAAAAAAAAAAAAAAAAAAAATCAAGGCAACCTTAAGATTTTATTCTGGGATTACTAGAAAGATGTTGGTACCATTCATTACAAAAGTAGTAAATTTCAAGATCTGGCATGGTCACTCACGCCTGTAATCCCAGTACTTTGGGAGGCAGAGGTGGGCAGATAATCTGTGGTCAGGAGTTCAAGACCAGCCTGGCCAACATGGTAAAACCCCATCTCTACAAAAATTAGCCAGGTATGGTGGTGGGTGCCTGTAATCCCAGCTACTTGGGAGGCTGAGACAGGAGAATCACTTGATCTTGGGAGGCAGAGGTTGCGGTAGCCAGAGTAAACTCTGTCTCAAAAAAATAAAAATAAAAAAAACGGCATTTGAACAAGATCCCCATGTGATTCCTATTCATATTAATGTTTGAGAAGCATATGCTAGCTGGGCTTTAAGACTCAGGACTTGTTTTTGTAGTGCCATTTATTTTTCTCCAAATTGCATGCTTGAGTACCTTTTTTTTTTTTTTTTAAATGGTCTCATTCTGTTGCCCAGGCTGGAGTGCAGTGATGTAACCATGGCTCGTTCACTGCAGCCTCAACCTCCTGGGCTCAAGGGATCCTCCCACCTCAGCCTCTTGAGTAGCTGCTGGGACTACAGGTGTATACCACCACACCTGGCTAGTAGAATAAAAAATTATAGAGATGGTGTCTTCCGCTGTTGCCCAGGCTGGTCTCAAACTCCTGGGCTCAAGCAATCTTCTTACCTTAGCTTCCCCAAATGCTGAGATTACAGGCATAAGCCACTTCACTTGGCCTTGCATGCTTTTATTTGTAATGTGATCATCACCCACTTCCTACTTGGTCTTTTCTCTTGCCATTTTGCTCAGAGGAGTCTGTTTCTCGATCTTCTGTAGCAAACATGTAGTTCTTTGAAGTTCTTTCCGAACTTTTTGTACTTAGAAAAGTTGGGAAATTGGCTAGGCATGGTGGCTCACGCCTGTAATCCCAGCCTGTTGGAAGGCCAAGACTGGCCTATTGCTTGAACCCAGGAGTTAAGAGACCAGCCTGGGTAACATGACAAGACCCCATTTCTATGAAAATTTACCTGGGTGTCGTGGCACACGCCTGTAGTCCCAGCTACTCAGGAGGCTGAGTTGGGAGGATGGATTGGGCCTGGGAGGTGCAGGTTGCAGTGAGCTGAGATTGCACCCCTGTACTCTAGCCTGGGCGATAGAGCGAGAGAGATCCTGTCTCAAAAAAAAATAAAAAAAGTGGGGAAATTGACAGTGCTTAAAATGAAGTCAGGAAAGGACAAATCAGTATATTCTTGGAACTGATGATTACTTTGATGCTTTTTGTAGAATTGAGCTTTGATATCTCCACTGAACCCCAAGAAAATGATCATTTGGGAGGTAAGGGGAACGTTTGAAAATCTTTTGTACCTTGCAGCAGCAGGCTCAGCAACATCAGGAAACAATCACAGAGATGATGACACAGCTTCTGTGACTAGTCTTAACTCTTCCGCCACTGGACGCTGTCTCAAGATTTATCGCACATTTCGAGATGAAGAGGGTAAAGAGTATGTTCGCTGTGAGACAGTCCGAAAACCAGCTGTCATTGATGCCTATGTGCGTATACGGACTACAAAAGATGAAGAATTCATGTGAGTTTGATTCACCACTTTTATTTTTTTCTTTGAGGACAGAGTCTTGCTCTGTGGCCCAGGCCGGAGTGCAGTGGCATGATCTCGGCTCACTGCAACCTCCACCTCCTGGGTTCAAGCAATTCTCGTGCTTCAGCCTCTGGGTTTATAGATGTGCACCACCATGCCCAGCTAATTTTTGCATTTTTAGTAGAGATAGGGTTTTGCCATGTTGGCCAGGCTGGTCTTGAACTCGGCTGAAGCAATCTGCCTGCCTCAGCCTCCCAAAGTGCTGGGATTACAGGCATGAGCCACAGCACCTGTCCTAATTTACCACTTTTGAGTGTGATAGGGAGAATAATAATGATGGGGAATGGTGATTGGGGGAGGGGGCTTAAGTTTTAGTGACAAGATTCTTCACAGTTGTTTCTAGAACTCTGCTGTAATTGAGAACGGTCTTGCCTTTAGATTTTGGGTTTGAATAGAGCCAAATTACAGGGAAAATTTTGTCCTTTATTTGCCACAAGATAAAGGCATGTCTTGTTCCATTTTGGTCCTTTGCATTTTGATTGATTGGTTTGCAAAAGATTACTCAGGACTTATTCTAAGAGAGTTACTTCTGCAAATGGAGTGCTGATTAGGGAGGGAGATGGGAATGGCATGTGGCACGTAGCCCTTTTTTTTTTTTTTTTTTTGAGATGGAGTTTCGCTCTTGTTACCCAGGCTGGAGTGCAATGGTGTAATCTCAGCTCACCGCAACCTCCGCTTCCTGGGTTCAGGCAATTCTCCTGCCTCAGCCTCCTGAATAGCTGGGGTTACAGGTACGCACCACCATGCCCAGCTAATTTTTTGTATTTTTAGTAGAGACGGGGTTTCACCGTGTTGACCAGGATGGTCTCGATCTCTTGACCTCGTGATCCACTCGCCTCGGCCTCCTAAAGTGCTGGGATTACAGGCCTGAGCCACCGCGCCTGGCCTACGTAGCCCTTTTTATCTTAGCCTGGATGGATTACTTTAGTCCTGAGTTGTTAAGCTATCAGGATAGTCTTCTTGGTTAAGGTTTGCTTATGGTCCCGTGATTTTTTTTCTTCCTCTGCCTCCCACATTGTTCAGTCGAAAATTTGCCCTTTTTGATGAACAACATCGAGAAGAGATGCGAAAAGAACGGCGGAGGATTCAAGAGCAACTGAGGCGTCTTAAGCGGAACCAGGAAAAGGAGAAGCTCAAGGGTCCTCCTGAGAAGAAGCCCAAGAAAATGAAGGAGCGTCCTGACCTAAAAGTAAGTATAATGTTGTGTGATTACAGGTAATGGAACAAAGGAAGAAAGTATACCTTTTCCTTTAGCTTTTGACATTCTCCTTTACTGGGAATGAGGAAAGTATATTGTGGAAAGCTGGTTTGAATTGATGTGACTTCTTGAGCATTCTCAGTACTAATGTGAGTGGTATTAACAATTCCACATCCAATCTGGTGCCACTGTTTGTGTTCGTTCTCTCTCTCTCTCTTTCTCTCTTTCTTTCTCTCTTTTAGACAGGGTCTGGCTCTGTTGCCCAGGCTGGAGCACACTGGCATGATCTTGGCTCACTGCGGCCTCTGCCTCCCGGGCTCAAGCCATCCTCCTACGTCTGCCTCCTGAGTAGCTGGGGCTACAGGCATGTGCCACCACACCTGGATAATTTTTGTATTTTTTGTAGAGATGGGGTCTTGCCATGTTGCTAGTCTCGAACTCCTGAGCTAGTGATCCTTCTACCTTGGTTTCCCAAAGTGCTGGGATTGCAGGCATGAGCCACTGTGCCCACCTGCTGCTGTTTTCATTGGCTGTCATTTGTTTTGTTTATGTTTGTTTTTTTGAGATGGAGTTTTGCTCTTGTCCAGGCTGGAGTGCAGTGGTGTGATCTTGGCTCACTGCAACCTCCGCCTCCTGCCTTCAAGTGACTTTCCTGCCACAGCCTCCTGAATAGCTGGGCTTACAGGTGTCTGCTACCATGCCTGGCTAATTTTATGTTTTTAGTGAAATGGGGTTTCATAATGTTAGCTAGGCTGGTCTTGAACGCCTGACCTGGTGATCCATCTGCTTCAGCCTCCCAAAGTGCTGGGATTACAGGTGTTGAGCCACCATACCTGGCCTGTCATTTATTGTGGGTTTTTTTTTTTTTTTTTTTTTTTTTTTTGAGACAGTGTCTCACTGTGTTGCCCAGTCTGGGGTGCAATGGTGCAATCTCAGCTCATTGCAACCTCCATCTCCTGGGTTCAAGTGATTCTCGTGCCTCAGCCTCCCAAGTGGCTGTGCTACTAGGAATGTGCTACCACACCCATCTAGTTTTTGTATTTTTAGTAGAGATGGGGTTTCACCATGTTAGCCAGGCTAGTCTCGAACTCTTGATCTCAGGTGATCTGCCCACCTCAGCCTCCCAAAGTGCTGGGATTACAGGCATGAACCACCTTCCTGGCCTTATTCTTTATCTGAAATATTTTTTAGGAGTTGAGATAAGTTTGGTAGGTTTTTTGTTTGTTTGTTTTAGAGGCAGTCTTGCTTTGTCGCTCAGGCTGGAGTGTGGTGGTGTGATCTTGGCTCACTGCAGCCTCTGCCTCCCGGGTTCAAGGGATTCTCATGCCTCACCCTCCCAAGTAGCTGGGATTACAGGTGTGCACCACTATGCACAGCTAATTTTTTGTATTTTTACGCTTATTTTTTTTTTTTTTTTGGTCTTTTTGTTTTTTTTCCTTTTTGTGGAGAACGGGGTCTCGCTATGTTGCCCAGGCAGGTCTCGAACTCCTGGGCTCAAGCTATCCTCCCGCCTCTGCCTCCCTAAGAGCTGGGATTACAGGCGTGAGCCACAGCGCCCGGCAATTTTTTGTATTTTTAGTAAAGAGAGGGTGGGTTTTACTATGTTGGCCAGGCTGGTCTTGAACTCCTGGCTTCAAGTTATCCTCCCACTTTGGCCTCCCAAAGTGTTGGGATTACACGCATGAGCCACCACTCTTGGCCCAGGTTTGGCAGGTTTTTTAACATGTACTTTCATGTCTCTTGCCTGTGTGTATACATTGTATATATTTTTAAATATGTATCTTTAAAATATTGCACATATTAAAAGAAGCAACAAAAATAAAACATAATTTTTCCATAACTTAGTAGGATTACAGATACTACTGTGATTGTACTAGCATCATAAGATGAGGTAGTTGCGGTATAGTGGAAAGAGCCGTGAACTTAGAAATGGAAGATCTGAATTTATTTAATAGGTCTGTGACCTTCTCTGAGCTTGTTTTCTCTAATATAAAATATATCCACAGTGGTGGTGTATTAAATGATATAATTCAAGGGAAGCACTTTGTAAACTATAAAATATTCAACAAATGCAGAGTTCTTAATGCGTACTGAGGTCATTAAGTATTTTAATGTTCCTTTCTTGTATGTGGCATTAGATAAGTGTGATACAGTATTGGTTCCGTTTTACAGATGAAACTAAGGTCTAGGATACCAGAGCTACTCATTTGCAAAACTGAGATGGAGACTTGGTGTTATCAAACCTTTTTCTTGTTTTGAATAGAGAATGGGAATATACCTTGCAGGCTGATTACGCTTCTGAATGTAGACATTGGGGCTTCCATCAGCTTTTCTCCTGCATATTTAATATTTTCATAGTTTACAACTTAAATTGGGAGTGGGAATCTTTTTTTTTTTTTTTTCTCACCTTACCTGATATTTAAAGCAATGTTTAGTCTCTGGATTTCATTTTTTTTTCCATGTGTTGTTTCTGTACATGCGGTGTTTTTCTAGTGGCTTCTGATTGATCAGTGCATAACAATTCTATTGGAGCAAAAGTTCTGAAGCTGACTTTGTTTTTTCCCTATGTTGTATATACAGTTGATCTTTGAACAACATGGATTAGAACTGCATGGGTCCACTTATGTGTGGATCGTGGTATGTGAAGCCTGTGTATATGGAGGGCTGGTTTTTTGTATATATGGGTTTCACTATGTGTGGATTTTGTTATACTTGGGGGTCCTGGAACTAGTCCCCTGCATATACTGAGGGACGACTGTATTTCTTATCTGCTTATCTCTGATACGTGTTTTAGCCTGCTTACCTCTGACATGTTTGGTACTTTTCCTTTTGCAGCTGAAATGTGGGGCATGTGGTGCCATTGGACACATGAGGACTAACAAATTCTGCCCCCTTTATTATCAAACAAATGCGCCACCTTCCAACCCTGTTGCCATGACAGAAGAGCAGGAGGAAGAGTTGGAAAAGACAGTCATTCATAATGATAATGAAGAACTTATCAAAGTTGAAGGAACCAAAATTGTCTTGGGGAAACAGCTAATTGAGAGGTAAGAGATAGCAGGCAGGAGGTGCTGTGGGACAGATTTATTTGAGGTTGGTTGTATTGGTGGCTGGCAGGGGTGGATGTGATACGTTCTCTGATATGGAACTGAAGGAACTGGAATTTTGATGGCTTTTCCTCAGTAATTGTTGCCAGTAATGAAATTATAGCACTCGTTAGGTTGTACCACTTGTTTTGGGGCATGCTGCCTAACTTCTGAGTCTGTTTCCTTAGTTACAAAATAAAACCACCCTTACCAGGGTAGTTAAGAGAAAATGAGACAGACTACAAAGCATATAGTACAGTGCCTGACATATAGTAGATACTCAGTAGATGTTAATTTCCTCTTCTACTTCTAGATGCTTATAATATTTGCAAGGTCCCTAATCTCGTAGTGTTTTTTTAAGACAAAGTCTTGTTCTGCCACCCAGGCTAGAGTGCACTGCCACCTCTGCCTCCTGGGTTCAAGCGATTCTTGTGCCTCAGCCTCCCAAATGGTTGGGATTATAGACGCCTGCCACCATTCCCAGCTAATTTTTGTATTTTTGTAGAGACGAGGTTTCACCTGTTGGCCAGGCTGGACTAGAACTCCTTACCTCAAGTGATCCGCCTGCCTTGGCCTCCCAGAGTGCTGGGATTAGAGACGTGAGCCACCGCGCCCAGCCTTGTAGTGTTCTAATAAGGGACCAAAAGATGGAAGAGACATATAAACTGTGCTTATACTTAAGTCTTATTCTCAGAGAGTTTAATAGATATTAAAATGGAGAAGTTGTAAAGTTCTTTCCCCTAACTTTTATAGTTTGAAAATGGCAAACATACAGAAAAGTTGAAAGACTATAGTATATAATTCTTCAATATTCACAAATTGTTAACATTTTGCTACATTTGCTTCATTTTTATATATCTAAAACTTTTTTTTCCCCCTGAATCATTTGGAAGTAAGTTGGAGCCATCATATTTCATTCCCAAGAAAGTTAACGTTAATAATATATAATATTCAGATCTCATTCAGTCTTCCCTAGTTGTCTCAGTGTCCTTTATTGCTTTTTTCTCCAGTTCTGGATTCAATCCCAGTGCAAATGTTAAATATATTTTGATTCACTCTTAATCTAGAATGTTCCCCCTATGTTTTATGTTTTTCTTTTCTTTTCTTTTTTAAGATAGGATCTGGTTCTGTTACCCAGGCTGGAGTACAGGGGCATGATCTCAGCTCACTGCAACCTCCGCCTCCCAAGCTTAAGTCATTCTCTTACCTCAGCATCTGGAGTAGTTGGGACTACATGCATGCACTACCACACCTGCCTAATTTTTGTATTTTTTGTAGAGACAGGATTTTGCCATATTGCCCAGGCTGGTCTCAAACTCCTGGGCTCAAGCAATCTTCCTGCCTCAGCTTCCCGAAGTGCTGGAACTACAGGTATTAGCCACTGCACCCAGCCCCATTATGTTTTTCATGACATTGAATTTTTTTGAAGATTCCAGGCCAATTGTCTCAAAATATTCCACATTCTGGATTTGTCTGATTGTTCTCTCATTGATTAGATTCCAATTAAATATTGTTGGCAAGACATTTAATGTCGTATTTAGGTGATATACTTATTATACCATATCAGCAAGCACATAATGTCACTGTTTTGATCATCTTGTTAAAGTGGTAAATTCTCAGATCCTGTAAAAAAGTATGCTTTTTCTTTGTAATTAACATGTTGGTGAATATCCTGTTGCCTTGACCATTTTTGTTAGCATCAGTTGATGACCATTGCCTCAATTCAGTTATTTCAATGGGGGTTCCAAAATGGTAATTTTTCTAATTCTAGCATTTCTTCTACAGTGGTTAACATTTTTCTATAAAAAAGAGCTTTCTACTCCCTTTTTAAGTATTACTATGGAGTCTGAAATTGTTAACCTTTGTAAATTCAATGTTGTATAATTCTTCGCATAATGAATTTTGATGCTCATAGAGTGTCCCAGATTTGACTCCCTCAAGCCAGATCCTGTGTGTGTTTTTTTTTAATGACCTTGGAAATATTTGAGAACTTTCTGCTTTCTGGCACAAGATATTTTTCCCCCTTCTCTTGAGATGGAGTGTTGCTCTGTTCCCCAGAGTGGAGTTCAGTGGCGCAATCTCGGTTCACCACAACCTCCACCTCCCGGGTTCAAGCGATTCTCCTGCCTCAGCCTCCCGAGTAGCTGGGATTTCAGACATGTACCACCACACCTAACTAATTTTTGTATTTTTAGTTGAGATGGGGTTTTACCATATTGACTAGGCTGGTCTCGAACTCCTGACCTCAGGTGATCTGCCTGCCTCGGCCTCCCAAAGTGCTGGGATTATAGGCATGAGGCACCGCGCCCAGCCTTCTGGCACAAGACATTAAAGGCTCTCTTTGATCTTTTCTTGTCCTATACCTAGAGTCAGCCATTTCTCCAAGAGCCCAGGTTCCTTTTTCTTTTTGAGATGGAGTCTAATTCTGTCTCCCAGGCTAGAATATGGCACAATCTCAGCTCACTGTAACCCTCGCGTCCCAGGTTCAAGCAATTCTGCCTCAGCCTCCCAAGTAACCAGCTTGCCCAGCTAATGTTTTTATTTTTAATAGAGATAAGGTTTCACCATGGTGGCCAGGCTGATCTTGAACTCCTGACCTCAAGTGATCTGCCTGCCTCAGCCTCCTAAAGTGCTGGGATTACAGATGTGAGCCACTGTGCCCTCCAGATTCCTTTTATTGGGGAATGCTATTTAGAAACCAAGATCTAGGTGTTAGATATGTTCATTACCATTGAGATGTCTTTGCTTCAGGACTCTTTTTTGGACAGAACTGGGAAACACACACACACACACACACACACACACACACACACACACACCCACACACCCCACACTCCACACTCCACACACACCCCCCCCCACAGTTTTTTTTTTTTGAGACGGAGTTTTACTCTTGTTGCCCAGGCTGGAGTGCAATGGCATGATTGTGGCTCACCGCAACCTCCGCCTCCCGATTTCAAGTGATTCTCCTGCCTCAGCCTCCAGAGTAGCTTGGATTACAGGCATGCGCCACTATGCCTGGCTAATTTTGTATTTTTAGTAGAGATGGGGGTTTCTCCATGTTGGTCAGGGTGGGCTCAAACTCCCAACCTTAGGTGATCCCCCGCTTTGGCCTCCCAGAGTGCTGGGATTATAGGTATGAGTCACCTCCCCTGGCCCGTATACATATATTTTAAATGACAACTTTATACTGTTATCTCCAATTTAGGTTATGTCTATAGATTTTTTTTCTCATCTTCCCTCATTTCATATTTGTATCCATTCTCAAGAAATAACTTAGTTTCTCTATATAATTACTTAGAAATCAATATATTGAGAAATTTGCTTTATCCTATTACATGTACAAAATAGTTTCAGAATTACTATAATAATACCATTACCAACAACAAACCTATAAAGTAGGTTCAAGATGTTTTTTGTAGTTTGTTTTTCTTAGACTATATATCACTGTGGTATAGTTAGGATATTATATCTCAAACATACTGAATCAATTTTTTTTGTGTGTGTAATTTAAGAAATCAATTTGATACAGTTAGAGTCATTTATTTCTATTTGTATTCACTTTTGGGTTCTTTTTCCCATCCTTGTTAATTTATTTTTTGAGACAGAATCTTGCTCTGTTGCCCAGGATGGAGTGCAGTGGTGCAATCTCAGCTGACTGCAAACCTCTGCCTCCTGGATTCAAGTGATTCTCTTGTCTCAGCCTTTCGAGTAGCTGGGGCTACAGGCGTGTGCTACCACACCTGGCTAATTTTTGTATTTTTAGTAGAGATGGGGTTTTGCCATGTTGGTCAGGCTAGTCTCAAACTCCTGAGCTCAGGCAATCCGTCCACCTTGGCCTCCCAAAGTGAAATTATAGACATGAGCCACCACAGCCAGCCCCCATCCTTGTTGATTTCATTATTAATATCTGAAATAGTCATTGTTTTTTGAAGCACATTAAAAGAGGGAGATAGGCTGGGAATGGTGGCTCATGCTTATAATCCCAGGACTTTGGGAGGCTGAGGTGGGAGGATCACTTGAGCTCGAGTTTGAGACTAGCCTAGGCAGTATAGTGAGACCCTGTTTGTATTACTAAAAAAACAGTTTTAAAATTTTAAAAATGAAGAAGAGGAACATGTGATACCTTGATCCCTTATAGTGTAAGAGAAAGTGAATAAGCTTTAATGATTGAGGGAAGCCCAAACTAGTTTGTTTTGTTTTTTTTCAAACCAGTTTTTAATTTCTTGTTTCCATTCTGAATGAGTTAGGTATACTAGCCTTTTAACCTTTAAGATAGAATGTTGGGGCTGGGCATGGTGGCTCACACCTGTAATCCCAGCACTTGGGAGGCCAAGGCGGGTGGATCATCTGAGCTCAGGATTTTGAGACCAGCCTGATCAACATGGTGAAACCCGTCTCTACTAAGAATACAAAAATTAACCAGGTGTCGTGGCAGGCACCTGTAATCTCAGCTTCTTGGGAGGCTGAGGCAGGAGAATCACTTGAACCTGGGAGGTGGAGGTTTCAGTGAGCTGAGCTTGCGCCATTGCACTCCAGCCTGGGTAACGAGTGAAACTACATTTCAAAAAAAAAAAAAAAAAAAAAAGAATGTTGGAACTCGGTTCTTAAAATTCTTTAGCCTGGTTTCCTTATCTTCCTAATAGGAAACTGAGGTAAAGTTGTGATTTAGTTAGTTAGTTATTTGGAGAGCCTATGAAGGCTTGCCTGATCTGAGCCTTAGAAGGTGGATGTCTGGCCTTTGGTTTGGCATTTTCCTCCCTAGGCTTGTTCTTAGGTACCTTGGACTTTTTGTATTATAGTTGCTTTTTTTTCCTGGGGACTAGAAATCGGGGCTGCATCTTATGAAAGTGTTTTGATTGCAGTGCGGATGAGGTTCGAAGAAAATCTCTGGTTCTTAAGTTTCCTAAACAGCAGCTTCCTCCAAAGAAAAAACGGCGAGTTGGAACCACTGTTCATTGTGACTATTTGAATGTGAGTCTGGGGGTTGCTTCTTTCTGATTAAGTGGGTTCTCATTGATTCCTCTGGCCGTATATGCCTTGGCTCTGACAGCCTTAGATTCTCCATTTGCCTTGCCCTGAGAATTATTGGGTACTGTTCATTGTAAGATTTCTTTTTTTTTTCCTGAATTTTTTTTCTTTTTATGCTTCACGAATTTGTGTGTCATCCTTGCACAGGGGCCATGCTAATCTTCTCTGTATCGGTCCAATTTTAGTATATGTGCTGCTGAAGTGAGCACTTACTGTAAGATTTCTAAAACATGTTTGTCTAGTTAGAGAATGTGGATTTTTTTTTTTTTTGAGGTGGAATCTCACTCCACCCAGGTTGGAGTGCAGTGGCGTGATCTTGGCTCACTGCAGCCTCCATCTCCCAAGTTCAAGCAATTCTTCTGCAGCTGGGATTACAGGCGCGCACTACCACGCCCAGCTAATTTTTGTATTTTTTTTTTTTTTTTTTTTTTTTTTGAAGACGGGGTTTCACCATGTTGGCCAAGATGTTTTCAAACTCCTGACCTCAAGTCATCCACCCACCTCTGCCTCCCGAAGTGCTAGGTTTACAGGCATGAGCCACTGCACCTTGCTAATTTTTATATATATATATATATATATATATATTTTTTTTTTTTTTTTGAGACAGAGTTTCACTCTTGTTACCCAGGCTGGAGTGCAATGGCACGATCTCGGCTCACCGCAACCTCCGCCTCCTGGGTTCAGGCAATTCTCCTGCCTCAGCCTCCTGAGTAGCTGGGATTACAGGCACGCGCCACCATGCCCAGCTAATTTTTTTGTATTTTTAGCAGAGACGGGGTTTCACCATGTTGACCAGGATGGTCTCGATCTCTCGACCTCGTGATCCACCCGCCTCGGCCTCCCAAAGTGCTGGGATTTTTATATTTTTATTAGAGATGAGGATTTGCCATGTTGACCATGCTGGTCTTGAACTCCTGACCTCAGGTAGTCCACTTGCCTTGGCCTCCCAAAGTGCTGGGATTACAGGTGTGAGCCACTGTGCTTGGCTGATTTTGTGGGGTTTTTTTTGGTTTTGGTTTTGTTTTGAGACAGTGTCTTGCTCTGTCACCCAGGCTGGAGTGCAATGGTGTGATCTTAGCTCACTGCAGTCTCTGCCTCCCAGGTTCAAGTGATCCTCCTACCTCTGCCTCCTGAGTAGCTTGGATTACAGGCACATGCCACCACACCTGGCTAATTTTTGTATTTTTAGTGGAGATAGGGCTTCTCTATGTTGCCCAGGATGGTCTTGAACTCCTGGCCTCAAGTGGTCTGCCTGCCTTGGCCTCCCAAAGTGCTGGGATTACAGGCGTGAGCTACTGTGCCCAGACAGAATGTGGATTTTTTTTTGGTCTGAGGAGGCATTCTGATTTCTCGTTTCTCCTTAGAGACCTCATAAGTCCATCCATCGGCGCCGCACAGACCCTATGGTGACGCTATCATCCATCTTGGAGTCCATCATCAATGACATGAGAGATCTTCCAAATGTGAGTTCATTGCATTGATTATCTGTAGTATGGATGTTTAAGATCCTTTGTTCTGTCTGTGATTTCCAGTAGAGGGCAGTAATCTATAGGTCTAGGCACCTCAAATTTTGGGGAATGTAGTTTTTTATTTTTTTTTAAGCAGTTTAATAGAGGAAACCGATCTACTCCATCTAGAAAGATTCCTTTCAGAGTTGATAGACAGGTTAAGATGTGTGAGTCTTCAGGAATTGGCTCTGGCAAGTGTTCTTTGCTGATGTATGGTTCTGGCTCTTGTTTGCAGACATATCCTTTCCACACTCCAGTTAATGCAAAGGTTGTAAAGGACTACTACAAAATCATCACTCGGCCAATGGACCTGCAAACACTTCGTGAAAATGTGCGTAAACGCCTCTACCCATCTCGGGAAGAGTTCAGAGAGCATCTGGAGCTAATTGTGAAAAATAGTGCAACCTACAATGGTAAGAATCACATGTCTCATGACTGCAAAGGTCACTCACTGTTCAGATCCTTATTTATTCCTTACTGGCCCTAAATTCAGACTGGATCGGACTGAGAGGACTACAGTGCATTTGTGCATTCATTTGTGGGTATGAAAATCAGATAATACACATTTTCAGTCATTTAATAAATATCACTTCTTTTTATTCCCACTGTTTTTAGTTCTTATATCTTCTGGAGAATTTGGAGTCTGTCCATTGCAATGAAACAGTTGCATGGAAAGTAGTGGAAGAGGTGGGTGAGCCTAGGTTAGAAGAGAGAGACATTCAGTGTGGATGGAACCTGTGTAGAGTATGCACTTGTGACTGTATTCGCAGTGTCTGAATCTTTGATCTACAAATGTTAGAGGCACTCAAAAGCTGAGAAGACAAAAGAGGAAGAAATCTGTTTGTGTATCTTTTTTTTTTCCTTGTGAGACAAGGTTTCACTCCTATTGCCCAGTAGCCTCCCGAGTAGCTGGGACTACAGGCTGTTGCCACGATGCCCTGCTAATTTTTATATTTTTTTGTTAGAGATGGGGTTTCGCCATGTTGCCCAGGCTGGTCGTGAACTCTAGGCCTCAAGTGGTCTGCCTGCCTTGGCCTCCCAAAGTGTTGGTTTCACCATGTTGCCCAGGCTCGTCTCAAACTCCTGAACTCAAGTGATCTGTCTACCTTGGCCTCCCAAAGTGCTGGGATTACAGACATGAGCCACTTGGTCCAGCCACATTTTTTAAATTTCACCATAAGAAATCTTTAAAATGAGTACTCTTATAATCCTCATTTTCCAGATGAACATACAGGTCTGTAGTGTTTAAATAGCTTAAAAAAATTTTTTTTTTAATGAGAAAGATGAGCTGATGGGTTGATGTGTACAGTAAACCACCATGGCACACATTTACCTATTTAACAAATCTGCACGTCCTGCACATACATGAAAAAAAAGGAAGTTGACTTTACCTTTGGGGCACTTCTAACCTACATCTGTGATCTTTTTTTTTTTTGGAGATGTAGTCTGTCTGTGTTGCCCAGGCTGAAGTGCAGTGGTACAATCTTGGCTCACTGCAATCTCTGCCTCCTGGGTTCAAGCGATTCTCCTGCCTCTGCCTTCTGAGTAGCTGCGATTATAGGTGCCTGCTACCATGCCCAGCTAATTTTTGTATTTTTAGTAGA
Organism: Saimiri boliviensis; assembly: GCF_048565385.1. Lineage (NCBI taxonomy): Eukaryota > Metazoa > Chordata > Mammalia > Primates > Cebidae > Saimiri > Saimiri boliviensis. The sequence goes on from NC_133470.1 coordinate 60,465,337, forward strand.
AATGAGGTTTTGCTATATTGGCCAGGCTGGTCTGGAACTCGACCTCAGGTGATCTGCCCACCTTGGTCTCCCAAAGTGTTGGGATTGAGCCACCATGCCCGGCCGATTTTCTTTTTTGAGACAGAGTCTCACTCTGTTGCCCAGGCTGGAGGAGTGCAGTGGTGCGATCTTGGCCCACTACAACTTTCGCCCCCTGGGTTCAAGCAATTCTCCTGTACTCTTTTTTTAAAAATTTTATTAATTCTGTTTAGTTTTTTCCTGTGGTTCTCTAAGAAGGAGCCTCTACTCTTAACTAGCATGCTCAATATACCCTTCTCCACTTTTTCACTTACCATTTATGCCTCACACCCCTGTACTTGTCTTTGGCTGAAGTACTAGCTACATTCTAATTGCTGGATCCACTGGCCACATTTCAGAAACAACCTTTTATTTAAACAGCTTTATTGAAATATACACAATGGCTTATGCCTATAATCCCAACACTTTGGGAGGCCAAGGCAGGAAGATCGCTTGAGCCCAGGTGTTTGAGACCAGCCTGGGCAATATAGTGAGACTCTGTCTCTACAAAATAAAAAATAAAAATAAGCCAGGCATGGTGGCATGCGCCTGTGGTCCCAGCTACTTGAGACACTAAGGTAGGAGGGAGGAATCCTTGAGCCCGGGAGGGTGAGGCTGCAGTGAGCCGTGACTGCACCACTGCACTCCATCCTGGACAACATAGGGAGACCCTGTCTCAAAGGAAAACAGGAGTGAAGTACTAATACTAAGAAAAAAACAGGAATGAAGTACTAATACAAAGAAAAAAGGAATGAAGTACTAATTTTTAATTTTAATAGAGCTAGGGTTTCACCATGTTGGCCAGGCTGGTCTCAAACTCCTGGCCCCAAGTAATCCGCCTGCCTCAGCCTCCCAAAGTACTGGGATTCAAGCGTGAGCCACCACTCCCGGCCATAGTAATTTATTTTCAAGTCATTTCTTTGAGTAGACCAGCAGCTATGTTTTATTTTTTTTTGTTAAATTTTTTGAAATGGGGGTCTCACTCTATCACCCAGGCTGGAGTGTAGTGGTGCAATCTTGGCTCATTGCAGTCTTGACTTCTTGGGCTCAAGCAGTCCTTCTGTCTCAGCCTACCGAGTAGCTGGGACTACAGGTGCATGCCATCATGGCTCAGTCTCAGAAAGTGTTGGGATTACAGGCATGAGCCACTGTGTCTGGCCGAAACCAGTAAGTCTCATAGGCAGGAAGTCTGTCTTATTTTTCCTTATATTCCCATAATTGAACACATTGTACACAATCATTAAACATCTGTTAAATGAACAAACAAGTGAATGCTGAATTAAGTATACTTATTAGTAACTGAGAATAGAACTGAGGTTTAGGCTCTGGGGAGCACTAACACAAAAGGATAGACAGGAATATAATCTAGCAAATGATATGTAAAAGAAGTAATTGGAATTACTAGCTACATGAAAATACTTTAGCTTCTTTATGATGAGCTTAAATTAGGGTATTTATAAGCAGAGAGTATAGGCGATAGATCAGATAGTTCAAGGATTTTCTGAAGCTTCTGATATGGATCAGTATTGAAGATTCTTTAAAAACACAGGCTTTAGATTAACCTGATGTTATGAGAACACCACAAACTAAATTCTACACAGTAAAATTTAAATCACAAATTGTATATGCTAAGTGCGGGAAAATTTCAAGTCTTCCATTGGTGTCTTCAGTCATTCTTAGGGAAATTATTGTTGCCCTTCCATAGTATCATTTTGAAGGTATTAAAGGCAGCAGTAGTACCACTGTGTGTATATACACACAAATTAAGGAAAGAGTTATAATTATTCATTCGTATTGTGTACCTGCTATGTTTTAGGCACGGAAAAATGGACCTAAGTCCGGTATATCTGTCTAACCCATCAATTAGCCTGCTGCCTGACACATACTAGGTTCTTTTTTTTTTTTTTTTTTTTTTTGAGACGGAGTTTCGCTCTTGTTACCCAGGCTGGAGTGCAATGGCGTGATCTCGGCTCACCGCAACCTCCACCTCCTGGGTTCAGGCAATTCTCCTGCCTCAGCCTCCTGAGTAGCTGGGATTACAGGCACGCGCCACCATGCCCAGCTAATTTTTTGTATTTTTAGTAGAGACGGGGTTTCACCATGTTGACCAGGATGGTCTCGATCTCTCGACCTCGTGATCCACCCGCCTCGGCCTCCCAAAGTGCTGGGATTACAAGCTTGAGCCACCGCGCCCGGCCAACATACTAGGTTCTTAAGTAAGTACATTAAAAGGATAAAGAAGTGTTGGCAGCTCTTGCCTCCCTGCCCCCCACCCTTTTTTTTTTTTTTGAGACCCAGTCTTGCTCTATTGCTCAGGCTGGAATGTGGAGTGCCGGGGCATGATCTTGGCTCACTGAAGCCACCTCCTCCCGGGTTCAAGTGATTCTCCTGAGTAGCTGGGATCACAGGTGCCCACCACCACTCCTGGCTAATTTTTTTGTATTTTTAGTAGAGACGGGGTTTCACCATGTTGGCCAGGCTGGTCTTGAACTCCTGACCTCAGGTGATCCACCCGCCTCTGCCTCCCAAAGTGCTAGGATTATAGGTATGAGCCACTGCATTTGGCCTTGCCTCCCATTTTTAATGGTCTTATCTCTTACTGTTCCTCTACAGGGCCAAAACACTCATTGACTCAGATCTCTCAATCCATGCTGGATCTCTGTGATGAAAAACTCAAAGAGGTAAGACATTTAGAATGAGAGAAAGGCAGTGGAATTTAAAGGTGGGGGATATCAGGGTTTGGGAAGTAGTAGGGAATTTAACAGAAGGAAAAGTATATGTGGGAATAGCAGATCTTTAGTATATGTGAAAGTTGGAAGGGACTTTAGAATTCATAGGCCAGTCTCTTTTGTAGATGAAAAAACTGGGCCCATAGAAGAAAATTATTTGTTCTGGACATCTTGACTATTAATTAAGTTAGAATTAAGATCCAACACCTACATAACTCATTAGAAAGGACAAAGGAAAGTGACTTTCCAGGATGTTAGCTGTAGCTAAGAGACTAGTCAGTGTTTTAGGAAGGAAGAAGTAGACATTTAACAAAAGAGGATAACTAGCCAGTAAACATGAAAAGATTCTCAACTTAATTGATTATTGAGGAGATGCAAATTTAAACCATGATATCACTACATACCCACTGGAAAGGCTAAAATTAAAAAGACTGACAATACCAAGTGTTGATGAGGATTTGGAGCAATAGGAATACAAACTTTCCTCCTAGAGTCTAAAATAAATTTATTGGGTTAAGTCGCCATTATACAAAAGTCACTAATCAGTAATAATGTTTAGTTTAGTTTTCAGCAATAGTTTTATAACAAAAACAACATGATCTTAAAGCCTAAATTGCTAAAGATTGTGCGTATGTGTGTGTGTGTGTGTGTGTGTGCGCGCGTGCGCGCACGTGTGCGCACGCTATGATATTGACACTCCGGTATGTATAAATTTTGGAGAACTAGAATAGAATGTAGAGTACCTAAAGAAGTTGTTGACACATCTTTTTTGACCCTTTTACTTGAATATCTTTTTGTTGTTGTTGTTTTTCTTGAGACAGGGTCTTGCTCTGTCACCCGGGCTGGAGTGCAGTGGTGCAATCTTGGCTCACTGTAACCTCTGCCTCCGGGGTTCAAGTGATTTTTGTGCCTCAGCCTCCCAAGTAGCTGGGACCACAGGCGTGTGCAACCACGCCCAGCTAATTTGTTTGTATTTTTTATTTCTTTTTTTTTATTTGAGATGGAGTTTCGCTCTTGTTACCCAGGCTGGAGTGCAATGGCACGATCTCGGCTCACCGCAACCTCCGCCTCCTGGGTTCAGGCATTTCTCCTGCCTCAGCCTCCTGCGTAGCTGGGATTACAGGCACGCGCCACCATGCCCAGCTAATTTTTTGTATTTTTAGTAGAGACGGGGTTTCACCATGTTGACCAGGACGGCCTCGATCTCTTGACCTCATGATCCAGCCGCCTCGGCCTCCCAAAGTGCTGGGATTACAGGCTTGAGCCACCGCGCCCGGCTATTTCTTACTTTTTAAATTTTTAGTAGAGGTGGGGTTTTGCCATGTTGGCCAGGCTGGTCTTGAGCTCCTGGCCTCATGTGATCTACCTGCCTTGGCCTCCCAAAGTGCTGGGATTACAGTTGTGAGCCACTGTGCCCAGCCTGGAGTATCATTTATCTTGACTTGTTGTCATTCAGTAGATAATTCAAAGTTAACACTTTTTGGGGCAAGGGTAATACATAGCTAGCTGAACCTTAAATTACTCTTAATTTTTCTATGGTGATCACACCTTAGGGAAATCTCTGTCTTGGCTTTGCTTTAATTTCAGAAAGAAGACAAATTAGCTCGTTTAGAGAAAGCTATCAACCCCTTGCTGGATGATGATGACCAGGTGGCATTTTCTTTCATTCTGGACAACATTGTCACCCAGAAAATGATGGCAGTTCCAGATGTAAGCTGTCTCTGTGCTAAATATTGTGAGGATCGTGCGGGGGAAGGAAAGATGTATAGGGTTTACATATGTATGTATTTTGGAGTCTGGGTGGTTTATGTCAGTTGTGACTGGTGTGTGATTTTACATATTGACCTTTTTGCTGTATTTGTACATAATCTTTTTTTAAAAAGAGTACATTATTGAAATCAAAGAGGCCAGGAATCTTTGGATGTAGGGAGGTTTCTGCTTCCTATTGTTGACATTAAGTATAAGAATGCTCCTGAAAAGCCCTGTAGAGAGAGGATACTTGCTAATACAAGGCTTTTGATTTGGAGGTGCTTCTAGGCAAATGATACTTTGATAATTAGCGACTGTTGGTTGTCTTTTATTTGGATTTTTTATTGTTATAGTGATCCTCCCCAGGAATTCTCAAATGAGTTTCCTGTTGTGACTGTGTTTTTCTGGGAAAAGAGGCCATAGCTTTTTTTCAGGAATATTTGTGACCCAACAAAGGTAGAGAAATTCTTAAGAGTGGTTTCCATTTAATTTCCCATGCTTTCTGTTTACTAGTCTTGGCCATTTCATCACCCAGTTAATAAGAAGTTTGTTCCAGATTATTACAAAGTGATTGTCAGTCCAATGGATTTAGAGACCATACGTAAGGTGAGTTAGTGATTTGATCTAAATGCCTTTTTACAATCAAGTGACTTTGTGTGTGTATCTGAGTGCCTGATTATTTTCATCACAGAATATCTCCAAACACAAGTATCAGAGTCGGGAGAGCTTTCTAGATGATGTAAACCTTATTCTGGCCAACAGTGTTAAGTATAATGGTGAGTATTTCTTTTTCTTTTTTTTTTTTTTCTTTCTATCCGTTCATCTTCTCTCCACCTAACATTAGGTAGCATTATTAAAAAAAATTTTTTTTGAGACAGGATTTTGCTCTGTTGCCAAGACTGGAGTGTGATCGTAGTTCACTGAACAGGCACCTGCCACTGCGCCAAGTTCTTTTTTTGTGTCTGTGGTAGAGACAGGGTTTTGCTATTTTGCCCACTCTGGGCTCAAGCAGTCCTTCCACCTAGGCTTCCCAAAATGCTGAGATTACAGGTGTGGGCCAGCGCTCCTGGCCAGCATTATTAAAATTTATGTGCATAAAGAAGCCTTGAGTAGTGACAGCAGGATCAGTTGAGTGACTTAGTCTTTTTAAGTTGGAGTTTCATTCTTGTCGCCCTGGCTGGAGTGTAATGGCACAATTTTGGCTCACTGCAAGCGCTGCCTCCTGGGTTCAAGCGATTCTCCTGCCCCAGCCTCCTGAGTAGCTGGGATTACAGGTGCCCGCCACCACCCCCAGCTAACTTATATTTTTAGTAGAGATGGGATTTCACTATATTGGCCAGGCTAGTTTCAAACTCCTGACCTCAGGTGATCCACCTGCCTTGGCCTCCCAAAGTACTGGGATTACAGGCATGAGCCACCACACCAGGCCAGTCTTTTTGTTTTGTTCTGTTTTAAAGAAAGCATATATTTTAGTGTGTATGTTGTATAAAGATTGCCATTAGCCTTTAATGATGAAAAAGTAATATATGCTTACTTTTGAAATCTTGGTAGGCACAGAAAAACGAGATGAGAATAAAAATCAAATGGATATTATTTTGGTCTCTGAGGCATCACTGCTTTTTCCTGGGATATGAAAACTCAACTATGCCCCAGGCCCTTAGATGGACTTTATGGAAATTGGTAGCTATAGACTATGGTGAGCTTCCTTGATACATGCAGTTTTCCTCAGTACATGAGTTGATTTAATAACATATGCCAGACTCTGTGCTAGCTGCTTAATCTACTGATACGAAAGACAGTCACTGTCCTCAAGTAATTCATAATCCAGTTGGTGGAAAGAGACAATTAATATGCGGCTTGGAACCAGGCACGGTGGCTCATGCTGATAATCTCAACACTTTGGTAGGCTGATGTGGAGGATTGCTTGAGGCTAGGAGTTTGTGACCAGCCCGAGCACACATAGCAAGACCTCGTCTATATAAAAAACTTAAAAAACTAGCTAGGGAGGTGGTGGTGAGTGCCTGAAGTCTTAGCTACTTGGGAGGCTAAAGCAGGAGGATTGCTTGAACTCAGGAGTTCAAGACTGCAGTGAGCTATGGTCATGCCCCTGCATTATATCCTGGGTGACAGCAAGACCCTGTCTCTATAAATAAATAAGTAAAATGCAGCTTAACAAGGGTTGTAATAGAAGTATATACAAAGTGCATCAGATGAGAGCAAGGAATATCTTAACCTGAGGGTTAGGAAAGGCTTCTTAAATGAGCTAATAGTTCAGTTTTTTTTTTTTTTTTTTTTTAAGTTCATTCTTTCTGCCTATGTTTCAGAGGATAATAATTCAGTTTCAAATGACTCAATTGTTAAGCAAACCTTGAGTAATCATATGTGCTGGCACTGATAGATGTTACAAATACAAAATTAGATATGGTATTTGCACCAGGTTAGTTTAGTTTAGTTGGGGAAACAGAAAAGGAAAATTATAGTACTTACATTTTATTGCTGTAAGCATGCACAGAGTGCCACAGGACAGTATATCCAAATTAGAGTGGGGCTGGCCGTGGTGGATCATGCCTGTACTCCTAGCACTTTGGGGGACTGAGGTGGGTAGATCACTTGAGCTTAAGAGTTCAAGACCAGCTTGGGCAACATAGCACAAGGCCCCATCTCAAAAAGGAAAAAAAAAAGTGGCATTAGAGGAAGCTTTCTGGAAGAGGGTTTTCTTTTTCATTTTTACAAACAGAGATGGGGGTCTCGCTATGTTGCCCAGGCTGGTCTGGAACTCCAGGGCTCAAGCCATCCTCTCATCTTGACCTCCCAAAGTGTTAGGATTACAGGCATGAGCCACCACACCCATCCAGAAGAGAGTTTTCTTAAGCTGAGTTCTGAAAGATCAATTGTGTTTACTTGGCAAAGAATGTGGAGGAGAAAATGTTCTAGGTGGAGAGAACAGCAATATGTAAAGGCACAGAGGCCTGAAATTGCACGATAGGTTTAAGAAACAAGGTGTTGGGGTTGCAGTTCCATTGTACATATTGGTGAATGACTGGAGGCAGGCAAGAGTCAAATCAGAGGGTTTGGTGTGCTATACTTTAGTTTGTACTTGGTCCTAAATGGGAGAACAATGAAGGAATGGAGCAGGGAAATGATTTCTTACAATTCCTTAAACAAATAGAAGACGGAGCTAAGGGCATTTGAGAGTATTGCCTAGCATACTGTGGTCTCAACTAAGAATCCATATGATTATAAGACTTTTATCCTGTAATTTTAGCAATTAGTAGTATGGCTGTTAAGTTTGTCTGAAGAGGAAGAGAATTGGAGAGAAAAAGTGAAGGGCTGGGCAATCAGAAAGATTGAAGAAGAAGTCATTCAGAGCAGAGAATACAATGCTTAATATCATGGAAGAATGAAAGAACAGGGCAAGTTCAGGGAACTATATGTAACCAGAACATGCATATATCTTTAAGGAGATGAGACTTCTATTTTTGTTCATTCTGGTTTGGGTTGAAAGAATCTACTTTGCTCTGCTTATTATACATTGGAAATTAGAGAGTGGAAATGCCCCTTGTTGGGTCAATTATCCATTATTGTATCATGAAAACACCTAAAGTTAATCATCCAGAATTCTGGCAGTGGAAGTGTTAGTAAGCTCACAGATGTCTAAAAAAGACTGTGTATAGCAAGTGATAAGCAAGAGTGTTAACAGGCACTTGACCCGCTGATGGCTGACTTAGGACATAGGGCAGACTTACAAGGAGCTTATGTAAAACAATAAGCCAAACAGAGAAGATACTAATAGGAAAGTAAGCAGAGGGCAGATGGACAAATCACAGAAGACAAAAATTAAATAACAAACATGAATAAGTATTCTGTTACACTAGCAATCAAATAAATGCAATTGGGCCCGGCGTGGTGGCTCACCCCTGTAATCCCAGCACTTTGGGAGGCTGAGGCAGGCAGATCACCTGAGGTCAGGAGTTTGAGACCAGCCTGGCCAACATGGTGAAATTCCACCTCTACTAAAAATACAAAAATTAGCTGAGTGTGGTGGTGGGCACCTGTAAACCCAGCTACTTGGGAGGCTGAGGCATGAGAATTGCTTGAACCAGGAGGTGGAGGTTGCAGCGAGCCGAGATAGTGCCACTGCATCCCAGCCTGGGCAATAGAGTGAGACTTGGTCTCAAAAAAAAAAAAAAAAGGAAAAGGAAATGCAATGGAAAGAGATTTTTTTTTTTTTTTTTTTTTTTTTTTTGAGACAGAGTCTTGATCTGTCATCCAGGCTGGAGTACAGTGTTGCCATCTTGGCTCACCTTGCAGGTTCAGGTGATTCTCCTGCCTCAGACTCCTGAGTAGCTGGGATTACAGGCATGCATCACTACGCCTGGCTAATTTTTTTGTATTTTTAGTAGAGGTGGGGTTTCACCATGTTGGCCAGGCTGTTCTCGAACTCCTGACCTCATGATATACCTGCATTACTCCCCCAAAGTGCTGGAATTACAGGTATGAGACACCGTGCCTGGCCAGCTAAAATTTTTAGTAGACATAATGGTAGTGAGGCAGGTGCACTCACATAGTGCTGTTGGCAGTATAAAATTGTGAGGCATTTCTGGAAAGCTGTTTGGCAACATTGAGAGACTAAAAAATTGTTGAGTGAATAGACTTTATTGTCAGGTAGACTTGGATTTGAATATTGACCCCACCACTTAATAGCAATGTGATTTTGAGCAAATCCCTTAGTCTCTGCTTTTCCATCCGTGAAGTAAGAATAATAGTATTCCCCTCAGAGGGTTGTCGTGAGGATTAAATAAAATAGTGCATGTAAGTACTTAGTGTGTCGTAAGATGATAATCTTAATCAGAGCTGTAGTCAAAGGTATTAATGATATTTATATTAGCAAGGATTTATGTAACCTGAATAGTTGACGTAAAGGGGATGATATTAAAGTGCTATCTTTATAATCAATTATTAAGTACAGATTTAAAGCTCTTTTTTGGAAAACTTAATAACCAAAACATTCTCACAATGTTAAGTGAGAAAAGCAGAGCACAGAGATGTTTATTTCATCTCAGTCATGCTTTAAAAAAAAAAAAAAAAAAAGCATATACGTACAAAAAAGGCTAGAAGGAAACACACCAGAGTGATAATAGTGTTTCTGTGACATAGGGTTAGGATTGTCTTTGTTTTCATCTTTTATGTTTTCCGTGTTTTTTTTTTCTGGTATAGGAAGCAGGGAATTCTTCCTAAGAGGAAATGACTTTTGAACTGAATTTTGAAGAATGTTGATTATAATAGCTACTTACTGTGCCAAAGAAATAGTCAAGTAGAAAACAGTAGGGGAGAAGTTCCTGGCAGATAGCACAAATGCAAAAGTAGATGAAGGTACCTTGGATAGGGAAGTGCAGGTAGTTAAATATGACTAGGATGCATAGTGGAACTACATTTGGTAGTGAGATACAAGATTTTAAAGGTAGAGGGGCTAAGTTATGAAAGGCCTAGTATGTCACACCAAACCGTTAGAAGGAGAAAGGGACATAACAGGTATTAGTAAGATCATTCTGAAACCTATCAGAAGAATGGATTGGAGGAGGGGAATAAGATAGAGACCAGTAAAGAAACTATTCAAAAATGGGTGAAGGATAGGAACAGACACTTTACAAAAGAAGACATACAGGAGGCCAAAAAACATATGAAAAAATGCTCATCATCACTGGTCATTAGAGAAATGCAAATCAAAACCACATTGAGATACCATCTCACACCAGTTAGAATGGCGATCATTAAAAAATCTGGAGACAACAGATGCTGGAGAGGATGTGGACAAATAGGAACACTTTTACACTGTTGGGAGTGTAAATTAATTCAACCATTGTGGTAGACAGTGTGGCGATTCCTCAATGACCTAAAAATAGAAATCTCATTTGACCCAGCAATCCCATTACTGGGTATATATCCAAAGGATTGTAAATCATTCTACTATAAGGACACATGCACACGACTGTTTGCAGCACTGTTTACAATAGCAAAGACCTGGAACCAACCCAAATGCCCATCGATGATAGACTGGATAGGGAAAATGTGGTACATATACACCATGGAATATTACACAGCCATCAAAAACAATGAGTTCGTGTCCTTTGTAGGGACATGGATGAACCTGGAAACCATCATTCTCAGCAAACTGACACAAGAGCAGAAAATCAAACACCGCATGTTCTCACTCATAGGTGGGTGTTGAACAGCGAGAACACATGGACACAGGGAGGGGAGCACTACACACTGGGGTCCGTTGGGGGGAAATGGGGGAGGAATGGGGGGTGGGGAGGTGGGAAGAGGTAGCATGGAGAGAAATGACAGATACAGGTGAGGGGAAGGAAGGCAGCAAACCACACTGCTATGTGTGTACCTATGCAACAATCTTGCATGTTCTTCACATGTACCCCAAAACCTAAAATGCAATTAAAAAAAAAAAAAAACACCATTATTTCAAACATAAAAAAAAAAAAGAAACTATTGACAGCATTCCCAGTTAAAAATACTGACAGTCTAAACTAAGGTCAGTATCAACAGGAGTAAAAAGGTGAAGACAGGGTATAGAGATGCTGAGGAGGTAGAATTGATGTTTCATAAATGATTAGAAGTTGGGGGTATGGGTAAAGGAGGAAGATTTAAGATAGTATCAAGCACTTATGCTCTTGGTGGAAACATAAATTAGTACAAACGTTTTAGAGGACTGTAGATGTTCATTTCCTTTGGCTAAGCAACTTCACTTCTAGGGACTACTCCGCACAAGTTTATAAAGGTACATGTATAAATGTTCTTTGCAGCATTGCTTATAATTGCAAAAACGGAGCATTCTAAATATCCAACAATAGGAAATTGTTTAAAAAATGGCACATCTATATGATGGAATATTGCTTAGCTATCAAAATGGTAGACTTAGGTAATAAATTCGTGTATTTCTATAAATGAGTGAAATGGGCTATGTTGTGGGGGCCAATGAACTGGTACCCCATTTAGGAGTCAGTCACTGTTTAGCTCAGTTGTTGCCATGGAATTGAATTTACTAAAGGGAGAAATTGAGGATAGTTTTTACTTGTTTGTACTTAGGTATTTGAATTTCTTAGTGAGCACATAATACTTTTGCAGCTATAAGAAATTTCCATTTTTAGAAGGATTAATAAATCAAATGACATCCAAAATTCTAACTTGGGCAGCAGGTTGTGCCACTGACTAATATGGGAAATAGAGGAGGAGCAGTTTGGAGAAAAGATAGCAGAGTTCAACTTGGTATGTTGTATTGGGATAGGACATCTAAGTGAAGTCTTATAGTAGGTAGTTAGCTGTATACAGGTCCAAAGCTGAGAAAACAATTTTTTTCTTTCTTTTTGAGACAAGAGTCCAGGCTGGAGTGCAGTGGCGTGATCTCGGCTCATGGCAGCCTTTGTCTCCCAGGTTCGAGTGATTCGCCTGCCTCAGCCTCCGAAGTAGCTGGGATTACAGGCATACATCACCACGCCCAGCTGATTTTTGCATTTTTAGTAGAGATGGGGTTTCACCATGTTGGCCAGGCTGGTCTCAAACTCCTGACCTCAAATGATCCACCTGCCTTGGCCTTCCAAAGTGGTGGGATTATAGGCATGAGCTGTCGTACCTGGCCTCAGAAAAGAATTTATGCTATAAATACAATTATTTTTCAGGTGAACAGCATGTAAAAATATGGGTAGATGAGCTCAAATAGGGAGAATATGGGAATTCTTTGAACCCTCTGATGTTGTATGTAAAATATTGTTGTATATTTTACTGGGTAGAAAGACGATTTTGTCAGATTATCAAAGTTGTGTGTGACCCCAAAAAAGTTAAGAATCACTGTTTACTTTAAGAGAGGATGTAGGATAAGAATAGACCTGGCAAACTGAATATTTAAGATAACAGATGAATATGAAGGAGTGGCCAGAATGAAAGAAGAAAAATCAGGAGAGGATAATATATAATGCAAACCAAGAGAATAGGATTTCAAAGAGGGAAAGTTACCAGCAGGTCAGGTGCTACAGAGAAGACCAAAGAGGATGGTTATTAGAAGAACTATTTTGGCGAAGTGGTAGAATAAAAAGGCAGACTGCAGGGGTTATGAATGAATGGGAAGCAAGAAAGTAGAGATTGAGAGTTGCCTCTGAAGGGGAGAAGGAAGTAGACGATATGTTGAGGGGATGAAGGCAGTTGGACAGAGGAGACCTTTGTATAGGTCAAAGAGAAGAAAATTAAGGATATGAAATGCCTATGGAGGTTGGAAAGTAGATGTTTAGAAAGTTTCTGCCTAAGCAGCATCTTATTTCTCTGTAAAAACAGGGTCTTTTGCTAAGATTAAAAGTGGGAGAAGGAATTTGAAGAAAAATATCAGTAAGTGAATTATTTTTGTGGGAAATTGAAAAAGGAGCTGATTAGGGACATTTCACAATGCTGTTGAGCAGCTTTTGAGGGTCCAACTGAAGATGGAGACTTTTTTGGCATTATCAGTTGGCACAGTCCTGTGATTTTTGTCAGTGCTTATCAAATAAAGTTAGGAAACTGAGAAGGCAGATGATAAAATTGATTCCGGATTGAGATTTTGTTTTGTGGATGTGCTGGAAAGATTGGGAATTGAGGGTATTACCAAAAAAAAAAAAAAGGTTGAAGTTAGGCATCTCAAACCTTGTCACTAAAGGACACTTTGTTGCAGAGGATTGTGACTGTATAGTTTCCAGTTTGGGGGACTATCTTTCGAAGCAGCTCCAAAAAAGCTTGAAACTTCCTTGGCAATTTGTGTTTTATCTTAAAAATTTATGCAGACTTTTCATTAGGCTTATCTGTACTTTAACATGCTTCAAATTTCTTACCAAATTACATTCCCTCTCCTTCAAGTAAAATTTGCTGATTCAGGAAGCTATGCAACAATGATCCCATAGCTAGCTTGGGTATATTGTTGTACATTACCTTAGTTTTTAAAACATGGGTCTGATTATGCATGAAACTAATGCCAGGAGAGGCTTAATATGATGAGAGATAGAAATTAATGGGCCTGACAGTTTTCTTGAGGTAAGAGAGAATGAAAAAACTGGAAAGATAAAAGGCTGTGATAAGAAAGTAGAATATTTGGAGTTGAAAGTTTCAGAGGTGAAGCAGTTTTTCAGTAGACAACATTCTGGGTATAGCCATGGATGCCTTTGGCTGGAACAAAGGTGCAGACTATTGGCACAAAGATTTTCAGGGATTTGGATAGCTCGTACATGTGAACAAGAAAGTAACTCACTCTGATGGGAGGGATTTGGAGCGGAGAGAATGATTGTGCCAGGTGCATAAGTCTTTGTGAATGAGAATCAGCTAATAATGGTGACTAAAGGTGAAGAACACAGATTTCAAACTCAGGTGTCCTGCAGGGGTCAAACAAGTAATGTAAATGACTAAGGTGGGCCAGGTGAGATTGTGGTAAACTGGAAGAGTACAAATGCCATCTAAAGCAGCATGTCCTTTTTACTTCATCTGATTGTTGTCCTAAAAAAATGAGTATTCAGTGTCGCTAGATATTTTTCAAGAAAAGCTGAAAATCTGGACTTTTTATGTGACATTTCTCAATTTTTTGCAAACTTGCAAATAATTTAAATATTTTTTAACTCCATTGCCAAATGAAAATGTCTATCTCCAGGCCAAATCTGGCTCCTAGTCTTCAAACTCTGGCATTTAAAAAAAAAAAAAAAAGGCAGCCCTTAGAGTAGGAGAGAATTTTTTTTTTTTCCCCCCGCAAAAAGTAGTAAATAATGTCTTGGTAGTAACAGTGGACAACCTAGAAGGCTGACTTTTCCCCATTCTTAACCAGTGGATGAGAGAATAGGACACTTCTGAATAGGTCTCTAAGGTTAGTAGTGCCGTGTGATATGAAATGGTGACATCTAGAAAGACATTGAGGAATTAAAGGCACATATAAAATATTTCTTACTATCAAGTAATAATACATGAAATAATATCTCTGTTTAAAACTTTGTTGTTTCAGCCAAATATCCCACCTCTGTTTTTAATTTATAGTAACAAAGTCTGAGCTGGGTGCAGTGACTCTCCTGTAATCCTAATGCTTTGGGGGAAAATTAAGGCTATGAAAATTAAGGCATTCGGCCAATATGGGCCTGAAAAAAAAAAAAAGAAGAAAATTAAGGGAGGAGGATCTCTTGAGGCCAGAAGTTCAAGACCAGCCCTGGCTAGAGATCCTGTCTCTACAAAAAAATTTAAAAATTAGCTGGGCATGGTGGTGTGCACCTGTAATCCTAGCTACTTGGGAGGCTGAGGCACGAGGATCGCTGAGCCCAGGAGTTCGAGGCTGCAGTGAGCCATGAGTGTGCCACTGCACACCAGCTTGGTTGTCAGAGAGAGACCCTGTCTCAATAAACAAAAAATAAAAATAGTAACAAAGTCCATGTGAACTTTATTCTCTACTTAAAAAATTTTATTTTGTAAAATTTTACAAAGTTAGTATTAAAGTTAGTCTAAATTAGTAGAATGGTATATCTGGTTAACATTCTATTCAGATCCTTCACACATAATATCATACTGCATACGAGCATGTTTCTATAACATTTTACACTGACTTCATTGGCTTACCCTTTATTAGTCACATATTTAGCCCATGAACTATATTGTATATAGCCAGAATACTTAGCACTAAGATTAGGGTCATTAGGCAAAAACCAGAATATAAGTAACACTCCATACAAAACGCCTCTGGACATAGGCAGTATGTATCAGAGGAATCAGTCTTGTCCTTAGTGATGACAATGGACTGCACCAATTATAGAGTTAGGCCCTTGTGCCTTCTGGCTACCACGTAAGTACTAGATCAATCTGCGAACCTCTGTTCATGTTTAAATGGCATTTGAAAAGAACATTAATAATCAGGGAAGCCCACAACTTTAAGTAGTTGGAGTTATTTAGCAGTCCCAAAAGGACCACAAGATTCTATGTCAGTTAAAGGAGAGAGTCATACAGATAAATCCCTTCTGAAAAATATAACCCAAACTTTTTGCTAGACTTAACAAAGTTGGCAGAGGCCTTAGTACTTAATATTTAGTTAAATTTGAAATGAGCTGCATAGTCTGTGACTGTACCACCCTAAATGTGCCTGATCTCATTTGAAATGAACTGCATAGTCTGAACCAGTAGGTGACACTGAGTTAGTCGTGATGAGATTCCCTTTACCAAAGATTTCATAGCGAGTTTCTCCTCTAGTGCTCTTAAAACCAAAATCAACTCCAGTAAGAAGCCATCTTTGGGATGGACATAGGTAGAACATGTGTCATGAAACCTGAGAGCCCGAAGTTTTAGAAGACTCAGTTGGACCCCACAATCTAGATATAAATTTACAAAAAAAAAACTGAGAAATCTTCCCCCTACTCCCAACTTTTGTGGGCTCTGATAGTTGTTCAGGTTATAGGACCTTTGCCTGGCATCCTGGAGTCTCATCCTACGTCTGTGCAACTTTGTAGTTATTCAGCCAGAGACTAAAGGGAACCCTTGCAGATCTTGATATTTTTCTGTGGAGCACCCTCTTCTCCAGTTATGCTTTGCAATTTCCAGCTGTCTTAACCTCCTCAGACTCCGGCGTGCCTCCACAGCTCAGAAAGACTGCTGTCTTTGGCTTGCCTTCAGCAGAAAGCCAGGGACAATTGTACCTTCTCACAGAGATCACACCATCTTATACTTCTTGTTGCTCAGTGTCTGAAAACAGTTGTTTCATTTTTTTTTTTTCTAGTTTTCTGGTTATAGTAGGAGGACTAATCAAATAGCATTTTACTCCATCATGCCCAGAAAGTCCTTTAATTTTTGATTTTATGGTATTTCTGACATACAGAAACTTCATATTTATTAGTCATTTCTATATGATTCTTGTCTTTGGTATTATAACTGTTTAAAAGATCTTCCCTACCCCCAAGATGGCAAACGATATTTTCTTCTAATACATATAGTATTTTAAGTATTTAAATGTTTATCTACTTTTTAGAATAGAACCTTAAGTATAAGATAAATACACAACTTACTTTCTTTCCCAAATACTAGCCAAAGCGTCCAAGTCCTATTTATCGAACAGTCTAACCTTTTCTACTAATTGAAATGCTGCCTCTTTTTTTTAAAAAAAAAAAAAAAAAAAAAAAAAAAGGTCTTGCTCTGTTGCCCAGGCTGGAGTCCAGTGGTGTGAGCATGGTTCACTCCAGCGTCTACCTCCCTAGGCTCAAGCTATCCTCCCACCTCAGCCTCCCAAGTAGCTGGGACTACAGGCACACATCACCAAGCCCGGCTAATTTTTGTATTTTTAGTAGAGATGGGGTTTCACCATGGCCCAGGCTGGTCTCCGACTCCTGGGCTCAAATGGTCCACCCACCTCAGCCTCCCAAAGTGCTAGGATTACAGGCATAAGCCATTGCACCTGGCCAAAATGCTACCTTTGTAATATACCAAATTCTTACATATTCTTGTACCTATTTGAGAGCTTTCTGTTCTGCTTCAATCTATTTGTCGAGTCTAGTGCTATTATCACTGGATAATATAATTGTTTCTATCACTGAGGCTTTACAATTTTAAATTCCTTGACAGTGCTTGCCTAATTTTCCTAAATAAACTCTAAGGTCATTTTTGTTAGATTCTAATTCTCAACATGATTGAGATTTAATTTATGGATTACTTTAATTTATGTTATTTAATCCATAAATTTTATTTAATTTTGTAATTTTACATAATTTTAAATAACATATTTACAACTTTATACAACTTAAATTTATAAAATTTTATTTAATTCATGGGTTAATTTGGAGAAACTGTGTATCTTTATGATTCTGCATTTTTCCACTTGGAAGCTTAGGTTTCTTTCTTTATTCACATTTTCTTTTACGTCTCTCAATAATGGCTTCTAGTTTTCTTCATGTAGTTTCAAGGCGTCTTTTTAAAATTTATTCCTATACATTTTATAGTTTTTTTTGCTTTTGAATTTCTCATTGTTGAGTTTATCCCTAGGTAACTTAAAAGTTTTACTGCCGTTGTGCATGTGCTCTTTTTTTTCCTACCTGGTTAAGTCTAAAAGTTTCTATCAGTTTGAAGAATATGAATAGATGATTCAGTATTGTTCATAAGTTAAATATAATGCTTAAGGTATTTCCATAATTCTAGTTTCTAAGTCTGTGCTATGAGGGTACTACTATAAGTTTGACCACTAATGAATAATAAGGATCTTTTTTTTCCATCAGTGATTGGGACCAATATATAAGTATTGCCTGTCAGGCTTAGTGGCTCACAACAGTAACCCAGCATTTTGAGAGGCCAAGGTGGGTGGATCACTTGAGGCCAGGAGTTTGAGACCAGCCTGGCCACCAACATGGTGAAACCCCATCTCTACTAAAAATACAAAAATTAGCTGTGACTGGTGGCACATGCCTGGAGCTGAGATCGTGCCACTACACTCCAACCTGGGCGACAGAGTGAGACTCTGTCCCCCCCCAAAAAAGAAGAAATATTTCCATATGAAGGTTAAGTCACTTCATGTCATTGAAGAGAAGAAAAACCTTCCCCCAATCCTGCTTCAGTCTCTTGCTGCTATCTTTTCTCTTTCTCTTTCCAGACAGACTTCTTTTATTATGGTAGAATATGTATAATATAAAAATGGTCCTTCTATGTTCTTTTTCTTTTTCTTTTTCTTGAGATGGAGTCTCATTCTTTTGCCCAGGCTGGAGTGCAGTGGCACACTCTTGGCTCGCTGCAACCTCCGCTTCCTGGGTTCAAGCAGTTCTCCTGCCTCAGTCCCCAGATTAACTGGGATTACAGGCATGTACCACCACGCCTGGCTAATTTTTGTATTTTTAGTACAGATGGGGATTTACTATGTTGGCCAGGCTGGCCTCAAACTCCTGACCTCAGGTGATCCACCCACCTTGACTTCCCAAAGTGCTGGGATTACAGGTGTGAGCCACTGCACCTGGCTGTCATTTTAACTCTTTTTTTTTTTTTTTTTTTTTTTTTTTTGAGGCGGAGTTTCGCTCTTGTTACCCAGGCTGGAGTGCAATGGCACGATCTCGGCTCACCGCAACCTCCGCCTCCTGGGTTCAGACAATTCTCCTGCGTCAGCCTCCTGAGTAGCTGGGATTACAGGCACGCGCCACCATGCCCAGCTAACTTTTTTTTGTATTTTTAGTAGAGACGAGGTTTCACCTTGCTGACCAGGATGGTCTTGATCTCTTGACCTCGTGATCCACCCGCCTCGGCCTCCCAAAGTGCTGGGATTACAGGCTTGAGCCACCGTGCCCGGCCCATTTTAACTCTTTTTAAGTGTACAAATCAGTGGCATTAAGTATATTCACGATGTAGTGCAACTATTACCACTATGTATTTCCAGAACTTATTTATAATTCCAAACAGAAACTCTGTACCTCTTACATGATAACTCCCTTCTTCCCAGCTGCTGGTAACCTCTATTCTAGTTTCTGTCTCTATGAAATTGCCTATTCCAGGTACGTCATATAAGTAAATCATACAATATATGCAATATTCTTTTATGTCTGGTTTGTTTTACTTAGCATATTTTAAAGGCTCATCCATGTTGTAGCATGTTTCAGACTTTCATTCTTTTTTATGACAGCCAGACTTCTTTTATGAATATGTAACATCTCTCACTATTTTCTTTGCTTGCCAATAATGCCTCACTTAGCTTTAAGCTGGTTTCCACCCTGCCCAATCTATCAAGTAAACAGGATCACATAATTGTAAGATAGAGTGGGCACTTTTCTGTCCTTATCTTGACTTCACCCTAGTATTTGACATCATTGACCATTCTTTCCTTGCAACTGTATTGTGATTGGCTTCCATGACAATATTCAGCTTTGGCCGGGTGTGGTGGCTCACACTTGTAATCCCAGCACTTTGGGAGGCCAAGGTGGGTGGATCACCTGAGGTCAGGAGTTCGAGACCAGCCTGGCCAACATGGTGAAACCCCATCTCTACTAAAATTAAAAAAAAAAATTAGCCAGGCGTGGTAGTGCATGCCTATAATCCCAGCTACTCAGGAGGCTGAGGCAGGAGAATCCCTTAAACCTGGGAGGTGGAGGTTGCAGTGAGCCAAGATGGTGACACTGTACTTCACCCTGGGTGACAGAAGGAGACTCCAAAAAGAAAAAAGTCAGCCCTTATTTTCCTCCCACCTCTTAAAATACTCCTTTTTAATCTCCTTTGCTGAATGTTCTGCCTACTCCTGTAACTTCAGTTATCACCTCTTTCCTGATGACTCTGTTGTAGACAAAGATCTGTATCCCCAGCCACTTACCAAATATTTCCACTTAGATGCTTCAGTGGAACTTAAAACATACCTCAAACTAATGTATTATTGTTTCCTCATATCCTTCTTTATTCCAACTTTCTGCTCTCTCTCCTTTACTTGAATCACTCATTTAAAATTTCCAATCTGGGTTTAATGGGGCATTAACATTGTCCAGTACCTATGTCTAGGAACCTCTTGTTCTTGATTCTTTACTTTGAATAAGTTCCAACATCCAGTATGTCACTAAAGTTTGCGTTATGTTTTGCCTAGTCACCTAGTGAATGTCCCAGCCTTTAGATCAGGCGTCCCCAAACTTTTTACACAGGGGGCCAGTTCACTGTCTCTCAGACCGTTGGAGGGCCGCCACATACTGTGCTCCTCTCACTGACCACCAATGAAAGAGGTGCCCCTTCCTGAAGTGCGGCAGGGGGCCGCAGTTTGGGGACGCCTGCTTTAGATAGATATCCTTCTAACCTGTCATGTACATTCCTGTCAGGTAGACCTTTAAAAAAAACAAGGCCAGGCGTGGTGACTCATGCCTGTAATCCCAGCACTTTGGGAGGCTGAGGCGGGTGGATCGTCTGAGGTCAGGAGTTCGAGGGCCAATATGGTGAAACCCCATCTCAATTAAAAATACAAAAATTAGCTGGGCATAGTGGCGCGTGCCTGTTGTCCCAGCTACTCAGGAGGCTGAGGCAGGAGAATCGCTTGAACCTGGGAGGTGGAGGTTGTGGCGAGTCGAGGTTATGCCACTGCACTCCAGCCTGGGCAACAGAGTAAGACTCCGTCTCAAAAAAAAAAAAAAAAAAAAAACAGCTGGGCATGGTGGCTCATGCCTGTAATCTCAGCACTTTGGGAGGCCGAGCAGGTGGATCACCTGAGGTCGGGAGTTCAAGACCAGCCTGGATAACATGGTGAAACGCTGTCTTAAGAAAAATAAAAAAATAAAAATAAAATTTAAAAACCCTCTTACAAAAAGGTCAAACAATTTAGAAATATATAAAATTAAAAGGTACAGCCTCTGCCTGCCCTCCCACTCCTGTCTCTCATATTTTCATTTCCCCAGAGATTGCAACTTGGTATATATTCTTATGTACTTTTTTCTATGCTTACACAGAACATGTTTACTAATTACATATGCTGCACTCAGCACACTGCCTGTAGGGTAGCCCTGGTCCGCTTACACAGAACGTGTTTACTAATTACATATGCTGCTCTCAGCACACTGCCTGTAGGGTAGCCCTGGTCCACAGGAGCAATTAAGAAAATTAAACGTATGTTTTTCACGTTTTTGTTTTATTCTGTAAATTTGCTCCTTTTTGTTCATGAATATATTCTGATCCTTTTTATTTTGAGATAATTATAGAATCAGGAAGTTGCAAGAAATAATACAGAGTCCTGTGGGTTTTTCACTTAGCTCCTTCAATGGCAATATCTTACATAGCTGTACTTCAATATCAAAACTAGGAAATTTATATTGGTACATTACTGTTAAGTAAATTACAAAACTTAGTTTTCACCTTTAAAAAAATCTTTTCATTTGTGCATATGTATGTGTAATTTTATTCCATACATGTATTCCTATAACCACCACCACAATCAAGATTTAGGACTATTACTGTAAAGGAACTCCCTGTTCTTTGTATCTGCACCCCCACCCACCACCACACCCACCACTGTTCTGTTCCACTTGTCTGTTCTCCATCTCTATAGTTTTGACATTTGAGCATGTTACATAAATGGAATAATGTAATATGTAACAATTTGAGGTTGACTTTTTTCACAAAGGATAATTCCCTTGAGATCCATCTAAATTGTTGTTGCAGTAGTTTATTTTTTAAATTGTTGAGTGTTCCGTTGTGTGGTTGTTCAAACATTTACTCATTGAAGGACGTTCATTTTCACTGTTTTGTCACTATGAGTAAAGCTGCTGTGAACATTCATGGACAGGGTTTTAGGTGAGTTAAATTTTTCATTTCTCTGGGATAAATGCCCAAGAATAGAATGTAAATGTTTCGTTTTATAAGAACCTGCACTATAATCATTTTATTTTCCACGTCAGATGGGTAATGTACTGACATTGTAATAAGGTTTGAAGGAGGCACACATCTCTTTTTTTTCTTTCTTTTCTTTTTTTTTGAGACGGAGTTTCGCTCCTGTTACCCAGGCTGGAGTGCAATGGCGCGATCTCGGCTCACCGCAACTTCCACCTCGTGGGTTCAGGCAGTTCTCCCGCCTCAGCCTCCTGAGTAGCTGGGATTACAGGCATGTGCCACCATGCCCAGCTAATTTTTTGTATTTTTAGTAGAGACGTTTCACCTTGTTGACCAGGATGGTCTCGATCTCTTGACCTCGTGATCCACCTGCCTCGGCCTCACAAAGTGCTGGGATTACAGGCTTGAGCCACCGTGCCCGGCCTGAGGGAGGCACATCTCACACATGAGTGTGGAAACCCAGTGTCATCACACTTGGGTCATCATAAGCTTATGAACTACAAAAGGATTGTGCCACACTTTCAGAGTGTCTGTACCATTTTACATTCTCACCAGCAATGTATGTGATTCAGTTTCTCTGCAGCATTCATTATTATCACTTTTTAGATTTTTAGCTGTTCTTCTATTCCGTTGTGATTTTACTTGGCATTTTTTTTTTTTTTTAATTAAAAACATTTTCTTGCTCTCAGTCTTAAAACTATTTCCTCAAATACTTTGTACTTTTCTAATGGCTAATGATGTTGGGCATCTTTTCATGTGCCATCTGTGTATTTTCTTTCTTTTCTTTCAACAGAGTTTTGCTTGTTCCCCAGGCTGACGTGCAGTGGTGTAATCTTTGCTCATTCCAACCTTCGCTTCCTGGGTTCAAGCAGTTCTTGTGTCTCAGCCTCTTGAGTAGCAGGTATTACAGGCACACAACACCATGCCTGGCAAATTTTTGTATTTTTAGTAGAGACAGTGTTTCATTATGTTGGCCAGGTTGGTCTTGAACTCCTGGCCTCAAGTGATCCGCCCACCTCAGCCTCCCAAAGTGCTGGGATTATAGGTGTGAGCCACTGTGCTGAGCCCCATCTGTATGTTTTCTTTGGTGAAGTGACTGTTCATTTCTTTGACCCAGTGTTAGTTGTGTTGTTTTCTTCTTTCTTTCTTCCTTTTTTTTTGAGACAGTCTCACTCTCACCCAGGCTGGAGTGCAATGGCTCGGTCTCGGCGGCTCACTGTAATCTCTGCCTCCTAGGTTTAAGCGATTTTTCTGCCCCAGCCTCCTGAATATCAAGGATTACAGGCATCTGCCACCATGCCCAGCTAATTTTTTTGTACTTGTAGTAGAGACGAGT
This sequence comes from Saimiri boliviensis, assembly GCF_048565385.1. NCBI lineage: Eukaryota > Metazoa > Chordata > Mammalia > Primates > Cebidae > Saimiri > Saimiri boliviensis. The sequence continues at coordinate 60,488,515 of NC_133470.1, forward strand.
TTTCACCATGTTGGCCAGGCTGTTTTTTGAATGTCTGACTTCAAGTGATCTGCTCGCCTCAGCCTCCCAAAATGTTGATTACAGGCGTGAGCCACCACGCCCAGTCTGTAGAGTCATGCTCTGTCACCCAGGCTGGAGTGCAGTGGCGTAAGCTTGGCTTGCTGCAACCTTTACCTCTCAGGTTTGAGCAATTCTTCTGCCTCAGCCTCCTAAGTAGCTGGGATTACAGGTGCCTGCCACCATTCCTGGCTAATTTTTGTATTTTTAGTAGAGATAGGGTTTTGCCATGTTGGTCAGACTGGTCTTGAACTCCTGAACTCAAGTGATCTGCCCACCTTGGCCTCTCAAAGTGCTGGGATTATGGGCGTGAGCTGCCTCGCCCTGCCTGTTTTCTTAATAATAAGTTTTAAGGGTTCTTTATATATTCTAGGTACAAGACCTTTATTAGATATACGATTCTCCCAGTCTGTGTCTTACCTTTTCAGTCCCTTAATTGTGTCTTTCAGGCGAGGTACAGTGGCTCATACCTATAATCCTGATTCTTTGGGAGGCCAAGGTGGGAAGACTACTTGAACCCAGGAGTTCAAGACCAGCCTATGCGATATAGTGAGACCTCATCTCTACAAAAAATTTTTAAAAGTTTCTTTGTTTGGTGGTGCATGCCCATGGTCCCGCCTACTTGGGAGGCTGAGATGGGAGGATTGCTTGAGCCCATGAGGTAAGGCTGTGGTCAAGGCTGACCCAGGAGGTCAAGGTGAAGTGCTGGGATTATAGTGGTGAGTCCCCACACATGGCCAGTGTTTTTATCTCTTAAGAAGTTGTCCAGGTGTGGTGGCTCATGCCTGTAATCCCAGCACATTGAGAGGCAGAGGCAGGTGGCTTGCTTGAGGTCAGGAGTACGAGACCAGCCTGGTCAACATGGTGAAACATATATCTACTAAAAATACAAAAAAAATTTAGCTGGGTATGGTGGTACAAACCTGTAATCCTAGCTACTCGAGAGGCTGAGGCAGGAGAATTGGTTGAACCTGGGAGGTAGAGGTTACATTGAGTCAGGATCACACTACTGTACTTCATCCTGTGCAACAAAGTGAAACTCGTCTCAAGAAAAACAAATGTCTTTGCCCAGATCATAAAGGTTTTCTCTTATGTTTTTTCTTAAAAGTATTTAAAGTTGTAGCCTTTTACACTTAAATCCATGATCCATTTTTAATTATTTTTTGTGTATAGTATGAAGTTTAGGTTGAAGTACTTTTTTTTTTTTTTTTTGCCTATGGATGTCTAATGTTTCATCATAATTTATTGAAAAAACTGTCCTCTCTCCATTGGAATTGTCCTGTACGTACACCTTTATCCAAAATCAGTTGAGGGTGTTGATTTATTTCTAGAAGTCTTGTCAGAGTGATTTCTCTCACTCTTTCAAAACTATTTTATATTCTAGTTCTTTTGCCATTCCACTAAATTTAGAAGGGGCTTGTCTATATGTATAAAAAAGTCTTAGTGGGATTTGGGTAAGAATTGTGTTAAAACCCATGATCAATTTGGGGAGAATTTTTCATCTTTACTCTTTTCATGTTAGTACATACAGATTTATACATTCTTTTAAACATATTTCTTAACATGGATGTATGTATCATAATTTAACCATTCTATTGATAGGCATTTAAAGTATTTCCATAATGCTGGCGTACAGATAGTTGTTCACTATTTTTTCTGTTTGTTTTGGAACCAAGTCTCTGTGTCGGCCAGGCTGGAGTGCAGTGATGAGATCTTGGCTCACTGTAACCTCTGCCTCCCGGATTCACGCGATTCTTGTACCTCAGCCTCCTGTGTAACTGGGATTACAGGTGTGTACCACCATGCCTGGCTAATTTTTTTATTTTTACATAAGAGTAGAGATGGGGTTTCCCCGTGTTGCCCAGGCTGGTCCCAAAGTCCTGACCTCAGGTAATCCACCTCCCTCAGCCTCCCAGAGTGCTGGGATTACAGGTGTGAGCCACTATGCCTGGCCTAGTTGTTAACTATTTTTATATTTTATTGATGTGTGCTTGTGCAAAATTTCTGTAGGAAATCTTGATATTTTGAAATTTTGTTCCAAACGGCTATACCTGTTCATAGTCAAAATAACAGTGAAAGAAAATATGTGTTTCCCTATAACCTCTTTAACACTGGGAATAATTAACACTTTAAAAATTATTCCTGTGGCCGGGCGCAGTGGCTCAAGCCTGTAATCCCAGCACTTTGGGAGGCCGAGGCGGGTGGATCACGAGGTCAAGAGATCGAGACCATCCTGGTCAACATGGTGAAACACCGTCTCTACTAAAAAAATACAAAAAATTAGCTGGGCATGGTGGTGTGTGCCTGTAACCCCAGCTACTCAGGAGGCTGAGGCAGGAGAATTGCCTGAACCCGGGAGGCGGAGGTTGCGGTGAGCCGAGATGGCGCCATTGCACTCCAGCCTGGGTAACAAGAGCGAAACTCCATCTCAGAAAAAAAAAATAAAAAAATAAAAAAATTATTCCTGTAGGCCGGGCGCGGTGGCTCAAGCCTGTAATCCCAGCACTTTGGGAGGCCGAGGCGGGTGGATCATGAGGTTAAGAGATCGAGACCATCCAGGTCAACATGGGGAAACCCCGTCTCTACTGAAAAATACAAAAAATTAGCTGGGCATGGTGGTGTGTGCCTGTAATCCCAGCTACTCAGGAGGCTGAGGCAGGAGAATTGCCTGAACCCAGGAGGTGGAGGTTGTGGTGAGCCGAGATCGCGCCATTGCACTCCAGCCTGGGTAACAAGAGTGAAACTCCATCTCAAAAAAAAAAAATTATTCCTGTAAAAGTATGTAACTCAACATTTTATTATAAAAATTACATATTCATTGAAGAAATGAAAAAACAGAATTATATAAAGTGAAAAGGAAAATTCTTGTTCTTCCCTTCCTCCCATCCCCTTAGTAGCCAGTATTCTGGACCTTTTTTTATGTATAGTATATGGTTTTTCCTTTTTGACAAGTGAAAGAGTTAATTTCTTTTTTTTTTTTTTTTTTTGGTTAATAGGTGATTTGCCATGTTGGCCAGGCTGGTCTTGAGCCCCTGGCTTCAAGTTATCCACTTGCCTTACCTCCCAAAGTACTGGGATTACAGGCATGAGCCACCATGCCCAGCTCCATGTTCTGTCTTACAGTTTGGCAGTTTGATGCTTGACAATATGTTATGATGATTTTTATTCATAAAAGTATTTGATCTTGTTTAAGTAAAATTTGTGTAAGTTAGACAAATCGTATATGACTTTCTTTATAATATGGGACCCAAAAAAGGCAAAGGATGTCGTTATGAATGTTTCTGGAAAAAATACCTAAATTGGATTTCCATTTTGTTTTAAAAATACTGTGGTCGAAACAGATAGAGGGAAATTGCCCAGTGATAACTGTCATTTGGCATTTCGTTTCTATGACAATATTGTTTTGTTGTGAAGTGTTCTTTAACACTGCCTGATTCTCTGACACAGTTACTTCTTTATAGTTCCTTAGTATTGAAATTAAGTTTGTATGTATCTAACTTCCATGAACCCTTAAAAAGAGCATCAGGGACCTATCTCTTGGTTTTTGTTTTTTTATTTTTGTATCACCAGAGCCTGGTGCTGTACCTGGCTTATAGTAAATGCTTTACAGTGAAGAGTCAAGGCCTTTTACAAATTTTACTCTATAGGAAAAGGTGTTTTGAGGTGTTTATATTATTTTTCTAGTTGTAGAGATATGAGGATATGTTTTTAGCCAAAGCTATCTATTTATTTATATATTTTTAAGTTGCTAAATGGAATGGTGGTTCATTTGTGGGAAAAAAACATTTTCAGGGTCTTTGGGCTTTTTATCGAATAGACCCTTGGCCAGTGAGATTTATCACCCCAATTCCCTCTGGTTTTCTCCCTTCTTGAATTTCTAGTCTAGATTGTGACTGAGATTATGTTACGCAGGTTTGAGAGACTGTGAACCTCTTAATCTTGAAAACTAAACATCTTAATTTACATTTGATCCTCTTTCTACATAATGTAAGGAGCCTAGCTATATTGTGAAAGATTAGATTTACTTCTCTTTAAATTTCACTTGTTCTGGATCTAGTTTGAAGATAAATAAGAATTTCAAAGTCAGAGCTCACCTCTTTGGGATTCAGACTATGCATAGTTGTATTTAGTAATTGTAATTTCTTTAGGAATTTAATATGTGGATTTTTCTTTTTATATCTGGCACTGATACTCTTTTAAAAAGCTTTCTACTGCTACTGAGGTTTTATTTTTTATTAATGTCACATTGGAACAAATACATATCCCCACACCATCCACCGTCAAGATAGTTATGCTGTTTTGACAGAGTACTCATTTTCTTAGGGAGGGATTATTTTTATTATTTGTGGGAGAGTTCTCAAGGGAAGCGTGAGCCTAGGAGTGATCACAAATTCCCTCTTTTCCTTGGTGTCCAGGTGGTGCTTACCAACTTTACTGGTGTTTTTCTCTGAAACCTTTCAGAAAGTTAGCAGTAATAGGCCAGGTGCAGTGGCTCACGCCTGTAATCCCAGCACTTTGGGAGGCCGAGGCGGGTAGATCACCTGAGGTCAGGAGTTTGAGACCACTCTGGCCAACATGGTGAAATTCCATCTCTGCTAAAAAATTAGCCAGGGTGTGGTGGTGCACGCCTATAATCCCAGCTATTTGGGGAGGCTTAGGCAGGAGAATGCTTGAACCTGGGAGGTGGAGGTTGCAATGAGCAGAAATCGAGCCACTGTACTCCAGCCTGGTGAAAGAGTGAGACACTGTGTCAAAAAAAGAAAAAGAAAAGAAAAGAAAATTAGCAGCAATAATGCTTGCTTTCCCCCTCTAACTAGAACCATGAAGCTTGTGACTTGCATTTCTTCTCACATCACCATAAAGAAGGAAATTAACTTTGAAACCAGAAAAGAAATTTTCTTGGTGTAATATAAACTTCCCAAAGCTATCACTGGAATTATCTTTATTTAAGGACATTTGAATTTGAATTGTATGTGATTCTGTAGACTCTACGGTTCCTTATTTGGTATGAGGCAAAGTATAAATAAATACGTTTCTTTGAGACATGTAGAGTTGCTTTGGCCATGATTTAACAAGAAGAGAGAGAGAAAGCAAAATATACTCAGAAAAACATTCCTTTTTATGTGTGGGTAGCTTATTCTGTTGAGTACAGTGACAAATCACAGATTCATTTTGGTGTAATTCAAGAAATTTATAACTTCATTCTGATTTTCTGTATAATATAGCCCTTTAGGGACTGGGAATTGAGTTCAGTTTCTGTTTAATCTTCTTCCCAGCATCCCCTTGGTAGCTTCAGCACCTTTACTATTCCTATAGAGGCTCTATTGTCCTTGTCTCTTTACTTGGATTCCTCATTTCTTCCTAAGCTACAAAACCTATAGCTGATCATCCTACTTTTAGTAAGCTCCTGATTGCTCCAGAATGTAGAGCGGTATTTTTAGATTTATGGAGACAGTTATGGGATCCTGTGGAAATCCGATGAAAAACTATGGCTTTTCTACTCTCAAAAAAGTATATTGCATACAGAATTTTGTTTATAGTTTTAAGGGGTTTGTAGATCTCTCCCGCATTAACCACTCCAAGAACTCCTGGCATAGGCAGGGATAAGAAAACATCACAGCGGATATTTTTATCCATTATGTTAACAGTGGTTTGCCAGTTCTACCATCATGTTTCATTAGAAAGACTTAAATGCTCCTTTGCATATAATAGTGTAATAGAGTTTCATAGCTGAAGCCCTCATAACTTGAGAACATGGACTGTCTAAAACTGATAACAGACACAAACAGCTAATAATCAAACACATAAGTGTATCAGGTGTGTAAAGAGTGTGTGTGTGTGTGTGTGTGTGTGTGTGTGTGTGTGGTTTTTTAAAAAATATATTTTAGGCCCGGCACGGTGGCTCAAGCCTGTAATAGCACTTTGGGAGTCCGAGGCGAGTGGATCACGAGGTCAAGAGATCGAGACCATCCTGGTCAACATAGTGAAATCCCATCTCTACTTAAAAAAATACAAAAAATTAGCTGGGCATGGTGGCGCGTGCCCGTAATCCCAGCTACTCAGGAGGCTGAGGCAGGAGAATTGCCTGAACCCAGGAGGCGGAGGTTGTGGTGAGCCGAGATCGCGCCATTGCACTCCAGCCTGGGTAACGAGCATAGCTCCATCTCAAAAAAAAAAAAAAAAAAAAAAAAAAAAACATTTTAGAGTTATTAGTAGATGACTTTTTTGGAGACAGAGTTTCACTCTTGTTGCCTAGGCTTAAGTACAATGGCACAATCTCTGCTCGCCTCTACCTCCGCCTCCCAGGTTCCAGTGATTGTCCTGCCTCAGCCTCTTGAGTAGCAGGGATTACAGGCATGTACCACCACACCCAGCTAATTTTGCATTTTTAGTAGAGTCGGAGTTTCTCCATGTTGGTCAGGCTTGTCTTGAACTCCTGACCTCAGGTGGTCTGCCCACCTCGGCCTCCCAAAGTGCTGGGATTACAGGCGTGAGCCACTGCGTTTGGCCATTAGTGGATATTTCTTAGAGTGATGTGTTGCAAAGAAAATGGGTAGGGAAGAGGTCCCATTTTCAAAATGGATTAAAGTAAGAAAGAAACTTTACAAATGTATAAAACTAATTTTTCCTTGTATTATAAAGTGAAGGAATTGAGATATTGAGAGGTTGGTTCATGTTTAAGTTTTTTTTTTTTTTTTTTGAGACGGAGTTTCGCTCTTGTTACCCAGGCTGGAGCGCAATGGTGCGATCTTGGCTCACCGCAACCTCCGCCTCCTGGGTTCAGGCAATTCTCCTGCCTCAGCCTCCTGAGTAGCCGGGATTACAGGCACACGCCACCATGCCCAGCTAATTTTTTGTATTTTTGGTAGAGATGGGGTTTCACCATGTTGACCAGGATGGTCTCGATCTCTTGACCTCGTGATCCAGCTGCCTCGGCCTTCCAAAGTGCTGGGATTACAGGCTTGAGCCACCGCGCCCGTCCCCATGTTTAAGTTTTGAAACTAAAGTAGAATAAAGATTGAATTCCTAATTTACAGGCTGGAGTTTTAGCCATGAGGCAGGTCAGGTCCCTGTAGGTAGAAGAGCCTACACTACTGTAAGGAACTATTATTGTACAGGCTTGGTGAAGGAGGCCTGTAACCTGTATGCAGCCTTTCTATTTTCTCTAGGAACATTTCTGTTTTCTTTTTTTTTGAGACGGAGTTTCGCTCTTGTTACCCAGGCTGGAGTGCAATGGCACGATCTCGGCTCACTGCAACCTCCGCCTCCTGGGTTCAGGCAATTCTCCTGCCTCAGCCTCCTGAGTGCTGGGATTACAGGCATGCGTCACCATGCCCAGCTTATTTTTTGTGTTTTTTAGTAGAGACGGGGTTTCACCATGTTGACCAGGATGGTCTCGATCTCTTGACCTCGTGATCCACCCGCGTCGGCCTCCCAAAGTGCTGGGATTACAGGCGTGAGCCACCGCGCCCGGCCGTGTTTGTTTTTTTGAGATAGAGTCTCGCTCTGTCACCTAGGCTGCCCAGGCTGGAGTGCAGTGGCGTGATCATGGCTCACTGTAGCCTTGACCCCCTGGGCGCAACCGATTTTCCTGCCTCAGCTAGTTGGGACTACAGGTGTACGCCACAATGCCCAGCTAATTTTTGTATTTTTTGTATAGACAGGGTTTTGCCATATTGCCCAGGCTGGTCTTGAACTCCTGAGCTCAAGTGATGATCCTGCCCAGCCTCCCAAAGTGCTGGCATTACAGGCATGAGCCACCATGCCTGACAATCAAACTTTTCTTGATTGTGAGCCATCTCTGCTATCTTTATATATGTCTTAAATGTCTTTTTTTTTTTTGGAAGGAAGGTCTCTGTCACCCAGGCTGGAGTGCAGTTGTGTGAACACTGTAGTCTTGACTCTCCTGGGATCAAGCCATTTTCCTGCCTCAGCCTCCCAAATAGCTGGGACTACAGATATACGCCACCATGCCTGGCTAATTTTTTTATTTTTTGTAGAATTAAGGTCTCACTTTGTTACCCAGACTGGTCTCGAACTCCTGAGCTCAACTGTTCCTCCTGCCTCCGCCTCCCAAAGTGCTGGTATTACAGGCATGAGCCACCACGCCCAGCCCCAAATATCTTGGTAATTGGCTTTTCTTAGTTTCTGTTAGGACACAACTTTATTTTACATGTTTTATTTTTTATTTATTTATTTTTTTAGACGGAGTTTCGCTCTTGTTACCCAGGCTGGAGTGCAATGGCGCCATCTCGGCTCACTGCAACCTCCGCCTCCTGGGTTCAAGCAATTCTCCTGCCTCAGCCTCCTGAGTAGCTGGGATTACAGGCACGTGCCACCATGCCCAGCTAATTTTTTTTTGTATCTTTAGTAGAGAAGGGGTTTCACCATGTTGACCAGGATGGTCTCGATCTCTTGACCTCGTGGTCCACCCGCCTCAGCCTCCCAAAGTGCTGGTATTACAGGCTTGAGCCACTGTGCCCGGCTTACATGTTTTAAAGAATAAACGACCTATACTTGTGAGAGGACTTACTTTTTTTTCTCTTTGAGGCAGAGTCTTGCTCTGTCCCCAGGCTGGAGTGCAGTGGTGCAATCTCGGCTCACTGTAGCCTCCACTTCCTGGGTTGAAGCTGTTCTCATGCCTCAGCCTCTCGATTACCTGGGACTACAGATGTGTGCCACCATGCTCAGCTAAGTTTTGTATTTTTAGTAGAGGCAGGGTTTTACCATGTTGCCCAGGCTGGTCTCGAACTCCTGACGTCAAGCGATATTCCTGCCTCAGCCTCCCAGAGTGTTGAGATTACAAGTGTGAGCCACCGCACCTGGTTGAGACTTTTTAAATTTAGGTAATAGCTTGTAATAGTCATAGTAGATATGACCTGAAAGCTTCACATATACATATGGTATGTATTTTTTGTTGTTGTTTTTTATTTTTTTTTATTTTTTTATTTTTTAGACGGAGTTTCGCTCTTGTTACCCAGGCTGGAGTGCAATGGCGCCATCTCGGCTCACCGCAACCTCCGCCTCCTGGGTTCAAGCAATTCTCCTGCCTCAGCCTCCTGAGTAGCTGGGATTACAGGCACGTGCCACCATGCCCAGCTAATTTTTTTTTGTATCTTTAGTAGAGACGTGGTTTCCCCATGTTGACCAGGATGGTCTCGATCTCTTGACCTCGTGATCCACCCGCCTCAGCCTCCCAAAGTGCTGGGATTACAGGCTTGAGCCACCGTGCCCGGCCTGTTGTTTTTTATTGATAGATCATAGTTGTACATAGTTGTGATACTTTGATACATGTATATGATGTGTAGCGATCAAATCAGGGTAATCGGGATATCCATCACCTCAACCATTTATCTCTTTTTTGTATTGGAAGCATTACAGTTCTTCTAGCTATTTTGAAATATGTAATAAGTTATTGTTAACTAATTTCTTTACTATACTATCAAATACTAGAATTTATTTCTCCTATCTCACCCCTCATATCTCTTCACTTCCCAACTTCTGCTAACCACCATTCTACTCTCTACCTTCATGGCATCTACGTTTTTAGCTCCCACATGAGTGAGAACGTGTAATATTTGTTTTACTGTGCATGGCTTATTTTGCGTAACATAATAATCTCTGTTTCCAACCATACTGGTTTGATTTCACTTTTATATTCCATCGCATATATATAACAGTTTTTTTAAAATTTGAGATTGGATGCAATGGCATGATCTCAGCTCACTGCAGCCTGCACCTCCTGGTTTCAAGTTATTTTCTGCCTCAGCCTCCCGGGTAGCTAGGATTATAGGTGCCTGCCTCCATGCCCTGCTAATTGTTTTTGTATTTTTAGTAGAGATGGGGTTTCACCATGTTAGCCAGTCTGGAATGGAACTCCTGACCTCAGGTGATCCACCCGCCTCGGCCTCCCAAAGTGTTGGGTTTAAAAGCATGAGCCACCATTCCCGACCAGCACATGTTCTTTATCCATGTATCTATTGATGGACACTTAAATTGATTCTACATTTGGCTATTGTGAATAGTGCTGCAGTAAACATGGGAGTGCAGATATTTTTTCAATGTACTGATTTCCCTTCTTTTGGATTTATGCCCAGCAGTGGTATTGTTGGTTCATCCTATGAAAATCCTGTTTTTAGTTTTTCGAGGAACCTCTATACTGTTTTCCATAATGGCTGTGTACTACTATATATCCCCACCAACAGTGTGCAAGGGTTCCCCTTTCTCCACATTTTCATCAGCATCTGTTATTTGCTGTCTTTTTGATTAAAGCCATTCTATCCAGGTGTGGTGGCTCACGCCTGTAATTCCAGCACTTTGTGGGGCCGAGTCAGGCAGATTGCTTGAGCCAAGGAATTCAAGACCTGCCTGGGCAACAGGGCAAAACCCCATCTCCACAAAAAATGCAAAAATTAGCCAGGTGTGGTGGCACCTGCCTGTAGTCCCAGCTAGGCTGCAGTGAGCCATGACTGCGCCATTGCGCTCTAGCCTGGGTGACAGAGTGAGACCCTGTCTCAAAAAGAAAAAAAAAAGCAATCGCATGGTGGTTTTGATTTGCATTTCCCCAATGATTATTAATGTTGAGCACCTTTTCATATACCTGTTTACCATTTGGATGTCTTTGGACAAATATCTCTTCAGGTCTTTTGCCCATTTCTTAATCAGATTTTTTTTTTTTTTTGCTACTGTGTTGTTTGAGTGCCTTTGTCTGTTTGCCTTTTGTTGTTGTCTGTGCTTTTGATGTCTTACCCAAAAAGACTTTGCCCAGATTAGCATCCTATAGCATTTCTCCAATGTTTCTTCTAGTAATTTTATAGTTCAGGTCTTATATTTGTCTTTAATCCATTTTGAGTTGATTTCTGTATATGGTGAAAGATGGGGATATCCAGTTTTCTCAGCACCATTTAATTTTTTATTTTTATTTTTATTTTTTTTTTGAGGCAGAGTTTCACTCTTGTTATCCAGGCTGGAGTGCAATGGCACGATCTCGGCTCACCGCAACCTCCGCCTCCTGGGTTCAGGCAATTCTCCTGCCTCAGCCTCCTGAGTAGCTGGGATTACAGGCACGTGCCACCATGCCCAGCTAATTTTTTGTATTTTTAGTAGAGACGGGGTTTCACCATGTTGACCAGGATGGTCTCGATCTCTTGACCTCGTGATCCACCCGCCTCGGCCTCCCAAAGTGCTGGGATTACAGGCTTGAGCCACCGCTCCCGGCTACACCATTTATTAAAGAGACTATCCTTTCCCCCAGTGTGTGGTCTTGTTGCCTTTGTTGAAAATGAGTTGGCTGTATATGGTTTAATATCTGTCTGTGTATTCTATTCTGTGCATTGGTCTGTGTGTCTGTTTTTATGTCAGTACCATGCCAGTTTGGTTACTATAGCTTTGTGGTATAATTTGAAATTCGTGTGTGTGTGTGTGTGTGTGTGTGTGTGTGTGTGTGTGTGTGCGCATTTAAGGCAGAGTTTCGCTTTGTCGCCCAGGCTGGAGTGCGATCTTGCCTCACTGCGACCTCTGCCTCCCGGGTTTAAGTGATTCTTGTGCCTCAGCCACCCAAGTAGCTGGGATTACAGACACGCAGCACCATGCCCAGCTAATTTTTGTATTATTAGTAGAGAAAGGATGTTGCCATGCTGGCCAGCCAGGCTGGTCTCAAACTCCTGGCCTCAAGTGATCTGTCCACCTTGGCCTCCCAAAGTGCTGGGATTACAGGCTTGAGCCACCGTGCCTGGCTGTGGTATATTTTATCCTTTATATCCTGATAAAACACTACGTTTAATTTAGGGATCACCTTTTGTGAAGGCTTTCTCAATTCCTCTTCCCCTTTTACCGCCCAGAATCAACCACTTCTTTTATGCCACTGTTTTTTTCTATTGCATTGTATTGCCCTATATTTGTTTACAGTCAATTTCACTGTTCTAGGCTATAAACTTCTTGAGGATATGACCTATATCTCACTCATTTCTATCATCTCCAGTGCCTGGCACACAAAAGGTATTGAGAAAATGTCTTATGAATAAATAGGTGAATGATCAGTATATTAAAGAACATTTTCAGTATTTAAGGTAGGGATTGAAAACTCAAATGCCTTCGGGGTCTAGGCGTAAGATAAGCAGACCTGGGAAGGGACTATGATAACCTGGAGAACACAGGCTTTATCTAAAAGGAGCAGCTGCTACTCAGCCCCAGCCCATTGGTGCCTTGTGGGAATGCTGACCCTGTCTTGGCCACATTTTAAAATTTTCTAAAAAAGAAGCCAGACAATTTAGGTTTTTATGTGAAATCTTGCAACTGTTAAATGTTAGTTGAAAACATTTAACTTAGTTGATAAATTTTTTTTTCAAAAACTCTTTTATTGAAATATAGCTTAGATACAGAAAAGTGTTTTATGTATTACAAGTGTATAGCTGAATCCATTTTTAAAAACTGAACTAATTTTTTATGTGAGCCGAGCAAAACTACAAGCCACCAGTTTGCAACTTGTAACTAAGGCCATTTGGGGAACTGTATAGTTAAGAATCATCTTTATAGGTAAAATTGTCTTAAGGAGACACATCAGCCAAATGCGATGTATGGACCTTTTTTGGGTTATGATTCAAAGAAATCAAATGCAAAAGAATGTTTATGAGGTAATTTGGGAAATACGAATCTTGGCAGGCTATTTGATAGTATTAAAGAATTACTGTTAATTATTTTAGGTGTGATATAGTTGGTTTGTTTTTAGAGCACCTTTAATTAATGGCAAAATTGAGCAGAAGTTACAGAGTTCTCATATACTTCCTTCCCTTACATACATATAGCCTCCCCAGTTATCAACATCTTGTACCAGGCTGGGCATGGTGGCGCATGCCTATAATCCCAGTACTTTGGGGAGGCCGAGATTAGAGAGGTAAGTGAATTATTTAGGCCAGGAGTTCAAGACCAGCCTGTGCAACATAGTGAGACCCCCATCCCTACAAACAAAGAAAAATGGGCATGGTGGTGCATACCTACACCAGAAGTTCAAGGCTGCAGTGAGCCATGATTGTATCACTGCATTCCAGCCTCGGTGATGGAGTGAAACCCTGTCAAAAAACAAAAATAGCATCCTGCACCAAAGTGCTATATTAATTGTGTTAGCTGATGAACCTACATTGACATATCATTATCACCCCAAGTCCATGGTTCATTCTTGGTGGTGTATACATTGTATGGGTTTTGGAAAATGTATAATGGCATGTATTCACCTTACATTATCATACATAATTGTTTATTAAAAGCCTCCTTAGGCTGAGTGCAGTGGCTCATGCCTGTAATCCCAGCACTTCGCAGGCTGAGGTGGGTGGACCACTTATTAAGAGGCCAGGAGTTGGAGACCAGCCTGTCCAACGTGGCAACCTTGTCTCTACTAAAAATGTAAAAATTAGCTGAGCGTGGTGGCACATGCCTGTAATCCCAGCTACTCAGGAGATTGAGGCACAAGAATTGCTTGAGCCTGGAAGGTGGAGTTTGCAGTGAGCCAAAATTGCACCACTGCACTCCAGCCTGGGCAACAGAGATTCTATTTGTTTTTTTTTTTTAAAAAAAACATCCTTAGCAACACATACTGAACAATTAAAGGAAAATTGTTATGATTCCGGAATTTGCTACACAAAAATTTGAGAAGAGTCTGAAAATTGAAGTAAATGAAACAAGATTGGCCATGTGTTAATAATCATTGAAGCTAGCTAGTGAGTACATGGGAGTTTATTATGTTAGTGTACTTTGCATACGTTTGAAATTTACTGCCTCTGGAAGTAAAACAAGAGTCTAAGTTAAAGCCGAAGCATGATTTTTCTAGGTCTAGGTTAATGGGACATACTGCTGGTGACAGAATGTAAAATTCTGGAACAAGTCTGCAAAGATAACAGGACTTTCTTATTTTATTTATAGGGCCTGAGAGTCAGTATACTAAGACTGCTCAGGAGATTGTGAACGTCTGTTACCAGACATTGACTGAGGTAGGTGGTAAAGTTGGAGATCCCAAGCCTGGGCAACATAGGGAGACCCCGTCTCTGCAAAAAAGATTTAAAAATTAGTAGGGTGTGGTGGTGCATACATGCGGTCCCAACTACTTGGAAGGCTAAGATGGGAGGATCATTTGAGCCCAGGAGATCAACGCTACAGTAAGCTGTGATCATACCTCTGCATTCCAGCCTGGGCAACAGCGAGACCGTGTCTCAAAAAATAAAAGAAGATCCCCTTGGGATCTAGCTTTTTGAAATCCTGTTCCCTTGAATGAGGAGCTTTCCCTGATTATCCTGTTTTAAAATGTAGTATTCCCTGTCCCTCAAATCCACATCCCCTATTTCCTTCCCTGCTTAATTTATTATCTGTGTCCTGCCACTAGAATATAAGTGGGATATTTGTCCATGAAGATTTGTTGGCTTTTGTATCCTTAGTACTTAAATACATGTTGAATGAATTTATTTTATTTCTCAGTATGATGAGCATTTGACTCAACTTGAGAAGGATATTTGTACAGCTAAAGAAGCAGCTTTGGAGGAAGCAGAATTAGAAAGCCTGGACCCAATGACCCCAGGGCCCTACACACCTCAGGTGAGTCTGAGGACTAAATACCTCCTCTTAATAGTTTTCTTACTGGTTTGGGAAATTGGGAGCATGTTAACAAATCCATTTACTGAGATACCATTCTTCTCTGTCCTTCCTCTTCATATGCCTTTCGTGTGCTTTCTTGTCTTCTCAAAGGCTAAGGTGAGTGAGGGCCATGGGTCTTGGTGGCCTTGAATCCAGAAGAGGCAGCTGTGGGATGAATGAGTGGGGTGGGGCCTTAGTTGTTAGGCAGTGTTTGGGAATACCAGATTCCTGACCCAGCCATCCTCTGGGTCTCTGGAATTCTCTTGTCCATGAATTTGGGACTCTAGAACATCCCTAGAGTGTAGACTTCTTACAGACACAGGACACTGTTCTTGTGCCTTACAGACACTTGGTTACTCATTCCCTCAGAGGTATCTCAGTGTAGCTCAGAAGTCAGCCATTTTCCTGGATTGACTCCTTCTAGTAAATGAAGAAAGGTAGTGTTTATAATGTTCTTAAATGTTCATGTCAAAAGAATTAGAGAGCAGGATAAATAAGAAATTTTTAGTCTTTCTGGTCTGACTGAACCCTTGAAATACACTAAGAGTATATTTCCTCTATACTGTACTCTTAGAGGGTTGGTATATTTGAAGAATGGGACTTAACAAAATATCACTGTTGCTTGGTTTCTGTATTGGTGGCACTATGGTAGGGTGGAAAGTACGTAAGATTTGACATAAAACAGGCCTGGGTTTGAGTCTTAGTTCTCCTTCTGTCAAGCATTGTGATCTTGGAAAGTTAACTTGACTCTCAGTTTCCTTTTCTCTAAAATCTTTTCAAGATGTTGTAAACATAAAATGAATTAATTTAATTTGCCTGACACATAGTAAACATTCAGTAAATGCTTGTTTCTTTATCTGTTCTCTGAGGCCCTTTCAAATTTAATGAAATATTTTAATGCAGAACTCTGCCAATTTCCCCAGGAAATTTTTTTTTCATTCTATCCAGGTTTTCTTCTGAACTGATAATGCAACCTGTGTGACCTCTGTTGGATTATTGCTGTCTCTAAATCTCGTTCATGCACTATCCCTATCTATCTTTTACTCTCTCTTTCATCCCACAACCTAGGTTACTGAGGGGCCAGGTATAAAAGAACCCTCAGATACTTCTTCAAGGTCCAGAACAAGGAAAGGCTCTTGGATTGTGTGGGCAGATTGGGTCAAGGGGGCTTGGGTGAGTGATGTTGCCTAGGAAGGCCCTATTTGCTAATAGGCCCACAGCTTCCACAAGGTACTTTCTGGTAAGTTAAAGCCTGGGTATTAGCCATCGTTCCCCAGGAGAATCGAGTCATTGAATGGCACGTGGTTTGCTCATTTCTAGGACAGTCTAAGCCTAGTCCTTTGGTGAGTCAAAGCCTTGGACCCCAAAGTCACCTTCCTTTCTTCCCTACATCTCCCACACTGCCTCAAATGGCTAAGGAAAACCTGTCAACTATTCTCTCTCTTGAGTATTAGCTGTTGTGTGGTGCAGTTAGAGGGTTTACTATGAAGAGTAGGATTAGATAGTACTGCTTCATTATTCCAGTTCACTTTTTCATCATCCCCTTCATTCACAAACAGTTTAAGATAGTAACCAACTCATTACCTCTTAACTTGAGCAAGGTGTACATGAGTGACTGTCCTCACACATTACTGTTCTCAAACTCAGATGTTACAGAGTGTGTTCGCAAAAGTTGAACCTGTCTTAATACAATTTTGGTTGTAAGAAGCATGATAGTAATCATACCTTTCAACTTCTAAGTGGTGGTGGTCAATAATGTATTTTCACTCAACTATTTTCACCTAACTTGCATTGCATCATCTGTTCAATATAACACTTTATCTGAAAGTGTTGACTTTGCAGTTTTCTACACTGTACTGTAAGGTTTTGCAGAAATTTCATCCCTTTATTTTTCCCTCCTTCTGTCCCTCACTGATTTATCTGCTTTGTAATGCCTTGAATTTTGTTTTGTCTCTATTTTTCCAAAACCTTCTTC
The DNA here is from genome assembly GCF_048565385.1 of Saimiri boliviensis. Classification (NCBI taxonomy): domain Eukaryota; kingdom Metazoa; phylum Chordata; class Mammalia; order Primates; family Cebidae; genus Saimiri; species Saimiri boliviensis. Next base: position 60,505,166 of record NC_133470.1, read on the forward strand.
TCAATTAGTCTTGTTTTCTTTTTCAGAAAACACAGTGTAGCACATATGTGGGTTTTCTGTTGATAAAAGTAACATGTTCATTAGGGAAGATTGGAAAATAAAAAGAAATAAGTTACTTGTAATCACTTCCACCACTCAGAAGCAACATCAACTACTGTGAATATTTTTATTTCTTTCATATCTGTAGTGTCTGTATTTGTGTTTATAGACACACTTTTAAGATGAAATATGATCAATACAGTTTTGTGTCTTACTCTTTTCACTTTACATTATATTGTGAGTACTTTAGTCCCTTTTGCCCACCCCCCTCCCCCCTGCCCGAATAGTCCATTTGCTAAATCCCTGTTCTTTCCAGGGGAGAAAACAGGGAAGGGATGTATAATTTATTGAGTACCAGGCATTGGGTAAGGAACTTACACATCTCTTAATTCTCGCAACAACCCTGTGAGGTAGACATTATCATCCATGTTTTTTTTAATAGTTGGGTCAACCAAGGCCTAGAGATGTTAAGTAATTTGTTAGTTACTCAGCTAGCAAGTATTGGAGCCAGGACTCAAACCCAGGGCATTTTACTCCAAAGCCTATGGTTTTTCACCATGCCATTTTGCTTCATAGCATCCTCTGGTGGGCTCATAAACTATCAAAGCATTCCATGCTCTTGTTGGAATTGAAATTCCCTTATCTCATTTCTTCTTAGTCTCCTAATCAAACAATCAAAATAGCACTGATATGAAGCCTTGGGCCTAAAAACCAAAAGACAATGCTTAGAAAAAACTAGGTTATTGACCAGAAAGGCTGTTAGGACATAAAATTGTCCCATAGCTTTGGTGCATTTCTGCTTCAGGCTTCTGATTACATGCATCAGGCACCTGTATACTAGAATAGGCAACATTTATGAGTCCCAAAAACTTGTCTGTAAAGCTGTGTCAAACTGCGTTTCTCTTTAACCGAATTGCTCTGCATGATCTTTTTCTTCAGTAAATGCTTTAAAGGGGAATTATCTGTATTTGTTTTCCCTTTCCTAGATAAGAAGCTAAATTGTATGTTTTGTGCCACAGCCTCCTGATTTGTATGATACCAACACATCCCTCAGCATGTCTCGAGATGCCTCTGTATTTCAAGATGAGAGCAATATGTCGGTCTTGGATATTCCCACTGCCACTCCAGAAAAGCAGGTAACACAGGTAGGATTTTCTTTTTCACTCTGTAAGATTGGTATTATGCCTGCAAGTGGGGCTAGAGGAATGGTGGTGGTGATATGTGACATATGTCAAGAATGACTGGGCCCTTTGGCCCTGGGAATGAAAGCTTAGAAATGGGATTTCAAGGCCGGACGCGGTGACTCACGCTTGTAATCCCAGCACTTTGGGAGACCGAGGCGGGCAGATCACGAGATCAGGAGTTCGAGACCAGCCTGGCCAACACAGTGAAACCCCGTCTCTACTAAAAGTACAGAAATTAGCTGGGCATGGTGGCGGGCACCTGTAATTTCAGCTACTCGGGAGGCTGAGGTAGGAGAATCGCTTGAACCCGGGAGGTGGAGATTGCAGTGAGCCAAAATTGTGCCGCTGCACTCCAGCCTGGGTGACAGAGCTAGACTCCGTCTCAAAAAAAAAAAAAAAAAGGAATTTCAAGGTGGGATGGTGGCAGGTGGCGTGACTGGTGTTATCTTCTGTCTGTCTCCATGGGCACAGTCAGGCACAGCAGAACTTTAGGGAAAGCACAAGTATGGAAAAAGTGTTTGACGCATCAGAGTAGCCTGATAGGTGACTAGAACAACCAACTGCACTCAGACACTTCAAAATAATTGGCCTACTTTATGTGTGTTATAATTTAAATGAAAATTATTTATAAAATAATTTTTAAAATTGGCCTTTTCTAGAGGTATCAGAAGATAGTCCTAGTCTGAAGCCAGAAATCCTATAGCTATTCTGAGTCAGGGTTCCTCCACTGGAAAGTGTAAAACCTAGGAGAGTTTTTCTATCCCAAAGAGTTCAACACAAGCTATAAGGAAAGTTTGGGATTAGAAAGGAAGAATCTGTTTGTAATGATATAGTAAGAGTAGACTAAGTGCCTTTCCTGTTCTTTGGGTTTTTTACTCTGGCTGTGATTTCCAAAGAATGGGGGAAAATGCGCATGCCTTGAGCTGTGTAAACAGCCCCCACTAGCAGTGGGGTTGGCTGGGTTATCAGGGAGGAGCATCCATCCTGGGTGAGAGCCCTTGGTTAACTCCTCTACAGGCACGTCCCTCAATGATGTGCTATTTGTGTTCTTACTCAGATGCGCCAGGGCCGAGGTAGGCTGGGCGAGGAAGACTCTGATGTAGATATTGAAGGGTATGATGATGAGGAGGAGGATGGGAAACCTAAGACTCCAGCCCCAGTGAGTATGCTTACAGAAAGCTTATGGTTACATTACACCCTTATATGATAGGAGCCCCATCAGTACAGGGCAGGCCAAATCCTCAGGTGATATCAGGTGGTCTCCTTAGTGAGCCCCAATCAGACTTTAATCCTTGGGACCAACTAAACAATCTATCCACCAAAAATACTTAACTTCTTGTGAGGTAGCAAGTGGAGGGGTGGGTGAGGGAGGTGCCTGGTGGTGGCTTCTGGTCTCTGGTCAGTTGATAGGACTTCGACCTCCAACTGGTCTCATTCAGGAAGGTGAAGATGGAGATGGTGATCTTGCAGATGAAGAGGAAGGAACTGTACAACAGCCCCAAGCCAGTGTCCTGTATGAGGATTTGCTTATGTCTGAAGGAGAAGATGATGAGGAAGATGCTGGGAGTGATGAAGAAGGAGACAATCCTTTCTCTGGTAGGCCTCGACGATTGCTTCTATTCCTTTATAACTCACTATAGCACCCTCAGGACTGGACTGGATTGACACTCTTGGCCACATGCTTTTATTGGAAGCTGCCTCTTTTGTTGATTTTCTATTAGGAGACCGGAGTGTACTGAGCACTCACGCATAGGATGATCATATTCATTAGCAGGAGGTACGAAAGAGAACAGTGGAAAAGACAGTGCCTAAGTAACAGCTTTGATTTGGATAGTTGTTAAAGGCTGGGCACAGTGGCTCATGCCTGTAATCTCAGCACTTTGGGAAGCCAAGTCAGGAAGATCACTTGAGACCAGGAGTTTTAGACCAGCCTGGGCAACATAGTGAGACCTAGTCTCTACAAAAAGCAAATAAATAAAAATTACCTGGGTGTGGTGGCGGATGCCTATAGTCCCAGTTACTCAGGAGGCTGAGGCAGGAAGATCGCTTGAGCCCAGGACTTCAAGGCTGCAGTGAGCCATGATCATATCATTGCACTCCAGCCTAGGCAACAAAGTAAGACTCTGTCTCCAAAGCAAAAAAAAAAAAAAAAAGATGAGAACAGAGTGGCAAAGTGTTATATGTGGCAACAGGGAAGGGAAATTAAGGAAAAAGATCCTGTTTTGGGATGTTTTGTGGATTATTGGCAATGGCCGGGGAAAAGTATGGGAGGAGATGGTAGAAAAAATACAGAGAGGTTGGCCTGAGATGGAAAAGGAAATTGTTATTTGGCAGATTCTAAACTACAAACCTTGCTACTATTGACCCTAGGCAGTTAGAAGAGAGGCCTTTGAGGTGAGGAGTATAGGTAAGATGCCTGTGTAGATGTGTGAGAGTGAGTAGTTTGGGAAGATCAAGCCAAAGATGTTAATTGTCAAACTTAACTTTTGATGAACCAGAATCTGTCTCTTCTAACAGCTATTCAGCTGAGTGAAAGTGGAAGTGACTCTGATGTGGGATCTGGTGGAATAAGACCCAAACAACCCCGCATGCTTCAGGAGAACACAAGGATGGGCATGGAAAATGAAGAAAGCATGATGTCCTATGAGGGAGACGGTGGGGAGGCTTCCCATGGTTTGGAGGATAGCAACATCAGGTAATCGGCAGCAACATGCTACAGGGCTGTGGCATCAGTGCCCAACTATGATGTCAAGGGGCCCAGCATCAGATTACTTTTCATCCATCAAACATTTCCTGGGCAGCTACCTACTAGGGCCAGGCACTGTGCTAAGCCCTGGGGATACACAGAGGAGCAAAACATATCCTGCCCTTGAAGAGCTCACAGACTAGTGAAAGAGACTGACACAAACAAATAATTATAAATACAATGTGATAAATACTGTAGCATAAGTGTAAGACAAAGTGCCAAGGCACCACGGAGGAGAGAGTGTCTCACTCTGCTTGGAGTTATCAGGGAAAGTTTCACGGGGAAGGGAACATTTGAATTAGGGCTTAAAAGATGAATAAAAGTTTACTAAGTAGGTATTACGGCAGAGGGTAGGGAGATCTTTATTGATGGAACAATGTGTTCAGAGACACAGAAATAGAACACCAATGTTCCAGAGCAAATGAAAGTTGTTGAAGAGTTGAGGCTTCAGAAGTAGCAAGGGAGATTATACTGTGGAGGACTTCAGAAGGCGTGCTAAGACATTTGGACCTTAACCTGTAGGTAATAGGAGTCATCAGTTTAAGGAAAAGGAAGTAACATCAAATTTGTATAACTTGGGACATTGTGGGACAGATGATGAGGATATCAATAGGGACCTGTCAGGAGTGGGGAAAATAAAGGGACATAAAGAGAAAAGGAGGTTAGATGAATGATGAATGGGAATGTCTCTGGTAGAGGAAAGAGGAATAATATGTATTAGATGGGGTAGTAAAGGAGGAAAAAATGGATTTGGATTTGGACATGTTGGATTTAATGTACCTATGATACATCTAACCAGCAAGCAAATAATATGCAAATAACATTGTAAACAAATTTTTTTATTTCAGCACATATTTATCATAGGTACAGAAACAGCTAAGACATGGTCCCTTCCTTCAAGGAGCTCAGTCTAGTAGGAAACCTAAAACAGGTAAACAGGCAATCACAGTGTAATATGAAAAGTTCTATGATAAGCAACCACAGGGTTTTTCGAGGACTTAGGTAGAGGTGGGGAAGGGGAGCTAGTTAGAGAAGGAAGCTGAGCCAGATACGAATAGGAATTAGCTAAATGAAAAAGAAAGCAATAGGCATTCCAGAGACTTGGAAGAGCATTTATGGACACAGGCATGAAATACTTTTAGAGAACACACGTAGTTCAGTGTGACTGAAAATTTTTGACTGATCCATGTAAGATCTATAATTCATGTGATAGAAATGATTTAAAGAGGAAGGTAAATACCAAATCATGAAGGGCCTGAAAGTTCTGGGTAGTCATTGAATGAGGTTAGTATGATCAGATTTACATTTTAGAAAGATTGTTCTGTGCCCCAAAAGAAAAATGGGCAAAGGCATGAACTAATTTACAAAAAGAAATGCAAATGACCAATAAATATATGAAAAAATAACTCGGCCAGGCGTGGTGGCTCACACCTGTAATCCTAGCACTTTGGGAGGCCGAGGCGGATGGATCACAAGGTCAAGCGATCGAGACCATCCTGGCCAGCATGGTGAAACCCCATCTCTAATAAAATACAAAAATTAGCTGAGCATGGTGGTGCATGCCTATAGTCCTAGCTACTTGGGAGGCTGAGGCAGGAGAATCATTTGAACCTGGGAGGCGGAGGTTGTAGTGAGCCAAGATTGTGCCACTTCACTCTAGTGTAGTGACAGAGCAAGACTCTGTCTCAAAAAAAAAAAAAAAGAAAAGAAAAAATAACTTCCCTAATAAAGAAGTGCAGTAAAATCACGAAGTGCAATTTTTTACCTATCAAATTGGTGATTAAAATAAATAATAACGCCTAGTGTTTGGAAAGGGTATGAGGAAAAAGATAATCTCAAACTACTGATGATAATGTCAATTGATAAAATGGGGTGGTTTGGAGAGAGTCTTAGCAATTTATCATCATAAATAAAAACATTTAAGAATGTGCATCCACCTTGGCCCAAAAAATCCACATCTAGGAAATCATTTTATGGGAATAATTAACACACTATCAAAATGTTTGCGTAAGGATGTTTATGACAGCATTGTTTCTAATAGTGGAAAAATTGGAGGCAGCTTAAATGTCCTAGTGAGAGAGTGTTAAGTCATGTTATAGCCATATGGTGGAATACCATGTAGCTATTAAAATTATACTATAGACATATGTTTATTGACATAGAAGGATGTTCATTATAATCATTAGTGAAAAAGGCAGATTCCTGGAGCGTATGTGGAGTATCCTGATTTTGTAAATTAGATAAAAGTGTTTAAGTATCTAAAGTGCACAAAAAATTTTGGAAGGTAATATACCAAAAGGTTATCTCTGGATGATGAAGTTATTGATGATACTTTTTTCTTTTTCTGGTGTATGTTTAATTTTTTTAACCAGTGGACGTGCATTACTTGTGATTTTTTTTTTTTTCAAGTAAAATTAAGAATAAACAAACAAACAAAAAATAAAGAGCACTCTGGCAGAAGTGTGAAGAAGTAATTGGAGGAGAGCAAGACTGGAGGCATAACGAGTTAGTAGTGCAGGCCAGAGATAACAAAGGACTAAGCCAAGGCAGGCAGAGTAGGGATGAAAAGGAGGGGATAGAGACAAGATATATCAAAGAGAGAATCTTCAGGACTGTTGACTAATTGGATACTCTTAAGTGGTAGATGAAACCATGAGGCTGACAGAGCATTTATGGTCATGTAAGATGACAGTGTGTTGTTCAGGTGTAAGGGTGTTTCTTTCATTCAGGCTCTTGTGTATATGAAGTTGGCAAGTTGATGTTTTTGAACAGGATTATTTTTCTCTCAGGGACATGTAGAACAGTCCAGAACCAGTCACTTTAGTATCCAGGGGAGGTGAGATGGGCTGATCATTTGGTGGCACTAAGAATGGGAATGGTCAGCTAGAGAATGGTGTCCGAGCTTGAGAGATGACATGTTTCTCTTCTCAGTTATGGGAGCTATGAGGAGCCTGATCCCAAGTCGAACACCCAAGACACAAGCTTCAGCAGCATCGGTGGGTATGAGGTATCAGAGGAGGAAGAAGATGAGGAGGAGGAAGAGCAGCGCTCTGGGCCGAGCGTACTAAGCCAGGTCCACCTGTCAGAGGACGAGGAGGACAGTGAGGATTTCCACTCCATTGCTGGGGATAGTGACTTGGACTCTGATGAATGAGGCTTCCTTTGGGCCTCCTTGGTCAGCCTTCCCTGTTCTCCAGCCTAGGTCGTTCACCTTTCCCCAATTTGTTCGTATTTGTACAGTATCTGATCCTGAAATCATGGGATTAACTAACAACACCTTAGCCTTTTTAAAAGTAGTAAGTAGTAAATGATAATGAATCACCTCTCCTGATCTTCCTGGGGCAATGTCACCCTGTGGTTTAAAACAAAGCAACCCCCTTTTCCCTACCACTATCAAAAAGAGCAAGCTCATTCTTCCGTGTCCTCCTTTAACTCCATTTACTACTTTTGGTATAATTTTTCCCTGGGGAAGGAGGGGAAATTATGAAAGAACTAGTAACTTTATGTCCTCTTGATGTATTAGGAAATTTCTGGCCGGGCGTGGTGGCTCACACCTGTAATCTCAGCACTCTGGGAGGCCGAGGCGGGCAGATCACCTGAGGTCAGAAGTTCGACACCAGCTTGGCCAACATGGCGAAACTTCATCTCTACTAAAAATACAAAAACTAGCTAGGCATGGTAGCGCATGCCTGTAATCCCAGCTACTCGGGAGGCTGAGACGGGAGAATTGCTTGGACCTGGGAGGCAGAGGTTGCAGTGAGTGGAGATCACGCCACTGCACTCCAGCCTGGGCGAAAGAGTGAGACTCCATCTCAAAAAAAAAAAAAAAAAACAAACTATTTCCAAGCATGGTATTATCTCACTTTTCTAATTTACAGGCTGGAACAGATGAGAACCCTCCTGCTGGGACAGAGAATTGGGTTCTAGTGGACTCTGCTACACTTTAAACCTATCAGACAACCTGCCCATTATTTTATTATTTATTTAATTATGCAATGCCTAATTCCTAAATGGATTTGAGGCAAATTACCGTAAATTTTAAAACAGCCTTTATGTCAGAAATGATAATGTTGCCATCTAAATGTTTTCTGTCCTCCCTCCCCACACCCAGGGGAAATGGTAGGAAAATGGTAAGTTTCTTAGAGCAAAGACTCTGTCTTCTGTTTCTTTTCATACTTAGGATATGGTTCTGTGCATAGTAGGTACTCAGTAAATGTTCGTAGAATCATAAGATCCTCAACAGATACATTACTGAGCATCTGCTTTTCATGATAAGCACTCTATCAGATCCTTGGGATGCAAAGGTAAATAAGACAAATCCCTTTTATCCAAAGAGCTCACCATCGAGTTGGGGGAGGGGAAGTGGAATTAAAAACGTTAATAAATCATCATAGTACTGTGAGATAAGTGCAATTAAGAAGCTAGCTATAAAGTATAGGGGAAATAGAAGAGTAATCATGTCTGAAAAAATCAGGGAAGTCTTCCCTAGAGGTAACTTTTAAGGTGATTGTTGAAGAATTAGTAGAAGCTTGCCAGATGGAAATGTCCAGGCAAAGTGTAATATGAAGTGGAAAGACCACAGTCTAGAAATGGCAGAGTGTGTTCCTAGTTTGTTTGTTTGTTTGTTTGTTTGTTTGTACCTGCCTTGTTCCAGGAAGGATTTAAGGTGGTTTATATTCCAGTCCTTTAATGCTGGAATGGCTAGAGATGAGACTGAAAGATGGGCAGGAACCATATAATCACGAGCTTTGTGTTTGATGTTAATGCATATGATTTTTATATTTTGGGAAGTAAGCTCTCAGAGGAGTGATATAATCAGGTTTGTGTTTTAGAAATCTGTGTAATGAATGAAGAAAGAAATTGAAGAATCATATGTAACAGATACATGTGATCCCATTTTTGTAAAAGACAGAACCATGTTTGTTTATTTATATGTGTTTATATATCCTTGTGTATGCAAAGTAAAAGCCTGAAAGGATATGCTAACTGTTCACAATGATAACCCCCCCAGGAACAGGATTGGAGGGGAGGGGACTTCTGTGTTTGTATGTGTGCAGGGTGGGATTATTGTGTTTTTATTTCTGTATTGTTTGAACTTTTTTACAAATATGTATTATTTTTGTAATAAAATTTTTTAAAAAATTCCAGCAGTAGTGTGGAGAATGGATGGATCTAGTTCAAGTAAGAGAGAATGGATCCTGAGCTGGGGCTATGGCATTGGGATGGGGAGGAGGGGGGATAGATTTGAGAGATCTTTAGGGAGTAGTAGGACTTGGCATTTGGGGGTAGAGAAGGAAGAATGGAAGGTGGCTTCCAGAATTTTGGTTGGGGGGATCGGGTGAGTACATGCTATTCATTGGTTTATTTCAACATTTATCATGCCACCTATTTTGTTTTTTTTTTTAGATGGAGTCTCCCTCTGTTTGCCAGGCTGGAGTACAGTGGCACGATCTGGGTTCACTGTAACCTCCGCCTCTCAGGTTCAAGTGATTTTCCTGCTTCAGCCTCCTGAGTACCTGGGATTACAGGCGCGCATCACCATGCCAGGCTCATTTTTCTAGGCTGGAGTGCAGTGGTGTGAACTCAGCTCACCGCAACCTCTGCCTCCCAGGTTCAAGCAATTCTTGTGCCTCAGCCTCCTGAGTAGCTGGGATTACAGGTGCCTGCCACCACACCCAGCTAATTTTTGTGTTTTTAGTAGAGACAGAGTTTTGCCATGTTGGCCCAAGCTGGTTTCAAACTCCTGACCTCAGGTGATTCGCCCACCTTGGGCTCCCAAAGTGCTGGGATTACAGGCGAGCCACTGCGTCCAACCAAGATGGAGTTTCGCCATGTTGGCCAGGCTGGTCTCGAACTCCCGACCTCAAGTGGTCCACCTACCTCAGCCTCCCAAAGTCTTGGGATTACAGGCATGAGCCACTGAACCTGACCAAGCCACCTGTTTTTATAAGCAGCCTGCCAGATGCTGATGCAGGAGTAAGATGAGTCCCTGCTTGCAGGGAACTTAGGGTCTAGAATGAGAGGTAGATATGTAAATGAAGAAGTCTAATAAAAAGTGATCATTGCAATAAATATTTACAAGAATCCCTAGTGAGAGGAAAAAGTTCTTTACGAAGTAAAAAGAATGCTTCACAGAGGAGACTCTTAAAATCATGGAGAGTGGAAAGGAATTTACCAGATTGTAATAGGGGTGGGGGTGGGAAGGCATTCTAAGCAGAGGGAACAGAATGCTTAGCATGAAACATGTTCATAGAACTACAAGTAGTTATGGACGGCTGGAATGCAGGGAACATACGTAGTATAGTGATCACAAGCTCAGAATCAAATGCTCATTTTAAAGTGATCGCTCTGGCAGCAGTATGAAAGTAGAAGGGATAAGGGGTGATGCCAGATATGAAATAATGGAGGCCAAAACTTTCACTGAGGCATTGGCAGCAGGGATGGAATGAGTGGCATATCTTGGTGACTGATTGCATAATGGAAAGTAAGGGGGTGGAACCTAGGTTTCTGATTTGGGTGACTGGATAAATGGTGATGCCATTTACTGAACAGGTTGAGGGTGGAAGCTAGGGGAAACAGTACTAAGCTTAATTTGAAGCATGTTAAGTTTGAAGTGTGGTGTGTATAAAGAAAGTATAGGATTTGTACAATCTTGGAAGTAGGGGATATCACTCAGGAAGCATGTGTAGAGTCAGAGTATGGAGGATAGACTCCTGGTGAAGACCAGTATTTAGGGGTAGTCAGAAATAGAAATCCTGAAGAGTGGTGTTTGTCAAACCAGAGAAGGGATTTAAGGAAGAAAAAAAAAGACAATATATTCACCACAGAAAATTAAAGTAAGTCAAGCCCGAGAGAGAGCATTTGGATTTGGCAACTAGTAAGTCACTGGTGACCTGAGAAATCAAAAGCAGTTTTAGCAGAGTAGTAAGATTGTAATCCCACCAGCAGTGGGGCAAAGAACAAATGGGAGGTGAAGAAGTGATGATAGAGATCATAGACTACTTTTTTTTTTTTTTTAAACATAAAGACAGGGTTTCTCCATGTTGGTCAGGCCGGTCTCAAACTCCTGACCTCAAGTGATCCGCCCACATCGGCCTCCCAAAGTGCTGGGATTACAGGCATGAGCCACCATGCCCAGCCCATAAGACTACTCTTTTAAGAAGCTAGGGAGAGGGAGAGTCTTAAGATGGAAAATAAGTATACCTATGTAGGCTTAGGGGAAGAAAGCAAGAGAGGATAGTTGTTGGAAGGACCTGTGAAAACGGGAGAGGGTGTTAGCTAACATAGGTAGAGATACTGCCTTGAGAAATCTTTTACCCTGAGAGAAAAGAATGGATGTAGTTATATATCAGTGCATATAGGGAGATAGGAAATTGAGGAGTTAACGCGTCATAGCTTCAGCTTCCTCTGTGAAACTGTAAGATCATCCTTGTGACAAAAGTGAAAATGGGACTAGGGGCTTGAATACTTGTCCTGTAGGGTATACAGCTAGTGTTCGACTTAACGACCACGGTCGGGACCGCGGAACGGTCATAACACGATTTGGTCGTAAGTTGAGTAGGCTATATGTACAGTTGAAATGGTGCACGCGGAGATGGTAGTGCTGTCAGAAGCTGGTCCGCACTGTCATGCGCCCAGCTGGGCATCGTTTACGCTGCCAGATGTGGAGCAGTCGTGGTTAGCGATTGTGGTCGTAAAGTCGAATGGTCTTAAGTTGGATAGGTCATAAGTCGATCAATACCTGTAAATGTCTATCAGTAGCAGAGAGGTTGAATTATGGTATATCCATTCAGTTAAAAAATGTGCAGCTGTTAAAAGAATGAGGAAAATCAGCTGGGCGTGGTGGCTCACGCCTGTAATCTCAGCACTTTGGGAGGCCAAGGCAGGTGGGTCATTGGACGTCAGGAGTTCAAGACCAGCCTGACCAACATGGTGAAACCCCATCTCTACTAAAAAAAAAAAAAAAAAAAAAAAAAATGGCCAGGTATGGTGGTGTGTGCCTGCAATCCCAGCTACTCAGGAGTCTGAGGCAGGAGAGTCGCTTGAACCTGGGATGCCGAGGTTGCAGTGAGCCAAGATCGAGTCATTGCACTACAGCCTGGGCAACAAGTGAAACTGTCTCCAAAAAAAAAAAAAAAAGGAAAATCTATATGTGCTAGGTGAAAAGATATTCTTGGGAAAAAATTAGTAGGTAGTGTTTGATTTCATTTGTTTAGAGGGCAAAGGGGAAGAAATCCATGTTTATATACCCAAAGAAAAGACTGGGCAAGATGTACTTCAGACTATTAACACCTCTTAAGAGTGAGGTGGAATTGGGAGTGGGGATTCATTTTTTTCACTTCAGACCTTTCTAAGTAAGTTTAAGCAGGCTAGGCGTGGTGACTCATGCCTGTAATCCCAGCATTTTGTTGGGGCCGAGGCAGGTGGATCACCTGAGGCCAGGAGTTCGAGACCAGCCTGGTCAACGTGGCAAAACCCCATCTCTACTAAAAATACAAAAATTAGCTGGGTGTAGTGGCACGTGCCTGTAGTCCCAGCTACTTGGGATGCTGAGGCAGGAGAATTGCTTGAACCTAGAAGGTGGAGGTTGCAGTGAGCCAAGATTGGGCCAGTGCACTCCTGCCTGGGTGACAGAGCGAGACTCTATCTCAAAAAAATAAGTCTAGGCATTTTTGTTTTTAATTTTACGATAGTTACTGACGAAAATGGGAGTTGGAGCTGACCAGGGATCCATGAAAGGATTACTGGATGCTTTATGTACAAGGGAGGTTGAAGACTTAATTTAAAATGGTACCAATTTGTTGTGGTGTGATTTTTTTTTTTTTTTTTTTCTCCGAAGGTACTTAGCAGCACCACTGGTCAGGGTGTAGAAGCACATATGGTAAAGCAGTCTAGGGTGAAAACCTGGTTATAAGGAATAGATTGGTAAATTTCATTTCAGTAACCCTTTCTTGGCTACTCTCTACCAAGCACTGTGCTAGGTTCTATGAATACTGCTCGCGGTCTAGTGTTAGACAAGTCCGTGCAAGAGTGTGATAAGTGAAATGATAAAGTACACATGGCATACTTTGAAGGTACAGAGTAATCCCAACTCTGGATCTAAGGGAAACCTTTCCAGAGATTACTGGCTTGAATTAGGCAAAGAAAGCAATAAGGGTAGGGAATGGGTATCGTTGCAGGCAGAAAAAATAGCATGTGCAATGAGCATGTGACTAAAGAATTAGGAATGGTTAGAGCATGGTGCACATGGAAGGGCTGGCAAGAATTGAAACAGGAATTAGCCAGGGTCCAGATTTTGGAGAGCCCTGTATGCTTTGCTAAAGAATTTGGACTTTATCCTAAAGGTAGTGGGGAATCTGTTGAAGGACTAGGATCATTTCAGCAGCAATTCAGAATGTGGATGGTAGGAGAGCAGGACTGGAAATGGTTATGGCAATCATTAGGTGAGACACGAGTTAGCTGTAAGGCAGGAATGGTGGTCAGAGATTTGAGGGAATTTAGGAGGTAGAATATATTTAAGATTTGATAACTGATAAGATGTGGATATTTCAGTCAGTCAATATTCATTAAATCTAATGGATACCAGGCATTATTCTAGATCAGGGGTATCCAGTCTTTTGGCTTCCCTGGGCCACACTGGAAAAATAATTGTCTTGGGCCACACATAAAATACACTAACAGTAGCTGAGCAGCTTTAAAAAATTGTCTGCATAAATCTCATAATGTTATAAGAAAGTTTATGAATTTGTGTTGAGCCACATTCAAAGCCTTCCTGGTCTGCATGTGGCCTGTGGGCCACAGGTTGGACAAGCTTGTTCTAGATACAGCAGTGAATAAAACAGCCCCTTCCCTCAAATAGCTTAGAATTTAGTGAAGGAAGAAGACAATAAACAGTACTGAGAAGTACTATTTAGAAAATAAAAGTGGGCTGGGCGCAGTGGCTCACGCCTGTAATCCTAGCACTTTGGGAGGCCGAGGTAGGTGGATCACCTGAGGTCAGGAGTTCAAGACTAGCCTGGCCAACATGGTGAAACCCCATCTTTAAAAAACTAAATAATAGAAAATAAAAGTGATGTGCGAGGGTGTGGGTGAGGGTGCTAAGTTTTTTGTTGTTTTGAGACAGGGTCTCTGTCACCCAGGCTGAGTGCAGTGGCCTTGATCACAGCTTGCTGCAGCCTCAGCCTCCTAGGCTCACGTGATCCACCTCAGCCTCCTGAGTACCTGGGACTGCGGGCACGTGCCACCACACTCGGCTAATTATTTTTTGTATTTTTTGTAGAGATAGAGTCTTGCTATGTTGCCTGGACTGGTCTTGAACTCCTAGACGCAAGCAGTCCCTTCTGCCTTAATCTCCCAAAGTGCTGGGATTACCGGCATGAGCCACTGCACTTGATGAAGGGTGCTAATTTAATGGTCAGAGAAGACCTTGCTGAGTAACTGTCATGGCATGCAAATATACATATATTGCTTTGGTAAAGTTAAAACATTTTTTTTAAGTGTGAAAAGGCAAGCAATAAAAGAACCTCAAAAGATACTTTGAAAGACTGTCCAGAAAAGTATGTAGAAACCAGGATATACTGTTTGTAGGGAAGCCAAAGAAGGAAAGTTTCAAAGGATGGAGTGGTCAGCAGTGTCCAGTACTTGTAGAAAGGTCAATCAGATAATGATCGAAATTTGTCATTTGGATTTGGCAATTGGTGAGTCTGGTGAAAACAGTTTCTTTGGAATGGTGGGTGGAGCTAAAATCAGATGGCAAGTAGGTTGAAGAATTGAATAAAAAGAAGTAGCAACAGTTTCTAAGAGCTTGATTTGATTAAATAATAGGTATTATTCTTTGTGCCAGCCTCTCCACAGAGAGCTCTACTTATCTGACCTCATTTAATCCTGAACCATCTATGAGATATGTATTATTCCCATTTTACAAATGAGGGAACTTGTTCAGGGTCATACAGATAGAGGGATTAGCCTTGGACTGGAGAAGGACTCATTTTTAAGGCCAGAAAGATACATGTATGTGCAGTAGGAAGCGGGTGAAACCATGCCCTTGCGCACTGTAGGCCCTATTAAGTTTTGTCAGCCTGGCGTGGTGGCTCATGCCTGTCTGTAATCCCAGCACTTTGGGAGGCTGAGGCGGGAGCCCATGAGGATCATATGAGCCCAGAAGTTTGAGATCAGTCTGGGCAACAGAGAGAGACCTTGTCTCTAATTAAAGAAGTTTCATTTTTATCCTAAGAGTTGTGGGAAATTTTCAGTGGGAATGGGGTAGAACCTGAGAAGATGACCTCAGGTTTATGTTTCCAAATCAGTGGAAATAGCTAAAAAGTTGTTATTTTTTTTGAGATGGAGTTTCACTCTTGTCACCCAGGCTGGAGTGCAATGGCACAATCTTGGCTCACTGCAACCTTCACTTCCTCGGTTCAAGCAATTTTCCTGCCTCAGTCTCCTGAGTAGCTGGGATTATAGGCATGCGCCACCACACCCAGCTAATTTTTGTGTTTTTAGTAGAGATGGGGTTTCGCAATATTGGCCAGGCTGGTCTCGAACTCCTGACCTCCTGTGATCCACCCACCTTGGCCTCCCAAAGTGCTGAGATTACAGGTGTGATCCACCACACCTGGCCATCCAAAAAAAAATTTTTTTTCCTATGGGTAGTTTAAACTTCATTTACAGATCTAGGGTCTTGGGAATTACATTACAATATTTGCTAAATATAATGATCTTTTCCCTTCCCCAAACTTTGAAAATAAACAACTGGTGTGCTTGTTAAAAGGACACTGATTCTAGACCTCAGTTCAGCCCTCTTGAGTCAGAATATCTACTGGCGAAGAGGTGGTAGTCTGTATATTTTATAGATGGCCCAAGTGATTTCTTGAGAAATTTGGGAAACTGATCCAGCAACATTACCAAATTAATGTTATTCTCTGTATCAGCTGTTATTAAACTAGTATGCATCAAAATGGAGTAGAGATCGCTTATTGTGAAACTTCCATTCCTGGGCTTGGAATGTGCATTTATAATATGCACACCTGTAATTCTGATGCAGATAGTCTCTAAAACAGTAGCAACAGGCTGGGTGCAGTGGCTCACGCCTGTAATCCCAGCACTTTGGGAGGCCAAGGCGAGTGGATCACCTGAGGTTGGAAGTTTGAGACCAGCCTGACCAACATGGAGAAATCCTCTCTCTACTAAAAATACAAAATTAGCTGAGCGTAGTGGCGCATGCCTGTAATCCCAGCTACTCAGGAGGCTGAGGCAGGAGAATCGTTTGAACCCGGGAGGCAGAGGTTGCAGTGAGCCGAGATCGCGCCATTGCACTCCAGCCTGGGCAATGAGAATGAAACTCTGTCTCAGAAACAAACACAAAAACCAAAAAACAGTAGCAACATTATTAATAATAATCCTTTGGTAAATACAAGTACTTTAGAAGAAATACATAAAAATTACTAGGTATATCATATTGCAGATTTGTCCTTTGCTTTTTGGTTAGTAACTCAATAGTTGAGGTCTTTTTAAGTATTGAATTGCTCTTAACATTTTATATTTCATCTGTCATGCATAAATTATGATTAAAATTACATTTAAATTCTACAAGTTGGTTTAAATGGATATAAAAGTTTGAAAATAGTTTTTTTTAAAATTTTGCCTATATAGGTTTGGATTTTCCACATTTTGGGGAGTTGGAATCCAGTGTTTTCAGTCAACTCCGTATTACAGCGTTTCATCTTGTTTAAATATCCATTCATCTTGATTTACAATAAAATAAAAATGTACACTTATATCTTGTGTTTGTGACTCTTATTATGTAGTACATAAGACCTTCCATTAACCAGAAATTTGGTTATCTTACGGTATATGTAAGAAGTGGTCAAATAGAGTAAACAGTTAAATTACATTTGAATAGTTGGAGGCCATGTTATATCAATGATCATAAAATTACTCTCTCCTTGTGTTTCCATCTTCCTATGAAATCAGGAATACTTTAAAGGAAAGAAAAGGCTATAATGGGAAATTGGAAACATAAATAGTCAAAACTAGAGAAGTAGTACCCTCATGGCTATAAATCAGTGCCTTAGTGAACCACTGTTACAGATGAAAATGTATAAAGGACTATCCTGGGCAACATAGCAAGACCATGACTCTACCAAAAAGAAAAAATGTGTGTGTATATATATGGGTAGGGGAAAAGCTTTAGAACCACTTACTTTGTCCCCTGCTTCTGACAGGGCTAGAAAGTAACCTTTTCAACTTACTTGACTCTCTGCTATTTAAAATAAACTATGACACAGTCAAATGAAAGCAGAACATATACTTGAGAGCTCTCGACAGCTCCAAGTACTATAATACAGTTTCTTGATATATTTCCAAAATTCAAGTTTAGAGTAAGAATCGGGGGGTTTAAAAGGTTTGTTTCTCATTTCATTTTCTCTTCATTGTTTTAAACTTCGGAATTAAATTCTAAGTCAACAGATTTAAGATCACCAAGTAAGTGCGGGTTCTCTTAATTTTAAGCAACACATATCAGACTGGGCAGAATTTGTTTACCAGAAGGTGTAATATAAATTTTTTAAAAGGTAAGACAAATTTCTATTAGGCTAGGCATGGTGGCTCATGCCTGTAATCCCAACACTTGGAGGCTGAGGTGGGAGTATCTCTTGAGGCCAATAGTTTGAGACCAGCCTGGCAACATAGGGAGACTTCCCCCACTATCGTCTGTACAAATAATTTTTTTTTTTTTTTTTTTTTTTAGACGGAGTTTCGCTCTTGTTAACCCAGGCTGGAGTGCAATGGCGCAATCTCGGCTCACCGCAACCTCCGCCTCCTGGGTTCAGGCAATTCTCCTGCCTCAGCCTCCTGAGTAGCTGGGATTACAGGCACGCACCACCATGCCCAGCTAATTTTTTGTATTTTTAGTAGAGACGGGGTTTCACCATGTTGACCAGGCTGGTCTCGATCTCTTGACCTCGTGATCCACCCGCCTCGGCCTCCCAAAGTGCTGGGATTACAGGCTTGAGCCACCGCGCCCGGCCCTCAAATAATTTTTTTTTTAAATTAGCTGGGCATTGTGGTGCATGCTTGTGGTACCAGCTACTCAGGAGGCTGAAGAAGGATCGCTTAAACTCCAAGAGATTGAGGTTGCAGTGAGCCATGATCATGCCACTGCACTCCAGCCTGGGCGACAGACCCTGTCTCAAAAAAAATGTCTTAACAATTAAACCAGAAGGTGTTCCCTTTAACTCAATTCTGGCATGATTATTTTTAATTGATATTTAGAAGTTATTGCATAGTAAATATATCCATTCCATTAAAATACATTTTTATATCCCAGTGTGACCAATTGACCTAATTTCAAGGGCTCTTCATTTTATAACATAAATTCTAGGTTTTTCCATGCAAACCTCTAATTATTAAAGTTTTGAGCAATTAGACTGCTTTTGCTATCAGTTGGAGCTGTGTAAATAGGACTGCCTGGAGCTTTCCCTCGATGTCAAGTCTTACCATAGATAATGCCCTGAAACTTCAGAGGTAGTCTCTCAGTAAGTGGCCTGTAAGTGGCTAGGTGTGGTAGCTCACGCCTGTAATCACAGCACTTTAGGAAGCTGAAGGAGGAGGAGTATTTGAGCCCAGGAGTTGGAGACCAACCTGGGCAAGATGGTAAGACCCCATCACTACAAAAAATACAAAAAATTAGCCAGGCATGGTGGCACGCCCCTGTGGTCCTAGCTACTTGAGGTTGAGGTGGATAGCTTGAACCCAAGAGGTGGAGGTTGCAGTGAGCCAGTATCGTGCCACTGCACTCCAGCCTGGGCAACAGGTTGAGACCCTGAATCAAAATCACATATATACGTGTGTGTGTGTGTGTGTGTGTGTGTGTGTGTAAGTGTAAGAGAGGCTATGCTGTCCTGTCCCCTCTCTCCAATATTCATTACAAAATAACTGCAAATTCCAATTAACTCACTTTTTTTCTCCAACATAAGCTAATCTTGCGCATTTTGCCAGGGACCTATTTGCTTGCCTAGTTTCAGTATGCTGCTATACTGTTCAGAGACGCTCATGTCCATGATTTACAAAATAAACTAAAAGTGACTGGTGACATTGTTCTCAAATTAAGATAGTATTACTACCTAAGAACATGGCTTTGAAGTCAAACTCCTGTGCTTAACCTCAGACTCTTTAGGCAAGTCACCTGAGCCTTAGTTTCCTCATCTGTAAATATAGGACACTAAGATGGTTGTAAAGATTAAATGAAATAATTTATTGTAAAGTGCTTAGAATAATGTCTGGCACCTAGTAACTATTCAGTAAGTGTTATTTTATGACATATAATAAATAATGAATGCAGAAGAGAGGTGGATCCACAGCTCATCAATTCCTCAATCACAAGCTTCCAGTGTTGCAGTTCAAGTAGAAGAGCACAGCATGCTGGTAAAATAGTGAATGCAAAACTGTTGAGAGTTCCTTCAGTGCTGCCTGGAAGAAAAATTAAAATAATAAATAAATAAATAAATAAAACTGTTGGAAGTGTATTCTCTTAGAGAAGACCAGTTGACCATCCAGTTAATTGACCACTGATAGCATTCATCATAATTCATGTTTTCAAGTCTCACCAATCAGGTGTGTCCAAACCTTAAATCAGACTGATATCTAAACTTTGACTATTAAGAATCTACAAGGAAAAATTTAACAAATAGGCGAATACTCACATTTGTTGATTGGCACATTCTCTCCTGGTTGGCAAATCTACGTGTCAGAAGATGAGAATACTTTTTTTTTGAGATGGAGTTTCACTCTGTCACCCAGGCTGGAGTGCAGTGACGCGATCTCTGCTCACTGCAGCCTCTGCCTCCCTGGTTCAAGTGATTCTCATGCCTCAGCCTCCTGAGTAGCTGGGATTACAGGCACATGCCACCATGCCTGGTTAGTTTTTGTATTTTTAGTAGAGACAGGGTGTCACCAGGTTGGCCAGACTCGTTTCAAACTCCTGACCTCAGGTGATTCGCCTGCCTCAGCCTTCCAAAGTTCTGGGATTACAGGTGTGAGCCACCATGCCTGGTTGACCGAAGACATTTTAATCAGAATATTGCTCAATGAGAAAATCAGAACCAGGCAGTGAGTTGGATTTTATTTTTAACTTTTTGCTATGGAAAAATTTAAACATACTTAAAAGTAGAAAGAGTATAATGAACCTTCAAGAATATTGTGAACCATTATCAAGCTTTAACAGTTAACAACATTTTGCCAGTCTTCTTTCATCCATTCAGACTCCACCCTTTCTTTTGGAAAGGTGCTGTGGTATCTTAAATCCCAGACATTTTATTTTACCAGTAAATTCTTCAGTATCTCTCATAGAAAAAATTTTCTAAAATTAATAACTCTTCTGGCCAGGCACAGTGGCTCATGCTTATAATCCCAGCACTTTGGAAGGCTGAAGCAGGATAATTGCCTGAGCCCAGGAGTTTGAGACCAGCCTGGGCAACATAGTGAGACCTCCGTCTCTACAAAAAGATAAATAAATAATAATAAAATGGGCTGGCGTAGTGGCGCATGCCTGTAGTCTTAGCTACTTGGGAGGCTGAGGTGGGAGGGTCGCTTGAGCCCAGGAGTTCAAGGCTCCAGTGAGCTATGATCACACACCATTGCACTCCAGTTTAGGCAACAGAATGAGATCCTATCTATCTCTAAAAATAAATGCTTCTACCAGTATAACATTTATCAAATAAGTGATAATAATCCCCTAATACTATCTAATACCCAATCTATGTTCAAATTTCCCCATTGTTTCTAAAATGTCTTTATACATTTGGCTTGTTGAAATCAGGATTTAGACATTATCTTTGAAGTCTTTTATATTAAGAATTTAGGCCAGGCGAGGTGGCTCCGGCCTGTAGTCCCAGCACTTTGGGAGGCCGAGACGGGCAGATCACTTGAGGTCAGGAATTGTAGAACAGCCTGGGCAATATGATGAAACCCTGTCCCTACAAACAATACAAAACTTAGCCAGGCATGGTGACGTGTGCCCATAAGTCCTAGCTACTTGGGAGGGTGAGGCAGGAGGATTGCTTGAGCCTGGAGGCAGAGGCTGCAGTGAGCCATGAGCCCACCACTGCACTCCACACTCCAGCTGGGGTGACACAGTGGGACCCTGTCTCCACAGACACACAGACACAGACACACACACACACGCACACACCCCAAAAAAGTCCCACCAATCTTTTTCTTTCTTCCATGAACTATTTATACAGGATTTTTTTTTTTAAATGGCATTTATTTCTCTTTCTTTTTTTTCTTTTGAGGCAGAGTCTCCCTCTGTCACCTAGGCTGGAGTGCAGTGGCACAATCTTGGCTCACTACAACCTCTGTCTGACAGGTTCAAGTAATTCTCCTGCTTCAGCCTCCAGAGTAGCTGGGATTACAAGCACCTGCCAACATGCCCAGCTAATTTTTTTATTTTAATAGAGACAGGGTTTCACCATGTTGGCCATGGTTGGCCAGGCTGGTCTTGAACTCCTGACCTCAGGTGATCCCCCCTCTTGGCCTCCTAAAGTGCTGGGATTACAGGGGTGAGCCAACTTGCCCAGCCTAAAAATGGCATTTATTTCTTGAGGAAGACAGGTGACTGAATTTCTCACAGTATGGCTGATTGTGCTCCCAGTATTTTTCTGTACTATCAGTAGACATTTAGACCATCAATCCAGTAGGCTGGATTAGATTCAGGTAAAAATGATTTTATTTGTATGAATCAAGATGCTTTATAAGTGATGGCGTATGCTTCCTATTGTATCACATGAGAAGGCATGTGATGTCTGGTTGTTGTGTTCAATGATTGTACTGCCTGGTTATCATCAAGCACCCATTTTCTCTATAGGGATGCATTTCTTCCAGGACACTCCCCACTTCCAGATAGGCGAATATTGATGAATTTGGCCTGTATTCTGGACTCTTATCTGATGACTTGCTTACTATCCTTATTCTGTTGATACATCATTTCATCAGATAGAGCTCAGTGTAGTAGCTGAAATAGAAGCGTCTTACCTACTGATACCTACTGATTTATTTGGGGTAATCCTGTGCTTATCCTAAATAAACTTAATTGATTTTAGAGTGTTAAAAATCTCACAGATCCCTTCCAAAGATGGCTTATTTTAGAAGCCTTACATTTTTTCCTTTATTACTTGCTAGTAAAGGAAAATATAGTTATTTATTATTTTTATTTTTTACAGACATAGTCTCACTCTCCACCCAGGCTGGAGTGCAGTGGCACAGTCACAGCTCACTCCATCCTTGAATTCCTGAGCTCAAGGAATCCTGTCACCTCAGCCTTCTGAGTAGCTAGAACTACAGGCCTGTGCCATCAAATCTGTCTAATTAATTTTTTTGTAGAGAAAGGGGTCTCACTATGTTGCCCAGGCTGGTCTCAAACTCCTGAGCTAAAGCAATCTCCTGCCTTGGACTCCCAAAGTGCTAGGATTACAGGTGTAAGCCACCATTCCCAGCCTTGGTTTTTAAACTATGAAATATTCCTTCAGAAAAATAAAATAATGAAGAAAAAATAAACTATGAAATAGTTCATGTGTAAAATAATATAGAATAAAAAAGTCCTAAATAATTATCCTAAAATATTATCCTAAAGTAATATAAGATATATTAGATATGGAAAATAATAAAACCATTAAATGTGTACCTACCACCTAGCTTAAGAAATCACATTTTTCCTTCAATACTTTTCTTTTGGCCTAATTTTAGATTTTTTGTTTTCCTGAGACAGAGTCTCGCCCCGTCACCCAGGCTGGAGTGCAATGGTGCAATCTCAGCCCCCTGCAACCTCCACCTCCTGGGTTTAAGCAATTCTCCTGCCTCAGCCTGCTGAGTAGCTGGTCTCCAGCCTGGCGCCTGGCAACAGAGCAAGACTTGGTTTCTGACCTGGGCTGGTTCACCTCTTCTTAGATAACCTGGTGGTCCCCCACTCCCAAGAGATCACCATATTGACGCTAAGCTTAGTGCAGACACCTAATCATCATAACCCAGAACTTCTCAGCTTAAGCAATCTTCCCACCTCAGCTTCCCAAGCAGTAGGGACTATAGGAGCGTGCCACCACTCCTGGCTTCCAATCCTTTTCTAAAAAGACCAGTTTTTCTTGAGGGGTTTATCTGTGCTTATTTCTTCTAAGATTGGGAGGTTTCAGTAAGGATGCCATTCACTTTTATTATCCATGATAATAATTTCTACATCTACCATTTATTGATCGTATAATATTCCAGATCATATAATATGCTTTATGTATTAGGTTTAATTATATGAAAAACATTTTTGTAGGTCAAAATGAATAAATGTTGGCAGTTTCATATGTTTTAATCTAGTATGTAGTCTCCCTTAATCCTCATAATAACCCTGAGGGTAGGTGGTAGTATGCCTGTTTTTACAGAAGGGAAAACCCAAGTTTAGAAGGATTAAGTGACTTTTTTTTTTTTTTTTTGAGACAGAGTCTTGCTCTGTTGCCAGGTGCCAGGCTGGAGTGCAGTGGCGTGATCTCGGCTCACTGCAACCTCCGCCTCCCAGGTTCAAGCAATTCTCCTGCCTCAGCCTCGAGAGTAGCTGGGACCACAGGTGCACACCACCATGCCCAGCTAATTCTTGTATTTTTTAGTAGAGACGGGGTTTCACCATGTTCTCGATCTCTTGACCTCGTGTTCCCCCCGCCTCGGCCTCCCAAAGTGCTGGGATTACAGGCGTGAGCCACCGTGCCCGGCCCATTTGTAACATCACTAAGTGGTAGTGCCAGGATTTGAACATGGGACTACCTGTTTTCAAAACGCATTAAAAATTTTATTATTTATTTATTTATTTTCTTGAGATGGAGTCTCGCTCTGTTGCCTAGGCTGGAGTGTAGTGGCTTGATCTTGGCTCACTGCATCCTCCGCCTCCCAGGTTCAAGCAATTCTCCTGCCTCAGCCTCCTGAGCAGCTGAGATTACAGGCATGTACCACCACATCTGGCTGATTTTTGTATTTTTAGTAGAGACAGGGTTTCACCGTGTTGGTCAGGCTGGTCTCCAACTCCTGACCTTGTGATCTGCCTGCCTCAGTCTCCCAAAGTGCTGGGACCACAGGCATGTGCCACACTGTGCCCAGCCTCAAAACATGTTTTTAAAGACAATATACCTTTAGGGTGGGTGTGGTGGCTCACACCTGTAATCCCAGCACTTTGGGAGGCTGAGGCAGGTGGATCACCTGAGGTCAGGAGTTCGAGACCATCCTGACTAA
This sequence comes from Saimiri boliviensis, assembly GCF_048565385.1. Lineage (NCBI taxonomy): Eukaryota > Metazoa > Chordata > Mammalia > Primates > Cebidae > Saimiri > Saimiri boliviensis. Next base: position 60,529,394 of record NC_133470.1, read on the forward strand.
CATGGTGAAACCCTGTTCCTACTAAAAATACAAAAATTAGTGGGGAATGGTGGCACATGCCTGTAGTCCCAGCTACTCGGGAGGCTGAGGCAGGAGAATCACTTGAATCTGGGAGTGGAGGTTGCAGTGAGCCGAGGTCACGCCACTGCACTCCAGCCTAGGCAACAAGAGCAAAACTCCGTCTCAAAACAAAACAAAATACAGTACACCTTTAAAGAAAATATGATGATGAGAATGTGGTAAAGCAGGTTCTGAAACACTGCTTGGGAGTATATAGTACAACTTTGCTGAAAGCTATTTCACACTGTGCATCAAGAGTATTAAGTATTTTCAGGCTGAGCCTGGTAGCTTACACCTGTAATCCCAGCACTTTTGGGTGGTCAAAGTGGGTGAATTGCTTGAGTCCAGGAGTTCAAGACAAGCCTGGGCAACATGGTGAAAACCCATCTCTACAAAAAATACAAAAATTAGTCGGGCATGGTGGCACATACCTGTAGTCCCAGCTGCTCGGAGGCTGAGATGGGATGATTGCTTGAACCCAGGAGATCGAGGCTGCAGTGAGCCATGATAGTGCCATTGCACTCCGGCCTGGGCAACAGAGACCCTGTCTCAAAAAATAACATAAAATAAAATATAAAATAAAAGGATGTTCATACCTTTGCATCTAGTAATGTCATTTCTAGAAAATTATCCTAAGGAAATAATCACAGATGAACATGAAGATACATGTAAAATATGCTCATCAAAGCATTATATTTTTTCATTTTATATATATATATATTTTAGAGACAGGGTCTCACTACATTGCCCAGGCTGGGGTGCAGTGGCTATTCACAAGCGTGATCCCACTACTGATCAGAACGGGAGTTTTGACCTGCTCCATTTCTGACCTGGGCCAGTTCAGCCCTCCTTAGGCAACCTAGCGGTCCCCCGCTCCCGGGAGGTCACCATATTGATGCCGAACTTAGTACGGACACCCGATCGGCATAGTGCCCTGCAGCTCAGAACTCATGGGCTCAAGAGATCCTCCCACCTTAGCCTCCTGAGTAGCTGGGAGGACTACAGGCACCTGCTACCGTGCCTGGCTATATTTTTAATATTAAAAATTAGAAACAGGCTGGGTCTGGTGGTGGCTCACACCTTAAATCCTAGCACTTTGAGAGGCTGAGGCGAGCAAGTTGCTTGAGCCCAGGTGTTCAAGACCAGCCTGGGCAGCATGGTGAAACCCGGTCTCTACCAAAAAAAAAAAAAATAAATAATAAAGTAGCCAAGCATAGTGATGTGAGCCTGTGGTCCCAGCTACTTGGGAGACTGAGGCAGGAGGATTGCTTGGGCCTGAGGTCAAGGCTACAGTGAGCCATGATTGTGCCACTGCACTCCAGCCTGGGCAACAGAGGGCAACCCTGTGTCAAAAAAAAAAAAAAAGGAATGTGGGTGTGGTGGCTCACACCTGTAATCCCAGTACTTTGGAAGGCCAAGGCAGCAGGATGGCTTGAGCCCAGGAGTTTGAGATCACCAGAGCAACAAAGCAATACCTTGTCTCTACTAATAAAAATAAAACAATTAGCTGAGAGTGGTGGCTGTGTTTGTAGTTCCAGCTACTCAGGAGGATCCTTTGAGCCCAGGAGTTCAAGACCAGCCTAGCAACATAGGGAGCCTCCTTTCTACAAATAAGTAAAAATTAGTAGCCAGGCATGGTGGTGCACACCTTTAGTCCCAAGTACTTGGGAGGCTCGGGTGGAAGGATCATTTGAGCCTGGGGAGTTGAGGCTCAAGTGATCCTCCCACATCAAGTGTCTCCAGAATAAATAAATTGATAATGAAGTTTTATTTTTATTTTATTATTTTTTGAGACGGAGTTTCACTCTTGTTGCCCAGACTGGAGTGCAGTGGCACAATCTCGGCTCACCACAACCTCCACCTCCTGGGTTCAAGTGATTCTCCTGCCTCATCCTCCCGAGTAGCTGGGATTACAGGCACCCACCACCATGCCCAGCTAATTTTTGTATTTTTAGTAGAGATGAGGTTTTGCCATGTTGGCCAGGCTGGTCTCAAAGTCCTGGCCTCAAGTGATCCACCTGCCTCGGCCTCCCAAAGTGCTGGGATTACAGGCATGAGCCAAAGTGCCTGACTAGTTAGTCTGTTTCTCTCTCTGTCTCTCTTTTTTTTTTTAATGAGATGGAGTGTCACTTCTATACCCAGGCTGGAGTGCAGTGTTGTGATCTCAGCTCACTGCAATCTCTGCCTCCCGGGTTTAAGCAATTCTTATGCCTCAGCCGCCAAGTAGCTGGGATTACAGGAGCCTGCCACCATACCTGGTTAATTTTCTGTATTTTTAGTAGATACTGGCTTTCTTGGTCTCGAACTTCTGGCAACAGGTGATCTCCCCGCCTTGGTCTCCCAAAGTGCTGGGATCGCAGGCGTGAACAACCGAGCCTGGACTATTTTCCTTTTTTCTTTCTTTCTTTTTCTTTCTGTTTTTTTTTTTTTTTTTTTTTTTTTTTTTTTTTTTTTGAGACAGAGTTTCACTCTTGTCACCCAGGCTGGAGTGCAGTGATGTGATCTCGGCTCACTGCAACCTCTGCCTCCTAGGTTCAAGTGATTCTCATGCCTCAGACTCCTGAGTACCTGGGATTACAGGCGCCTGCCACCACACCCAGCTGATTTTCGTATTTTTGGTAAAGACGGGGTTTCACCATGTTGGTCAGGCTGGTCTCGAACTCCTGACCTCAGGTGATCTGCCTACCTAGGCCTCCCAAAGTGCTGGGATTACAGGCATGAGCCACCATGTCCGGCCTTTTTTTTTTTTTTTTTTTTTTGAGACAGAGTCTCCCTCTATCGCCCAGGCTGGAGTGCAGTGGCATGATCTTGACTCACTGTAGCCTCCACCTCCTGGGTTCAAGCAGTTCTCCTGCTTCAGCCTCCTGAGTAGCTGGGATTACAGGTGCCAGCCACCATGTTGAGCTAATTTTTTTTTTTGACCTGGAGTCTTGCTCTGTTGCCCAGTCTAGAGTACAGTGGCCCGATCCTGGCTCACTGCAACCTCCACCTCCTAGATTCAAGTAATTCTCCTGCCTCAGCCTCCTGAGTAACTGGGATTACAGGCACGTGCCACCATGCCTGGCTAATTTTTTTTATTTTTGGTAAAGACGGGGTTTCACCATGTTGGTTAAGCTGATCTCGAACTCCTGACCTCAAGTGATCTCCAAGCCTCAGCCTCCCAAAGTGCTGGGATTATAGGCTTGAGCTACGGTGCCTGGCCTAATTTTTTTTTTTTAGACAGAGTCTGGCTCTATCACCTAAGCTGTAGTGCAGTGGCATGGTCTCAGCTCACTGCAACCTCCATCTCCTGGGCTCAAGTGATTCTCTTGCCTCAGCCTCCTGAGTAGCTAGGATTATAGGCGTGCGCCACCACGCCCAGCTAATTTTTGTATTTTTAGTAGAGACAGGGTTTTACCATGTTGGCCAGGCTGGTCTTGAAGTCCTGACCTCAAGTGATCCACCCACCTCAGCCTCCCAAAGTGCTTGGATTACAGGTGTGAGCCACTGTGCCCCAGCCCTTCCGTTCATATTTTTCTTTTAAAAAAAAAAGAGTCTATAGGCCAGGTGTGGTGGCTCATGCCTGTAATCCCAGCACTTTGGGAGGCTGAGGTGGGAGGATCACTTGAGGCCAGGAATTAGAGAGCAGCCTGGCAACAAAGGGAGAACCCGTGTCTAAAAATAAAATAAAATAAAAAACAGGTGGCATGCACCTGTAGTTCCAATTACTGGGGAGGCTGAGGCGGGAGGATTGCTTAAGCCCAGGAGATCAAAGCTACAGTGAGTGGTGATCATTGCCACTGCCCTCCAGGCTGGACAACAGAGAAAGACCAAGTCTCAAAATATATATGCATGTGAATGGAACCCAGATATATATAATGCTTTCTAAATAGTATGCTATAAATTGTCTTCCATGTTTCTACATAGTTTATGAAATGGTCACTTGTAATAGCTACTTATAGCTGCTTAATTTTTTTTTTTTTTTTTTTTAATAGAGACAGAGTTTTGCCATGTTGGACAGGCTGGTTTCGAACTCCTGACCTCAACTGATCCACCCGCCTCGGCATCCCAAAGTGCTGGGATTATAGGCGTGAGCCACCGAGCCCAGGCTAATTTTTTTTTTTCTTTTCTTTTTTTTTTTTTTTTGAGACGGAGTTTCACTCTTGTTACCCAGGCTGGAGTGCAATGGCACGATCTTGGCTCACCGCAACTTCCGCCTCCTGGGTTCAAGCAATTCTCCTGCCTCAGCCTCCTGAGCAGCTGGGATTACAGGCACGCGCCACCATGCCCAGCTAATTTTTTGTATTTTTAGTAGAGACGGGGTTTCACCATGTTGACCAGGATGGTCTCGATCTCTTGACCTTGTGATCTACCCGCCTCGGCCTCCCTTTTTTTCTTTTAATGTAACAGGGTCTCTCTGTGTTGCCTAGGCTGGAGTGCAGTGGTGCAATCATGGCTCACTGAAGCCTGGACTTTCTGGGCTCAGATGATCCTCCCACTTTGTTACCGGTGGAGGGTGTCCAGGTTCTTGGCGTTTTGAACAAATAATTGGACAAAAGGCACAAATAAAGCAAGGAAAGGGTGAAGCAACAAAAAAGCAGAGATTTATTGAAAACGAAAGTACACTCCACAGGGTAGGAGAGGACCCGAGCAGCAACTCAGGGGCTCAGATACAGAATCTTCTCAGGTCCAAATACCCACTAGAGGTTTCCCATTGTCTACTTGGTGATGTTCACCCCATGTAAATGAGGTGGTGGCCCCAAATCAGTCCGATTGGTTGTGGACAGCAACCAATCTGAGGCTGAAGTGACATTTACAAAATTACGCTCTTGTGCAAACCTCTGATTGGTTGAGGTATTTTCAATTTCCCATCTGCCAGGCAGAAAAGAAGGGGGTTTGCCTCTGGTTCTTTTGTTACTTAGACATGGAAAGTTAGAGTTTTCCTTTCAATTTAGTTCTAGGAAGTCAGTGTGAAACGGCCTTAGGTCACCTGCCTCCAGACCCTATTTTCCTGCCTCAATCTCAGTCTCCCAAGTAGCTGGGACTACAGGCATGTGCCACCATGCCTGGCTAATTTTTTTGTAGTTTTTTAACAGATAAAAGCTTTGCACAGGCTGGTCTCAAACTCTTGGGCTCAGGTAATCTGGCCCCCTTGGCTTAATAGTTTATTAAATTAATTTATCCTTATTAGCCATTTCCCTGTTATTATTAGTTTGTTCTAAGATTTCTGAATTTTCAAGAATACAATGAACATTTCATCCATATAGCTTTTACTTCTGTCTCATTGTTTCTCTTGCATCGGTTCTTGAGTGCAGAATTATTAGGCCAGAGATCAAAAACAATTATTTAAAACTGTTATTGGCTGGGTACGGTGGCTCACACCTGTAATTACAGCACAGGGGAGGCCGCGGCAGGCAAATCACTTGAGGTCAGGAGTTTGAGACCAGCCTGGCCAACACTGTGAAACCTCTTCTCTACTAAAAATACAAAAGCCAGCCGGGCATAGTGGTACACACCTGTAATTCCAGCTACTTGGGAAGGCTGAGGCAGGAGAATCGCTTCAGGAGAGTCTTGGGAGGGAGAGGTTGCAGTGAGCTGAGATCTGGCCATTGTACTCTAGCCTGGGCAACAGAGTGAGACTACGTCTCAAAAAAGAAAAAGAAAAATACAATACAATATAATACGTTATCTATGGAATACATAGTTAAAAATCAGAGCAGCTCAGAAGGAATAGCAAGTTCCCCTCCCTACCCCGTCCCTTTTCTCCTCCACTCACTTTCTCCAGAGGTGACCACTTTTATCTGTTACAAGATATTTATGAGTTTTGATATGTAGTGTCATATTGCTTTCCAAAAGTTTGTATTTGTTTATCTTGCCAGGAGTCCTTTGTAAACATACTAATTTCACTACACCTTTGACAACTTTAGATATCATTTAGGAAAGGTTTTGATTTTCTCATTTTCATTTGTTCAATAAACGTTACAGCACTTACTACATGTGAACTGAGAATACGAAGAATGAGACAGAGCATTTGCCCTCAAGTGTCACATAGTCAGACAGACACAGTAGGCACAAACCTGAGAGTACAATGTGGCTGATGCAGCAGAAATACATGAAAGGAAGGGGGAAATTTGGGAGGAGAAAGAAATCAGCTTTTCAGGGTTATAGGCACGGCGGTGAGAGTGAGGAAAAGTTTACAGTACAAAAGACCTTTAAGCTGAATCTGAATGGATAACAGGAGGTCGGCAGGTGAGGTGGGGTGAGGCTATTCCAGACAGAGAGTACCATAGCCAAAGCCAGAGCCGTGGCCAGGTGCAGTGACTCCTGCCTGTAATACCGGAGATTTTGAGAGGCTGAGGCAGGATTATTGCTTGAGGCCATGAGTTTGAGACGTTGCCATAGTGAGACTACACCTCTTAAAAAAAACTTTTTTTTTTTTTTTTTTTTTTAATTAGCTGGGCATGGTGGTGTGCACCTGTAGTCCTAGTCCTAGCCACTTGGGAGGCTGAAGTGGGAGAATCACTTGAGTCTAGGAGTTCAAAGAGGCTACAGTGAGCCGTGAGCCACTACATGGAGACACTGCATTCCAGCCTGGGAAACAGAGCATGATATCCCAACTCTTTTTTTTTTTTTTGAGACTGAGTTTTGCTCCTGTTACCCAGGCTGGAGTGCAATGGCGCGATCTCGGCTCACCGCAACCTCCGCCTCCTGGGTTCAGGCAATTCTCCTGCCTCAGCCTCCTGAGTAGCTGGGATTACAGGCACGTGCCACCATGCCCAACTAATTTTTTTTGTATTTTTAGTAGAGACGGGGTTTCACCATGTTGACCAGGACAGTCTCGATCTCTTGACCTCATGATCCACCCTCCTTGGCCTCCCAAAGTGCTGGGATTACAGGCTTGAGCCACCACGCCCGGCCTGATACCCCAACTCTTAACAACAACAACAAACCAGAGACATGAACTACCGTGGAATGTTTGGAGAGCTGCAAGTTAGTCCAGTATAATTGGAGCATTGGGTATATGGGGAGGGAAGGTGAGGGTTGGGGAAAGGTGAAGAAGGCAGGGCAGATCATGAAACAGGTCCTCTGGCCAGGCGCAGTGGCTCACGCCAGCATTTTGGGAGACCAAGGCAGGTGGATCACCTGAGGTCTGGAGTTCAAGACCAGCCTCGGCAACAGGGTGAAACCCCGCCTCTACTAAAAGTAGAAATATTAGCCGGGCCTGGTGGTGGGTGCCTGTAATTCCAGTTACTCAGTAGGCTGAGGCAGCAGAATCGCTTGAACCCAGGAGGCAGGGGTTGCAGTGAGTCAAGATCCCGCCACCGCACTCCAGCCCGGGTGACAAGAGCAGAACTTCGTCTAAAAAATGAAAGAAAAAGAAAGAAAGAGAGAGAGAGAGAGAAAGAAAAGAAGAAAAAGAAAGAAAGGAAGAAAAAGGAAGAAAGGGCTGGGTGCAGTGGCTCAAGCCTGTAATCCCAGCACTTTGGGAGGCCGAGGTGGGCGGATCACGAGGTCAAGAGATCGAGACCATCCTGGTCAACATGGTGAAACCCCGTCTCTATTAAAAATATAAAAAATGTAGCTGGGCGTGGTGGCGCGTGCCTGTAATCCCAGCTACTCAGGAGGCTGAGGCAGGAGAATTGCCTGAACCCAGGAGTCGGAGGTTGCGGTGAGCAGAGATTGTGCCATTGTACCCCAGCATGGGTAACGAGCGAAACTCCATCTCAAAAAAAAAAAAAAAAAAAAAAGTAAAAGAAAGGAAGAAAGAAAGAGAAAGAAAGAAAGAAAGAAAGAAAAGAAAGAGGTTCTCAGAGGATTTATAGGCCATGGTAAGGAGTTTGGACTTGATCTTGATTGACAGTGCAGAATTTCACACAAGTGAAGGACGTGATTAGATTTAGTTTGGTTGCAGAGAGATTAGTACTGGTTTCAGAGTATGTATGTATTGAATGTGGAGAATGTACTAGAGAAGGGGCCAGGCTTGAGGGAAAAGTACCTGTTATAAGACTATAAGGTGAGAGGTGATGAGTGCTTCAATTAAAGCAATGACTGGATTGGAGAATATGGGCTAGATGTGGGAGATGTTTAGGAGGTAGACTCAACCGCATTTGCTGACTATTGGCAGACAAGGAAGAAGAAGGCATATAGGATTCATTCAGTCAGTCAATAAATATAGTGTACCCACCATACACCTGACAGTGTTCTAGGCTCTGGCAATATATCAGGGAAAATATGGATATAAACCCTGTTCTCATGGAACTTGCATTCCAGTGGAAAAGAACAGACAGTAAACAAGTAAACACAAATTGTGAGAAATAAAAGAAGGTGATGTATTAAAGTAATTGTGGCTGGGTTGGAGTAGAGGCCATCTTGCTTTAGGTGGGGTAGGCAGAGAAGGTGTCTAATAATAACGTGGCATTTTAGCTGATGCTTGAAGATGAGAAAGAGCCACCAGTGCATTGAGCCAGGGGAATATCATTTTAGGCAGAGGGAACAGTAAGATCAAAGGATCTGAGACAAAGAAGAGGTTGGTGTATTTGAGGAACTGAAATATTGCTTGAATTGCCGGGAGTGTAATAAGGAAAGGGGAGAGTGGAATTCTTCCAGGTTTTTGTCTTAGGAAATCAGGGATGGGGGTGGGACATGACTGTGGAAGAACTTAAGGAATAGGTTTTGGGTTGAGGATGGTAATGAGTTAAGTGTCATATCTGGCGAGTGAGATGTCTGGGAGACCTCCACGTAGAGATGTTCAGTAAGTAGTTGGAAATAGTGTCGCTCAGGAGAAAGGTTGGGTTATATCATTAGCTAATGCACAGAATGTAAAGTTATGGAGATGAGATCAGGCCCAAGGGGAGAACTTGGGAAGAGACTCAATGTTCAATGGGTGGGCAAAGGTAGAAGCAGCTAGAGGGGGAACAGAATGTGAAAAATGGAGGAATAATCAGTATCTGTATTTAAAATGCAACAGAGTGCCAAGTGTGGCGACCCAACCCCTGTAATCCCAGCACTTTGGGAGGCTGAGGTGGGTGGATCACCTAAGGTCAGGAGTTCGAGACCAGCCTGGCCAACATGGTGAAACCCAGTCTCTACTAAAAATACAAAAAATTAGCTGGGTGCAGTGGTGTGCGTTTGTAGTCCCAGCTACTCAGAAGGCTGAGGCAGGAGAATCATTAGAACCTGGGAGGCAGAGGTGGCAGTGACCTGAGATTGCACCACTCCAGCCTGAGAGCCTCTAGAGTGAGACTCCATCTCAAAACAAAGACAAAACAAATCAACAACAACAGCAACAAAACAGAGAGGTCAAGTAAGATAAGAACTGAAAAGTATCTGTTGAATATGGCAATTAAGAGGTTAGTGGAGGCTGGGCATGGTGGCTCACACCAGTAATCCTAGCACTTTGGGAAGCTGAGGTGGGTGGATCACCTGAGGTCAGGAGATTGAGACCAGCCTGGCCAACATGGCAAAACCCCGTCTGTACTAAAAATACAAAAATTAGCTGGGCGTGGTGGTGTGCACCTATAATCCCAGCTACTTGACAGGCTGAGACAGGAGAATTGCTTGAACCTGGGAGGCGGAGGTTGCAGTGAGCCAAGATTGCACCAGTGCACTCCAGCCTGGGCTACAGACAGAGAGAGACTCCGTCTCAAGACAAAAAATAAAAATAATAAAAAAAAGAGGTTAGTGGAGTGGTAGGAGTAGAAATAGATTTGCACTGCCTTGAAGAACAATTGAACAAACACAAAATGCAACATATATATAATTTAAAATAACAAATATGGCCGGGCGCGGTGGCTCACGCCTGTAATCCAAGCACTTTGGAGGCCAAGGTGGGCAGATCACCTGAGATTGGGAGTTCAAGACCAGCCTGACCAACATGGTGAAACCCCATCTTAAAAAATAAATAAATAAATAAATAAATAAATAAAAATAAAAAATAAAATAACAAATATGATACTTTAGAATAAATCTAAAGAAAAGATTTTCAAGACCTTTATGAAGAAAATAATGAAATTTTACTGAAAGATATTAAAGACTTAAATAACTGGAGAGACATTCCAGATTCATGAATAGCAAGACTCAATATAGTAAACATATTGATATGGTTTGGATGTTTGTCCTCTCCAAGTCTCATGTTGAAAAATGATCCCCAATGTTGGAAGGGAGGCATGGCACAAGGTATTTGGGTCATGGGGGCAGATCCCTCATGAACGGCTTGGCACCATCCCCTTGGTGATGAGTGAGTTTTCTAGTAGTTCACTGAGATCTGGTTGTTTGAAAGAATGTGGCAACTCCCCCTTCTCTCTCTTGCTCTCACTCTCACCATGTAACATACTGGCTCCGCTTCACCTTCTGCCATGATTGTAAGCTTCCTGAGACCTGGTCAGAAGCAGATGCCAGCACCATGCTTCCTGTAAAGCCTGCAGAACCGTGAGTCAATTAAACTTCTTTTCTTTATAAATTACCTAGCTTCACATATCACATATTTCTCTATAGTGACGCAAATGGACTAACACAGATGGAAAGATAACTTCTTTTTTTTTTTTGAGACAGAGTCTCACTCTGTTGCCAAGCTGGAGTGCAGTGGTGCGATTGTGACTCACTGCAACCTCTGCCTCCCGGGTTCAAGCGGTTCTCCTGCCTCAGCCTCCTGAGTAGCTGGGACTGCAGGCGTGTACCACCACGCCCAGCTAATTTTTGTATTTTTAGTAGAGACAGGGTTTCACCATGTTGGCTAGGATGGCCTCGATCTCTTGACCTTGTGATCCACCTGCCTTGGCCTCCCAAAATGCTGGGATGACAGGCATGAGCCACCACACCTGGCCTATATGTTAAATTGATCTATGAATTCCAAGGCAGTTTCATCAAAATTCCAATACGGTTTTTCATAGAATTTATGGAAGAGGAACTGATCAAAAACAACTAAGGAGACAAACAGGGTGAGGGAACTGAAACTTGCCCTCTCTGATATCAAGACTTACTTTAGGCTGGGTGCAGTGACTCATGCCTGTAATTTTAGCACTTTGGGAGATGGAAGTGGAGGATTGCCTGAGTCCAGGGGTTCAAGATCAGCCTGGGCAACATGATGAAATCCCAGCTCTACAAAAATTACAAAAAAACCCACTTTAGCCAGGCATGGTGGTACATGTCTGTGGTCCCAGCTACTTGAGAGGCTTAGGTGGGAGGATTGCTTGAGCCCAGGAGGTTGAGGTTGCAGGTTGCAGTGAGCCATGATTATGCATGAAAGGTTACATGCATTACATGCATCATGCCTGGGATTACAGGCATAAGCCACTGTGCCTGACCAAAATTTTAGACTTATTTTTAGGAGAAATATAAGATGATTTAATTTTTTTAATTTTAAATTTTTTTTTTTTTTGAGACATAGTCTCACTCTGTCACCCAGGCTGCAGTGCAGTGGTGCAATCACAGCTCACTGCAGTCTCAACCTTCTGGGCCCAATTGATCCTCCTGCCTCAGTCTCCTGAACAGCTGGGTCTACAGGCACATGCCACATGCCTGGCTAATTTATATATATATAAATAAATATATATATATATAATAAATTTATATATCTATAAATTATATATAATAAATTTATATATCTATAAATTATATATATATATATATATATATATATATATATTTTTTTTTTTTTTTGAGATGGAGTTTTGCTCTTGTTACCCAGGCTGGAGTGCAATGGCGCAATCTCAGCTCACCGAAACCTCCACCTCCTGGGTTCAGGCAATTCTCCTGCCTCAGCCTCCTGAGAAGCTGGAATTACAGGCACGCACCACCATGCCCAGCTGATTTTTTGTATTTTTAGTAGAGACGGGGTTTCACCATGTTGACCAGATGGTATCGATCTCTTGACCTCGTGATCCACCCGCCTCGGCCTCCCAAAGTGCTGGGATTACAGGTGTGAGCTACCGTGCCCGGCCAATTTTTATATTTTTAATGGAGACTGGGGTCTCACTATGTTGCCCAGGCCAGTCCCAAACTCCTGGCCTCGAGCTATCCTCCCACCTCAGCCTCCCAAAGTGCTAAGTACTGGGATCATAGGTGTGAATCACTGTGCCCACCAAGAATATTTCAATAACCTTGGTATACGAAAGGATTTCTTAGACAGTAATGTAAAGGACAAATCATAAAATAAAAGTTGGATGCATTTAACTATGTTAAAAAATATAAACTTTTGAAGCCAGGCACGGTGGCTCATGCTTGTAATCCCAGCACTTTGGGAGGCTGAGGCAGGCAGATAACTTGAGGTCAGGAGTGTTGTGTTGAGCAATGGAAATCCTACTAGCAGAGTGATATAATCACTCTGGATACCTTTTGATATTTAGCAAATCTGAATGCGGTTACACCCTATGACATAATCAGCAATTCCACCCCTAGAAGAATTATTACACCACTGTACCAGAAGACATATACAAGAATTCAAGAGTGTTAATAGCTGCACTGATCTTTATAGCAAAAAGCTGGAAACAGCTCAAATGTTCTTCAGTAAGAGAATGGTTTAGTAAATTATGGTATTATTATAAAATGGAAACATATACACTGGTAAAAATGCCTACAGCTACAAATGTCAACATAGATGAACCCCACAAACATAATGTGGAAGGAAAGTTCAGAAGAATTCATATGATATGATTCTATGTATATAAGGTTCAGAAACACGAGTGAGAAAGCCATAAAGAAAAGTACAATTCCTGGCCAGGCATGGTGGCTCATGCCTGTAATCCCAGCACATTGGGAGGCCCAGGTGGGAGAATCCCTTGAGTCCAGGAGATCAAGACCAGCCTAGGCAACATAGAGAGACCGTGTCTCTATGAAAAATAAAAAAAGGAGAGAGATCCAAGATGGCTGATCACTAGCAGCTCGGGAATGTAGCTCCCAGTGAAAACGCAAAGAACGAGAGGACGCCACACTTTCACATGAATTCTTGTTGCTCACGCACCAGGAGATTCCCAGCGGAGGAGCCCCACGGGTCGCCAGCGCGACTCTTGTGACTGGCGAGGCGGTTTTGCCGGCGCCTCAGAGCGTCGGTTCTCGGTGCAGAGTCAGAAAAGCACCACCAATCTTAACGCCGCTGATTTAGTCGGTGCAGTGGGTTGCTCAGATTTCGGCGCTGAGAATCAATAAGTTGGACGTCCACTCAGAAACCCAATTACAAAGACGGTAATTATAAAGACCACAGATGGATAAATCTACAACGAAGGGAAGAAAACAGTCAAAAAAGGCTGAGAATACCCAAGATCAGAACGCCTCTTCCTCAGCAGGGGATCCCAGTTCCTCATCAGCAACGAAACAAGGCTTGATGGAGAACGAGTGTGTTCCAATTACAGAAGCAGGCTTCAAAACGTGGATAATAAGAAACTTCTGTGAATTAAAAGAACTTGTTCTAACACAATCTAAAGAAACTAAGAACTTTGAAAAAAGGTTTGACGAAATGTCAACAAGAATACAAAATTTAGAGAGGAAAATAAGTGAATTGATGGAGCTGAAAAACACAATACGAGAACTACTTGAAGTATGCACAAGTTTTAACAGCCGAATTGATCAAGCAGAAGAAAGGATATCAGAGGTCGAAGACCAACTTAATGAAATAAAACTAGAAGACAAGATTAGAGAAAAAAGGATAAAAAGGAACGAGCAAAGTCTCCAAGAAATATGGGACTATGTGAAAAGACCTAATCTACGCTTGATAGGTGTACCTGAATGTGACGAAGAGAATGAATCCAAGCTGGAAAATACGCTTCAGGACATTATTCAGGAAAATTTTCCCAACTTAGTAAGGCAGGATAATATTCAACTCCAGGTAATACAGAGAACACCACAAAGATATTCCTCAAGAAGAGCAACTCCAAGGCACATAATCGTCAGATTCACCAGAGTTGAAATGAAGGAGAAAATACTAAGGGCAGCCAGCGAGAAAGGTCAGGTTACCCACAAAGGGAAGCCTATCAGACTTACAGCAGATCTCTCAGCAGAAACCCTACAAGCCAGAAGAGAGTGGAGACCAATATTCAACATCCTTAAAGAAAAGAACTTTCAACCAAGAATTTCACATCCAGCCAAACTAAGCTTCATAAGTGAAGGAGAAATAAAGTTTTTTGTGAACAAGCAAGCACTCGGAGAATTCATCACCACCAGGCCTGCTTTACAAGAGCTTCTGAAAGAACCACTACACAAAGAAAGGAACAAACAGTATCAGCCTTTCTAAAAAATACCAAAAAGTAAAGAACATCAATATAATGAAGAATTTATATCAACTAATGGGCAAATGGCAGTATTAAACTCACATATTTCATTATTAATTCTAAATTTAAATTGACTAAATTCCCCAATTCAAAGACAGACAGCCAATTTGGACAAAAAACTAAAACTGTATGCTGCATCCAGACCCATCTCACATTCAAGGATACACAAAGACTCAAAACAAAGGATGGAGAGAGACTTACCAACTAACCAGAGAGCAAAAATAAATAAATAAAAAGCAGAAGTTACAATTTTTGCCTCTGATAAAATAGTATTTAAAGCAACAAAGATCAAAAGAAGCAAAGAAGGACATTATATAATGATAAAAGAATCAATGCAACAACAAGAGTTAAAGGTCCTAAATATATACGCACCCAATACAGGAATACCCAGACATACAAGACTTATAAAGAGACTTAGACTCCCACACAATAATAGTGGGAGACTTCAACATTAATATTAGACAGATCAATGAGACAGAAAATTAACAACGATACCCAGGACTTGAACTCAGATCTGGAACAAGTAAACGTAATTAACATTTATAGAACTCTCCACTTTACACAAAATATACACTCTTATCAGTACCACATCATATCAACTTAGAAGTTTAAACGAAATGTTGGTTGGCTCCTTGTTTGTTACTCTCTTCCCTCATTTTCTTTCATGTCTCCATTATTAAGGATAATTATAGGCATACCCATATTTAGACTGTATTCTAGCCCGGGCAACAAAGCAATACCCCTATTCTCTCTCCCTCTTCCTCTTTCTCTTTCTTCCTCTTCTTTATTCTTTTTCTTATTATTCTTTTTCTCTTTCTAAAAAAGAAAAAGAAAAAAAAAATCTGGGCATGATGGTGTGCACCTGCAGTCCCAGCTACTTGGGAGGCTGATGTAGGAGGATCCCTTGAGCCCAGGAGTTGGAGGCTGCAGTGAACCATGATTGCATCACTGCACTCCAGCCTGGGCAACAGACTGTCTCTCAAAAAACAAAACCCAAAACAAAACTAACCAGACAGGCTGGCATATACCTGTAGTCAGCTGCTCGGGAGGCTGAGGCGAGAGGATTCCTCGAGCCCATCAGTTGGAGGTGCAGTGGGCTACGATCACACCACTGCACTCCACCACGGATCCCGTTGGTTAAAAAAAAGAGAAAGATGTATGAGCATGTTGACAGCCTTGATTCATTCAACAAACATTTATTGAATTCCCACTGTGTACCCGGTAGTATGCTGGGCCCTGGAGTACAGAGATATATTTATTCAATTATGTAGTTACCCATTCTTCTAAAAGCCAGAAATAATTCATTTATTCATTCAATAAATATTTATTAAGTGAATACTATGTGCCAGGTATTGATCTAAGTGCTGCAAATACAGCATTGAACAAAAGTCCTTTCATGGAGGTGGAGAGAGGCAATAAATATCTGTAAAGTGGTGATAAGTACTATAAAGAACACTAAAGTATAAATGGTATAAAGAGAATGCATGTGTGTTGAGGAGGGGAGAGTTGCTATTTTAGATAAGGTGGTCAGGAAAGGCCTTTCAGAGAAGGTGACATTTGAACAGAGACATCAATGAAGTGAGGGAATAAATTGTGTGGCAATCTGGGGGAAAATCATTCCAGGCAAAGAGAAAACACATGCAAGGGGTAGTTAAGAGGCTATTGTAGTAATCTAGGCAGGAGATGATGGTGGCTTGGATGAGGTTGGTAGTAATGAAAATGGTGAGAAGTCATTAGGGATGGGATGGGATGGGCGTGGTGGCTCAGGTCTATAATCCCAGCACTTCGGGAGGCTAAGGCAGGTAAATCACGTGAGGTCAGAAGTTCAAGACCAGCCAGCCTGATCAACATGATGAAACCCCGTCTCTACTAAAAATACAAAATTAGCTGGGCATGGTGGCGCACGCCTGTAATCCCAGCTACTTGTGAGGCTGAGGCAGGAGAATCACTTGAACCCAGGAGGTGGAGGTTGCAGTGAGCCGAGATGGAGCCATTGCACTTGTTGCCTGGGCAACAAGAGCAGAACTCCATCTCAAAAAAAAAAAAAAAAAAAGAAGGGATAGGATGTATTCTGAAGCTAGAGCCAACAGGATTTGCTGATGTACTGGATATGAGGTATGAGACAAAGAGGGGAGTCAGGGATGACTGCCAGACCTGAGAGACTGGAAGGCTGGAGCTGCTGTTTAATGAAATAGAGAACATTGGGGAAAAAGAAGTTTCGGAGGGAAAATAAAGATCCGTGTCTGGCATGTTAGGTTGAGGTGCCATTTGGAAATCCAAGTGGAGACATTGAATAGGCAACTGGGTATGTGAGTCTGGAGTTGAGGGGAGTAGTTGAAACTAGAAATGTAAATTTGGAAATTATCACTATGTAGATAGTGTTTAAAGCCATCGGATTAGATAAATTATCCTAAGAATTGAGTGCAGGCCGGGCGCGGTGGCTCAAGCCTGTAATCCCAGCACTTTGGGAGGCCGAGGCGGGTGGATCACGAGGTCAAGAGATCGAGACCATCCCGGTCAACATGGTGAAACCCCGTCTCTACTAAAAACACAAAAAATTAGCTGGGCATGGTGGCGCGTGCCTGTAATCCTAGCTACTCAGGAGGCTGAGGCAGGAGAATTGCCTGAACCCAGGAGGCGGAGGTTGCGGTGAGCCGAGATCGCGCCATTGCACTCCAGCCTGGGTAACAAGAGCGAAACTCCGTCTCAAAAAAAAAAAAAAAAAAAAAAAAAATTGAGTGCAAACATAGAAGATATTAGAGGACTGAGCCCCAAGGTATTCCAAGAAATGTGGAGGCCAATAAGAAGACCATCGTACAGTCTGTGAAGTAAGAAGAAAATTGTGGGTGGGAATGGAGTAGGGAATACAGTTCCCAGAAGCCAAGTGAAAAGAATTTCAAAAAGGAAGTCATGATCTGACATCAAATCAAACTGTATCAAATGCTGCTGAGAAGTGCAATAGGATGGCCGGGCATGGTGGCTCACGCCTGTAATCCAAGCACTTTGGAGGCCAAGGCGAGCGGATCACCTGAGGTCAGGAGTTCAAGACCAGCCTGGCCAACATGGTGAAACCCTGTCTTAAAAAAAAAGACAGATTTCTTATGCTCAAGTAGTCCTCAGTTTAGGATATAGATATGAGTAAACAAAATCTACCACTTTATAGGTTAATCTGATTAGGTTAACCTAGAGAAATTGATAAAGTTGAAAACTATGAGAGTAGAGAAGGATCATCTAGCACTGCCTGGGGATGTTAGAAAGTCTTCAAATAGCAAGTAACCATTGAGGCCGGGCACGGTGGCTCAGCCTGTAATCCCAGCATTTTGGGAGGCTGATGCGGGTGGATCACCTGAGGTCAGGAGTTCCAGACCGACCAGTCTGGCCAACATGGTGAAACCCCGTCTCGACTAAAAATGCAATTAGCTGGGCATGGTGGCGCACGCCTGAAATCCAAGCTACTCAGGAGGCTGAGGCAGGAGAATTGTTTGAACCTGGGAGGTGGAAGTTGCAGTGAGCCGAGATTGTGCCATTGCACTCCAGCCTGGGCGACAAGAGCAAAACTCCATCACACACACACACACACACACACACACACACACACACACAGATTACTCTGATATTTGAACTGATATTTGACAGACAATAGTTATTTAATTGTATAAAATCATGAAGGCACTCCAAAGAAAACCACATATTCATAAGTCTGGATGCTTAAGAATATGTTTCATAATTGATCTTTGATTTAGAATATCTGAGATAATAGTAAAAGATGCAGCTGGAAAGGAGACAGGAGCCAAATCATGATAGACATTATATGCCATTCCGTGAGGAATGGGCTGTATCCTGAAATTGATGTGATTTTTTTTCTTTTGAGTTGGAGTCTTGCCCTGTCACACAATGTCGGCTCACTGCAACTTCTACCTCCCAGGTTCAAGTGATTCTCCTGCGTCAGCCTCCCGAGTAGCTGGGACTACAGGTGCATACCACTACGCCCAGCTAATTTTTCGTATTTTTAGTAGAGACAAGGTTTCCCCGTGTTAGCCAGGATGGTCTTGATCTCCTGATCTCGTGATCCGCCCACCTTGGCCTCCCAAAGTGCTGGGATTACAGGCGTGAGCCACCGCGCCTGGCCTATTTCCACAATATCTTTAGTGACTTCCTCCATTGAAGTCTTTCACCCCTCAAAGTCATCCATGCGGGATGAAATCAACTTCTTCCAAACTCTTATTAATGTTGATATTTTGACATTTTCCTATGAATTACAAATATTCTTTTTTTTTTTTTTTTTTTTTTTTTTTTTTTTTTGAGACGGAGTTTCTCTCTTGTTACCCAGGCTGGAGTGCAATGGCGCGATCTCGGCTCACCACAACCTCCGCCTCCTGGGTTCAGGCAATTCTCCTGCCTCAGCCTCCTGAGTAGCTGGGATTATAGGCACGTGCCACCATGCCCAGCTAATTTTTTTTTGTATTTTTTAGTAGAGACGGGGTTTCACCATGTTGACCAGGATGGTCTCGATCTCTTGACCTTGTGATCCACCCGCCTCGGCCTCTCAAAGTGCTGGGATTACAGGCTTGAGCCACCGTGCCCGGCGAATTACAAATATTCTTAACGATGTCTAGAATGGTCAATCCTTTCCAGAAGGTTTTCAATTTGTTTTGCCCAGATCCATCTGAGGAATCACTATCTGGGGCAGCTATAGCCTTACAAAATGCGCTTCTTAAATAATAAGACTCGAAAGTCTCAATTCCACCCTGATCTGTGGCCTGTAGAATGGTGTTGTGTTACAGGCAGGAAAACAACATTAATCTCTTTGTATATCTCCATCAGAGTTCTTGGATTACTAGGTGCATTGTCAATGAGCAGTGGTCTTTTGAAAGGAATCTTTTTTTTTCTGAGCAATAGATCTCAATAGTGGGCTTAAATATATATGTATATTTTTTCGAGACTGAGTCTCACTCTGTTGCCCAAGCTGGAGTGCAGTGGCACAATCTCGGCTCACTGCAACCTCTGCCTCCAGGGTTCGAGCTATTCTCATGCCTCAGCCTCCTGAGTAGCTGGGATTACAAGAGGCCACCACCCCACCCAGCTATTTTTTTTTCTTTTTTTTTCTTTGAAATGGAATCTCGATCTGTCATCCAGGCTGGAGTGCCGTGGCTCAATCTCGGCTCTCTGCAAACTTCACCCCCTGGGTTCAAGCAATTCTGCCTCAGCCCTCCCTGCTAGCTGGGATTACAGGCATGCGCTACCACACCTGGTTAATTTTCATATTTTTAGTAGAGACAGGATTTTGCCATGTTGTCCAGGCTGGTCTCAAACTCCTGACCTCAGGTGATCTGTCTGCTTTGTCCTTCCAAAGTGCTGGGATTACAGGCATAAGCCACTGCACCTGGCCCTAATTTTTGTATTTGCAGTAGAGACAGGGTTTCACCATGTTGGCCAGGCTGGTCTCAAACTCCTGACCTTAAGTGATCCACCCACCTTGGCCTCCCAAAATGTTGGGATTACAGGCGTGAGCCACCACACCTGGCCAAAAAATAAACAACAACAACAAAAACAAACAAGTGGGCTTAAAATATTCAGTAAATCAGCTGGGCATGGTGGCTTATGCCTGTAATCCCAGCCACTCTTAATTTGTTGCTGGAAGGAGACTGCAATGGATGGGAGGCTGAAGCAGGCAGATTTTGTGAGCCCAGGACTTTGAGACCAGCCTGGGCAATGTGGCAAAACCTCATCTCTACAAAAATTACAAAAATTTATCCTGGCATGGTAGTGCACACCTGTAGTCCCATCTACTGGGGGGGCTGAGGAGGCTGAGGTAGGAGAATCACCTGATCCCAGTAGGTTGAGGCTGCAGTAAGCTGTGACTATACCACTGCACTCCAGCCTAGGTGACAGAGCAAGACCCTGTTTCAAAAAGAAAAAAAGTCACCAGCTGCATTAACCCCTAACAAGAATCAGCCTGTTCTTTTGAAACTTTGAATTCAGAAATTGACTTTTCTCTAGCTTTGAAAGTTCTAGATGGCACCTTCTTCCAGTAGAAGACTGTTTCATCTATATAGAAAATCTCTTGTTTAATGTAGCCACTTTCATTTTTTTTTTTTTTGAGACAGTCTCGCTCTGTCACCCAGACTGGAGTGCAGAGGCTCCATCTCAGCTCACTGCAACCTCTGTCTCCTGGGTTCAAGCAATTCTCCTGCCTCAGCCCCCTGAGTAGCTTGGATTACAGGTGCATGCCACCATGCCCAGCTAATTTTTATATTTTTAGTAGAGGCGAGGTTTCACCATGTTGGCCAGGCTGGTCTCAAACTCCCGATCTCGTGACCTGCCCACTTTGGTCTCCCAAAGTGCTGGAATTACAGGTGTAAGCCAACATGCCTGGCCATAGTATAACCACTTTCCTCAATCATCTTAGCCAGATCTTTTGGATAACTGGCTGTGGCCTCTACATCAGGACTTGCTGCCTTACCTTGCACTTTTATGTCATGGAGATGGCTTCTTTCCTTAAACCTCATGAATCAACCTCTGCTAGCTTCAGACTTTTCTTTCACAGCTTCCTCACCTGTCTCAGCCTTCGTACAGCTGAAGAGAGTTAGGGCCTTGCTTTGGATTAAGCTTTGGTTTAAGAGCTTCTATCCAGACTGCTAAAACTTTCTCCCTATCAGCAATAAGGCTGTTTTGCTTTCTTATTCATGTATTCACGGGAGTAGCACTTTTAATTTCCTTTAAGAACTTTTCCTTTGCGTTTCCAACTTGGCTAACTGGCACATGAAGCCTGGCTTCTTGAAAGCCTGTCTCAGCTTTCAACATGTCTTCCTCACTAAGCTTAATCATTCCTAGCTTCTGTCTTAAAGTGAGAGACAGACTCATGCCTGTAATCTCAGCACTTTCGGAGGCTGAGGTGGGAGGATTGCTTGAGCCCAGTCGTTTGAGACCAGCTTGGGCATCATAGGAAGACCCTGTCTCTACAAAATTAAAAAAAAAAAATTAACTGGGTGTGGCGGTCCCAGCTACTCAGTAGGCAGAGATGGGAGGATCCCCTGAGTTCAGGAGATTAAGGCTGCAGTGAGCCCTGATTGTGCCACCACATTCCAGCTTAGGTAACAGAGTGAGACTGCCTCAAACAAACAAACAAAGAAATAGAGAGCCATGTGACTCTTCCTTTCACTTGGACACTTAGAGGTGGATAAGGGAAAACTCGGATAAGGGGGACTACTGTATTTTGCAACTTGCTTAAACATAATATATTGTGAACATGTCTCTCTCTCTCTCTCTCTCTCTCTGTATATGTTTTTAATTGAAATTTTTACTGAGATATTTATAAGGAATAATAGAGATTCCTTGTACACTTTGCCTAGTTTTTCCCAATGGCAACATTTGCAAATATCACAACCAGGATACTGACATTGATATGATCCACCAATCTTTATTCAGATTTCTCCAGTGCGCCTCATTCTTTTTTCTTTTGTTTTTTGTAGAAATGAGGTCTCACTATGTTGCTCAGGCCAGTCTCGAACACCTGGCCTCAAGTGATCCTTCAGCCTCAGCCTCCCAAAGTGCTGGGATTACAGGCTTGAGCCAGACATCCAGCCCTCATTCCTTTAAAACATCCTATGGATAGACATTTAATTTTCCAATATTTTGCTTTAACAATGTTTGAGTCTCCTGGACTCTACTCAGTTCCACTTAATCTTTTTCTTTCTGGACCCCTATAATATTAATTGCTATGCATTTAAGTGTATCTGGTGGGTCAAATTAACTTTTTTTTTTTTTTTTTTTTTTTTTTTTGAGATGGAGTCTTGCTCAGTGACAACCCAAGCTGGAGTGCCGTGGCATGATCTCAGCTCACTGCAGCCTCCAACTCCCGGGTTCAAGCGATTCTCCTGCCTCAGCCTCCCGAGTAACTGAGATTACTGGTGCCCACCACCACACCCGGCTAATTTTTGCATTTTCAGTAGAGATGGGGTTTTGCCATGCTGGCCAGGCTGGTCTCGAACTCCTAACCTCAGGTGATCTGCCCGCCTCAGCCTCCCAAAATGCTGAGATTACAGGTGTGAGCTAACGTGCCTGACCAAAATTAACTTATTATTCATCCTTTAAATGTTTTTTTTTTGGTGACTGAGGTAGACAGGTAGCCCCCAGTGATCCCCACCTCCTGGTATTCATGCTTTTGTATAAGTCCCCCTTCTTATGTGTGAGCTGGGCCCGGTGATCTAACAAATGGAATATAGCAAACGTGATGGAGCTATTACTTGCAAGACTAGGTTACAAAAGAGCATGACTTCTGTCTTGCTGGTATGCTCTGGCTTTCTTTTGCTTGCTTCAGGGTGATGAAGTTCAATATCCTGATGAAACCAGCTGCTGTGTTGTTGTGAGCTCTCCTGTGGAGAGGCCAACATGTCAAGGAACTGAAACCCTCAGTCCGACAGTCCACAAGGAACTTTATACCCTGCTAAAAACCACAAAGTGAATGTGGAAGCAGACCTTGCTCCAGTTGAACCTTGACAGGAATCCAGTCCTGGCCAACACTTTGACTGTATCCCTGTGAGAGACCCTGAACTGTAAGACTTATCTAAGCAGTGCCTGGACTCCTGCTCCATGGAGATAGTGAGGTAAATGCATGGTTTTCGTTTAACTTTTTATTTTGAAATAACTGTAAATTCACAGACAGTTGTAAATAAGTATCATGGAGATACCAAAACTTTTCACCCGAGCTTCCCCCAACGGTAACATCTTGCATAGCTCAGTCCCTGTTCTCAATTCATTTGAATATATATCTAGGCATGGAATTACTGGGTCATATGGTAATTCTATGTTTGACTTTTTGAGGAACTGCCAAGATGTTTTGCACAGTGACTGCATTATTTTCCATCCCACCAGCAATGCATAAGGGCTCTGATTTCCTCACAATCCCACCAACACTTGCGGTTTTCTGTATGTGCATATGCAGGTGTAGTTTTTTTCTTTTTTTAAGACTTACCATC
Source organism: Saimiri boliviensis (assembly GCF_048565385.1). NCBI lineage: Eukaryota > Metazoa > Chordata > Mammalia > Primates > Cebidae > Saimiri > Saimiri boliviensis. The sequence continues at coordinate 60,552,672 of NC_133470.1, forward strand.
ATTGTATTTATTAGGTTCTGAAACGATACACATTCACATCCTTTTGAATACAATATATTTGGCACAATAATGTTTGCAATGAAATAACACTAATGAATGACAAGAGATTAAAATTACATCCAGAAAGGAAAAAAATGTACAAATAAAGCATCACAATACAAAAAAATTCCTAAAATTGAATACATTTTATAGTTAGCCAGAATTATTTTGCACGTAATTTAAAAAGAGGTAATTTTTTAGCCTTCTTTCTTCTTTTTTTTTTTTTTTTAAAAAAAAAGCAAGAACGCATTGTTTTTTCACCTTTGGAGGAGAAAAATTATGTTTCTACTTCACAAAGTCCATAATGAGAGAACACAGGAGAACAGCTATCCTTCATATATTTTTTTGGCTTTTTTTTTTTTTTTTTGCACTCCTTTTTTTTTTTTTTTTTGAGAGAGAGAAAGAGAAAGGGGGAGGGCCTGGAAAGATTAGAAAAAACTGGCAGAAGTGTTAACATTGTGTCTATTTTCAAACTCTTGTAAAACTGAAAATGAAATAATGATTACTCAAGGAACACACAAGGCTTTTTCTATAGACCTTCGCTGGATTGAAATCGGCCTACGTGAGAACTTCGCCACCCAGAGGCACCCCAGCCAGCCCAGTCTTGGGTGCTGAAAAGGGCCCTTTCTGGGACAGATGGACTGACTGCCTACAGCTGCCAGGTGGAATGTGCAGGTGTATGTTTTATAATAGCCTTCCTAATGGGTGTGAAGTGGCATCTCATTGTGGTTTAGATTTGCATTTTTCTCATGACTAGTGATGTTGAGCATCTTTTCATGTGCTTACTGGTCATTTGTATATTCTCTTTGGAGAAATGTCTATTGAAGTCCTTTGTTCATTTTTAGATTGGGTTGTTTGTTGTCAAGTTGTAGGAATCATTTATATATTCGGGATATTAATCCCTTATCAGGTATGATTTGCAAATATTTCTCCAATCCTGTAGGTTGCTTTTTTACTATGTTGATATTGTTGTTTAAGGCACAACATTTTTAATTTTGATGAACTTCAATTAACTTAGTTTTCTTTTGTTAACTGTACTTTTGAGTCATATCCAAGAAACCATTGCCAAATTCAAGGTCATGAATAATTCCTCCTATATCCCTCCCTCCCTCCTTCCCTCCCTCCCTTCCTTCCTTCTTTCTTTCATCTTTCTCTCTCTCTCTCTCTCTTTCTTCTTCTTCTTCTTTTTTTTTTTTTTTTTAGAAAGAATCTTGCTCTGTTGCCCAGGCTGGAGTGCAGTGGTTCGATCTTCGCTCACTGCACCCTCCACCTCCTGGGTTCAAGCGATTCTTGTGCCTCAGCCTCCGAGTAGCTGGGTGGCGCGATCAGGGCTCACTGCAGTCTCGACCTTTTGGGCTCAGGTGATTCTCCCACCTCAGCCTCCTGAGTGGCTGAAACTACAGGCACCCGGCTAATTTTTTGATTTTTTTGTAGAGGCGAGGACTCATTACGTTGCTCAGGCTGGCCTGGAACTCCTGAGCTCAAACAATCCTCCTGCCTCAGCCTTAGCCTCCCAAAGTGCTGAGATTATAGGCATGAGCCATGTGCTCTGCCTGAAATTATTTTTTTTATTTGTTTTAGAGACAGGGTCTTGCTCTGTCACCCAGGCTGGGGTGCAGTAGCATGGTCATAGCTCACGGAAGCACCAACTCCTGGGCTCAAGCAATCCTCTCACCCCAGTCCCAGTAGCTGGGACTACAGGTGTGCACCACTACGCCTGGATATCTTTTCTTTTTTTTCCGTAGAGACAGGGGTCTCACTATGTTTTCTGGGCTGGCCTCTCAAGAGATTCTTCTGCCTCGGCCTTCCAAAGTGCTGGGATTACCGGCATGAGCCAAGCTGGCCAGAAATTTTTGATTACTGGTTCAGTTTCTTTTTTTTTTTTTGACGGGCTCCCATGATTCAATTACCTCTCCATGGGTTCCTCCCACAACACGTGGGAATTCTGGGAAATATAATTCAAGTTGAGATTTGGGTGGGGACACAGCCAAAGCATATCATTTCACCCCTGGCCCCTCAAAATCTCATGTCCTCACATTTCAAAACCAATCATGCCTTCCCATACTGGTTCAGTTTCTTTACTTGTTGTAAGTTGAGTCAGATTTTCTATTTTTTTTCTTTCTTTTTTTCTGTATCATTTACACTGTAAGATTTTCTATTTTTCTTGACTCAGTTTTGGTAGTTTGTGTGTTTCTAGGAATTTGCTCATATCATCTAGATTATCCAATAATTATAGTCTCTTATAATCCTTATTTCTGTAAAGTTAGTCGTAATGTTTCCTCCTTCATTTCTGATTTTAGTAATTTGAGTCTTCTCCCTTTTTTTCCGTAGTCAATCTAGTTAAAAGTCTGTCAATTTCGTTGATCTTTGAATCTCTGTATTATTAGTCTATTTTCTATTTTGTTTATCTCCTCTCTAATCTTTATTATTTTCTTCTTGGGTTTAGTTTGCTCTTCTTGGTGGTATAATTTTCATGATTACTATACTTGGAGTATGCTGGGATTCTTGGATCTGTGTTTATGGTATTCATCAGATTCGGAAAAATTTTGGCCTTTTTTTTAATCCACCCCTCTTCCTTCAGGGACTCCCACCACATGTATAGAAGGCTGCTTGGGATTGTCCCGCAGCTCACAGATGTTCTGTTCTTTCAGTCTTTTTTCTCTGTGCTTCATTCCAATAGCTTCTATTATTATGCCTTCAAGTTCACTAATCTTTTCTTCTGTAGTACCTAATTTGCTGTTAGTCCCAGCTAATGTATTTCTTATTTATTTATTTGAGATGGAGTTTTGCTCTTGTTGCCCAGGCTGGAGTGCAATGGCAAGACCTTGGCTCACTGCAAGCTCTGCCTCCTGGGTTCAAGCAATTCTCCTGCCTCAGCCTCCTGAGTAGCTGGGATTACAGGCACCCACCACCATGCCCAGCTAATTTTTGTATTTTTAGTAGAGATGGGGTTTCACCATGTTGGCCAGACTGGTCTTGAACTCCTGACCTCAGGTGATTCACCTGCCTTGGCCTCCCAAAGTGTTGGGATTACAGGTGTGAGCCACCGCGCCTGGCCCCATCTAACATATATATATATATATATATATATATATTTTAATTTAGACATTGCCTTTTTTTAATCTCTAGAAGTTTATCTTTTTAAATATCTCCTGTATCTCTACTTAATATGCTCAATTTTTCCTCCACCATCTGGAATATGGTTATAATAACCATTTATCATCCTTGTCTATTAACTTTATCACCTATGTCATTTCTGGTCAGTTCCTATTGATTTTTCTCCTCATGGTGGATCATATTTTCCTGCTTCTTTGCTTGCCTGTCTTTCTATTGGAGGCCAGACATTATAAATTTTACCTTGTTGGGTGCTGGGTATTTTCGTACTAATGTAAATATACTTAAGCTTTGTTCTGGGAAGTTACTTGGAAACAGTTTGACCTTTTTAAATGCTTGCTTTTAAGCTCTTGTTTGTTTAGTTGATTTTTAAGCCAGGATAAAAAAGTAGCCTTTTAATCTAGGGCTAGTTTTGCTCCTCTACTGAAGAAGTATTCTACCCAGTGTTTTATGAAGTTTTGCCACCCACAATCAGGCTGGTGAGAACACAATCTATTCTGGTCCCTGTGTGAGCTTTGTGTATTTTTCTCTCTAATCTCTTCGGGTGGTTCCTCTCTTAGCTTTAGGCAGTTTCTTTACAGGCATGCACTGACCAATCCCCAGCTGAAGACTTGACAGACATCCTCTGTAGATCTCCAGAGCTTTCTCTCTGTGCAGCTCTCTTTTCTCCAGTTTTCTATCCTGTGAACTTTAGCTACATTGGCCTCCTACTCTCCCAGTTCTGTCTTCTTAGCTCAGAAAGACTGCTAGGCTCTGCCTGTGTTCCTCCTCTCTGCACCGTGGCCTAGAAACTCTCTCCAGGCAGTACGCTAGGGCACTCATACAACTCATCTGGTGCTGGGCATGGTGGCTCACACCTGTAATCCAGCACTTTGGGAGACCGAGGCAGGTGGATCACCTGAGGTCAGGAGTTCAAGACCAACCTGGGCAACATGATGAAACCCTGTCTCTGCTAAAAATGCAAAAATCAGATGGGTGTGGTGGTGCACACCTGTGATCCCAGCTACTCAGGAGGCTGAGGCAGGAGAATCACTTGAACCCAAAAGGTGGAGGTTGCAGTGAGCCGAGATTGCACCACTGCACCCCAGCCTGGGCGACAGAGCGAGACTGTGTCTCAAAAAACAACCAGCCAAGCAACCAAGCAAGCAACCAACCAAACAAAACACTCATCTTGTTTGTTTCTCCTCTTTCTCTTGTCACTATCATATGCTGCCTGATGTCCAGTGTCTGGAAACCATTTTTTTATGTAGTTTGTCCCTATTGTTGCTATTGTTTTAGGCAGTAGGGTGAATTACTCAATCTTGGCCAAATGTAGAAGTCCCTCTGCCTCTTTGTGGTACTGGGGTTTAAGACGTCAGAGGTCAGGTTTTTCTGGTCAGTAAGAGTCTAGCCCTGAGAGAGGGGGCTGAAATGGAATAGAAAATAAAGTTCCAGCCGGGCGCGGTGGCTCAAGCCTGTAATCCCAGCACTTTGGGAGGCCGAGGCGGGTGGATCACGAGGTCAAGAGATCGAGACCATCCCGGTCAACATAGTGAAACCCCGTCTCTACTAAAAATACAAAAAATTAGCTGGGCATGGTGGCACGTGCCTGTAATCCCAGCTACTCAGGAGGCTGAGGCAGGAGAATTGCCTGAACCCAGGAGGCGGAGGTTGCGATGAGCCGAGATCGCGCCATTGCACTCCAGCCTGGGTAACAAGAGCAAAACTCTGTCTCAAAAAAAAAAAAAAAAAAAAAAAAAAAAAAAAAAAAAAAAAAAATAAAGTTCCTGGAGTGAAGGCAGAATAAGAAATGTAAGGCTTAATTGTTAAGTGAGTCATTCATGTAGATGCTCAACAGGCAAACTAAGTGAGAACAGAACTGGCATTGCAGACAGAGGGACGAGGATGGCAAAGGGCCTGGAGGAATAAATTAGCAGTAGCTTCAGAGAATTACAAAGTATTTCTTATAGCTGGAATATAAAGTACATAAGAAGCTGCTATGGTTCGAATGCATCCCTTCTAAAATTCAGGTGTTGCCTTTGTGATAATATCAAGAGATGGGTCTTTTAAGAGGTGATTAGGCCACAAGGGCTTCTCCCTCATGAACAGGTTTAAGGCCGTCAGAAAGGAGAAAAGAGGCTTTTAAAAAACTCTTTTCTCCTCCTCCTCCGCCCCCTCCACTTTCTTTTCCTACCCGTTCCAAAAAAAAATTGCCCAGAACATTTTCTGGATGGGGGAAAAAAAGAAGCTTCACGGAGCATTCAGTTTGCTTGCCCTGCCACCTTCTGTCATGTGAGGACACAGAACTATTTACCTTCAGAGGAGGCAGCCCTCACCAACAACCCAACATGCTGGTTCCTTGATCTTGGACTTCCCAGCCTTCAGAACTGTGAGAATACAAATTGCTATTCTTTGTAAGTTACCCAATTTCAGGTATTCTGTAATAGCAGCACAAAACAAACAAAGACAAATCATGTCAGGAAATGAAACGGACAGGTGACTATATTTGGATCCTGTCTGTTATACTAAGGAATTGGATATTTTCTTAAAGGCAGTTGAGAAAGTCAAGGAACTGACAAATTATACTACAAAGCTAAGGTAACCAAAACTACATGGCACTGGCATTAAAAACAGACACATAAACAAATGGAACAGAATAGAGAACCAGAAACAAATCTGTACATCTACAGTGAACTCATTTTCGACAAAGGTGTCAAGAACATACATTGGGAAAAGGACAGTCTCTTCTATAAATGGTGCTGGGAAAACTGGCTATCCATATGCAAAGGAATGAAACTAGACCCCTATCTCTCACCACATACAAATATCAAATCAAAATGGATTAAATATATGTATCTAAAACCTAAAACTATGAAACTACTATAAGAAAACACTCAGGAAACTCTCCCAAACAGTGGGCTGGGCAAAGATTTCTCGAATAATACCCCACAAGCACAGACAATTAAGGCAAAAATAAACAAATGGGAGGGATCACATCAAGTTAAAAAACTTCTGCACAGCAAAGGAAACCATCAACACGGTGAAGAGATAACAATTCACAGAATGGGTGAATATATTTGCAGATTATCTGTCTGACAAGGGATTAATAACCAAAATATATAAGGAGCTCAAACCACTCTATAGGAAAAACATCTAATAATCTGATTTTAAAATGGGCAAAATATGTGAATAGACATTTCTCAAAAGGAGACATACAAATGGCAAACATGCATATGAAAAAGTGTTCAACGTCACTGATCACCAGAGAAATGCAAACCAAAACTACAATGAAGTATCATCTCACTTCAGTTAAAATAGCTTTTATTCACAAGACAGGCAATAACAAATGCTGGTGAGGATGTGGAGGAAAGGAAACCCTCGTACACTGTTGTTAGAAATGTAAATTAGTACAACCACTATGGAGAACAGTTTGGAGGTTTCTCAAAACCTACACATAGGCCAGGTGCGGTGGCTTATACCTGTAATCCCAGCACTTCGGGAGGCCAAGGCGGGAGGATCGTTTGAGCCAGGAGTTCAAGACCAGCCTGACAATATGGTGAGAACCACACCTGTAGTCCTAGAGCTTGAGGTGGGAGGATCGCTTGAGCTTGGGAGGTCGAGGCTACAGTGAGCTGTGATTGTGCCATTACACTCCAGCCTGGATGACAAGGTAAGACCCTGTTTCAAAAAAAAAAAAAAAAAAGAAAGAAAGAAAGAAAGAAAGAAAAACAAAGAAAACTAAAAATATAACTATCATATAATCCAGCAATCCCCCTGCTAGGTATATACTTCCCCAAAAACGAAATCAGTATATTTAAGAGACATGCACTCTCATGTTTAGTGCAGCACTATTCATAATAGCCAAAATTTAGAAGCAACCTAAATGTCCATCAGCAGATGAATGGATAAAGAAAATGTGCTGCATAGGCACATATACACCATAGAATACTACGCAGCCATAAAAAACGATGAGTTCTTGTCCTTTGTAGGGACTTGGATGAATATGGAAGCCATCATTCTCAGCAAACTGACACAAGAACAGAAAATCAAACACCACGTGTTCTCACTCACAGGCGGGTGATGAACAATGAGAACACGTGGACTCAGGGAGGGGAGGAGGACACACTGGGGGCAGTTGTAGGGGGGACTAGGGGAGGGACAGCAGGGGGTGGGAAGGGTGGGGAGGGATAACATGGGGTGAAATGCTGGATATAGTATGCACCTATGCAACAAGCCTGCATGACTTGCACATGTACCCCAGAACCTAAAGTAAAATTAAAAAAAAATTTTTTTAAAAAAGAAAATGTGCTACATATACACAATGAAGTACTATTCTTCCATAAAAGGGAGATCCTGTCATCTCTAATGACGTGGGTAGAGCCGAAGGTCATTAAGTGAAATAAGCCAGGAACAGAAAGACCGACTTGGCATGTTCTCACTTACTTCTGGAAGGTAAAAATTAAAACAACTGAACCCATGGAGATAGAGAGTAGAACAATGGTTACCAGAGGCTGGGAAGGGTCTGGGAGTGGGGGAGAGTAGGAATGGTTATGGGTACAAAAATAAAGTGGGATAGCACTGGGCGGGATGGCTCATACCTAGAGTCCTAAGCACTTTGGGAGGCAGATGCGGGTGGATCACCTGAGGTCAGGAGTTTGAGACCAGCCAGGCCAACATGGTGAAATCCCGTCTCTACGAAAAATACAAAAATTAGCTGGGTGTGGTGCCTGTAATCCCTGCTACTCAGGAGGCTGAGGCAGGAAAATCGCTTGAACCCGGGAGACGGAGGTTGCAGTGAGCTGAGATCGCACCACTCCACTCCAGCCTGTGCTACGGATGAGACTGTCTCAAAATAAAATAAAATAAAATAATTAAATAAAATTTTAAAAATAAAACTAGATAGCATGAATAAGCTCTAGTATTTGATGGCACAACAGGGTGACTATAGTCAACAATAATTTATTGTATGTTAAAAATAGCTAAAAGACTATAATTGGATTATTTGTAACACAAGGAAAGTATAAATGCTTGAGGTGACAGATACCCTATTTACCCCGATGTGATTATTATGCATTGCATGCCTATAACATCAAAACATCTCATGTACCCTATAAGCATGTACACCTAATATATACTCAAAAAAGTAAAAATTAAAACTTAAAAAAAAAAAAGAAATTGGTAGCCCAGAGATCAGATAGTCATCCAGATAAATTATGGGGTCTCGCAGCTGATGACAGGACATGGGGTGGAAAAGAGAACTGAAAGCTAGATTCAAAAATACCTACTACTGCATAAGGAGGCTGGGATGATAGTTTTAAGGTTGTATAAAAGGTTATCAAGCCAAGTAGCCTGAGCCTAAAAGGAGCAGACGTTTGTTGACACAGGAGTGGGATTTGGCAGTGGGGAGCTAGTAGAGAGCTTCTGTCCTGTCCTTCCCAACTCCCATCTTCTTTTCTTTTTTCGAGTTCTGCTTCACAATGATAGGAAGAGCCAACACTGAAGGATCAAAAATCCACGTTGCTATGAAATCTTGGCCAACACAAGCCTTTTTTTGAGACAGAATCTCGCTCTGTCACCCAGGCTGGAGTGCAATGGCACCATCTCCGCTCACTGCAACCTCCACCTCCCGGGTTCCAGCAATTCTCCTGCCTCAGCCTGCCGAGTAGCTGGGACTACAGGCATGTGCCACCATGCCCTGTTACTTTTCGTATTTTTAGTAGGGGTGGGGTTTCACCATGTTGGCCAGGCTGTTCTCGATCTCCTGACCTCAAGTGATCTGCCTGCCTCAGCCTCCCAAAGTGCTGGGATTACAGGCATGAGCCAACAAGCTGTTTTTTTGTTTTTTTGTTTTTTTATTTTTAGATTAGTCAAGTGAAGCAGTGAGAGTGGAGAAGGAACAAAGAAATATGTCACTGGTTGTGATCCATTAGTTGTAAACACCACTGCACTCCGACCAGCCAGCCCCTGTTTTTCACAGGCAGTAATAGAGGGAGAAAGCCTGGAGCAGGCTGTGGGGAAGCAGCAGCCTCGGGAGAGAGCCCAATCCAGTCAAGGCAGGAGCTAGAAGGCAAAGCTTAGTGAAGAAAGCCAGGATGTACAGCAGTTTATTTCTCATTGAGCAGAGGTTCCAGTGGTCATAGTGGAAAGGGCTCTAAGAAAAGCAAACAGTGAGAAAAACAGGTTCAGGTGTGTATGGAGGAAAGAAAGCATCTGGGGTATGTCATTAGTTCCGACCTGTTTTCCAGTCTTGTGAAGCTGGCAGCACGTTCTGTATTGACATTATTTCTTTAATGGCATTCTTTTTAAAGTGTTTAATTCAAACCTATTTTTGTAGTTTCTAAAATGTTGATCACAGACCATTTTGTTGTTACACATGTCTGCCAATGAAAACAGAAGGCAAAGAGAATCACTGCCATCCCTATAAAAGGAAAGGCTCCTTTTCTAACATTCTTTAAAAAGATACATTTTACACTCCCTGCACCTCAACAAAGGTGGCAATTCAATCAATACATTGGTTTATTTTGTTCTCCTCACTATTACACGCCTGTCCCCAAGCTATCTGTTAGAAGCCCTGTCTTTTTGGACTTCCCAAGGGCTTTGTCCATCGTTTCCTCCCCCCACCCCCGGCATCTGGCACAGTACCACTTGCGCTTTGGTTTACCGTTGAGACCCACGCACGAGAAGTGGAACCACCCGATGGGGCACTTGTTGTCGCAGCGGATCATCTCCCAGTAGGAGGGCTCGCTGGGGTCGATGGGGACGTCAGCGGGGGACGCCTGCCGCTACGCCTTGGCCAAGGAGCACTGCTTCTTCTTGGAGGTCTCGGCTTTCATTTCCTTGGGCGTGGCCGAGGTGACGTCGTGGTCGCGGTTGCTGGACGGGTTCTCGCGGTTCTCGTTGTTGTGCTGCCGCCGGGAGCGCTTTCCTGTTGGGTTTCTCTGCCTGCGCGGTCTCCTCGCCTCTGGGCCGGTACGGGCCGACCCTGCGCTGTCGCCCGCCGCGTCGCCTTGCTCCTGCTGCACCTCGAACGGCTCCACGTGGCTGTCCACCTGTCGCGTGCGGCTCTCCATCAGCCCCACCCTCTGGCTCACGATCTGGATCTCCTGGTCGCCCGGATCCTGGCTGCGGATCAGGGCTCGCTGGGTGCAGGGTGGCACCCGCGGCTTCTGCACCCGTCCGTGTGGCGGCGGACGTTGTAGCACTCGTCCAGGTCCTTCAGGGTCTCCTCCAGCAAAGTCTCCGCGCCAAGGGCCCGGGTCACTCACGCCTCTCCCGCCACGCGCGGCCACACCCTCCAGTCGGCAGAGATGCCGGACCATCTACTAGCCGGTCTCGCGGGTCGCCCGACCAGGGCGGGCGGCACGAGCTGCAGGCCCCTAACCCCCAACACTGGTCCCGGCCCGGCTTTGCTGCGCGGCCGGAAGCGCGATGCCATTCTTACTGTGCTCCGTTGCAACCATTTTTACTTTCATTTCAACATCTTTCTAACTCTGCCTTTGTTTTCTGCTTAAAACTCACATGATCTGATTGGCATGTGTCCAAACAAACACACTCTAGCCCTTATGAAATGTGCTCTCTGTAGCTAAAACTCTGTTATTCCAATGTCTTCAGTCACGGTCCAAAAGGCCAAATTGTTTCCTCAGACACTGTCAAATAGCTCTGCATTCACCGCTGTAAAATCTTTCCTGCTCTTCCAGAATCTCTGCTTTCAGTTGGAAAAACTGGAAATGCTCCCTTATGTTCCCAAGGTTTTCAGCTTTTGCCCAAGCATTGTTCTGTAGAAGTGCTTTGCCAGTTACATGTGGAAGTGCTATTGAACCCTGTGTAAGGCACTAAGAGCAGATACAGATCAGAAAGTTTGATAAATTATGTGACGTAGTTTAGAAAAGCAGCACCTCTGCCGGGCGGTGGCTCAAGCCTATAATCCCAGCACTTGCTGGAAGGCCGAGGTGGGCCGATCATGAGGTCAGGAGTTCTAGACCAGCCTGGCCAATATGGTGAAACCCCGTCTCTACTAAAAATACAAAAATGAGCCGGGCGTGGTGGCAGGTGCCTGTAATCCCAGCTACTCAGGAGGCTGAGGCAGGAGAATTGCTTGAACCTGGGAGGCAGAGGTTGCAGTAAGCCAAAGATGGTGCCACTGCACTTCAGCCTGGACAACAGAGCGTGACTCTGACTCAAAAAAGAAAAAAAGAAAAACAGCACCTCCACCAGGTGCAGTGGCTCATGCCTGTAATCCCAACACTTTAGAAGACAGAGGTGGGAGGAACTCTGGAAACAAGGAGTTAAGGACCAGCCTGGGCAATATAGGGAGACCCTCACCTCCACCCCCATTTGTACAAAAAATTTTAAACGCTAGTTAGGCTTGGTGATTCTCCCCTGTAGTCCCAGCTATTTGAGAGCCCAGGAATTTGAGGCATCAGTGAGCTGCAATTGCACCACTGCACTCCAGCCTGGGTGACAAAGCAAGATCCTATCTTGGAACAAACACACTCTAGCATTATATGCCCACAGTTTTGCACCTTGCTTTTTCCACTTAGGACACACTTGTCCGACCTGTGGGCCTTGGGCCTCATGTGGCGCAGGACAGCTTTGAATGCATCTCAACACAAAGTTTTAAACTTTCTTGAAACGTGACATTTTTGGAATGGGTGTGGTGGCTCGCGCCTGTTATCCCGGCACTTTGGGAAGCTGAGGAGGGCGGATCACCTGAGATCAGGAGTTCGAGATCAGCCTGGCCAACATGGTGAAACCCCCATCTCTACTAAAATACAAAAAATTAGCCAGGCATGGTGGCACGCAGCTGTAGTCCCAGCTACTCAGGAGGCTGAGGCAGGAGAATCGCTTGAACCTGGGTGGCGGAGGTTGCAGTGAGTCAAGACTGTGCCACTGCATTCCAGCCTGTGCAACAGCCTCAAAATAAATAAATAAATAAATAAATAAATAAATTAATTTAAAACTTATGTCTTTTTGTCAATTTAAAAAAATATAGCTAGCTCATCAGCTACCGTTAATGTTAGTGTATTTTATTTGTGGCCCAAGACAGTTCTTCTTCCAATGTGGCCCAGGAAAACCAAAAGATTGGACTTCCCTGAAAGGGTATATCTTAGAAGTATATCTCTCCAAGAGAGTCTATATTAGAGCTGCTAATTGTTTCTCTGACTGCATAGTATGATATTGCTAGCAGTACCATCGCTTACTGAATCAATGTCATACTGGTGGACTTTTACATTACTTTTAATTTTTTGCCCTTGCAAATTGTTTCAGTGAATGTTTTTGTACATGTAGCATTTAAAATATATACTTATAGACCTGGCATGGTGGCTCACACCTGTAATCCCAGCACTTTGGGTGGCTGAGGCAGGAAGATCACCTGAGGCGAGGAGTTTGAGACCAGCCTGGCCAACATGGTGAAACCCTGTCTCTACTAAAAATACAAAAATGAGGCCCAGCGCGGTGGCTCAAGCCCTGTAATCCCAGCACTTTGGGAGGCTGAGGCAGGTGGATCACGAGATCAAGAGATCGAGGCCATCCTGGTCAACATGGTGAAACCCCGTCTCTACTAAAAATACAAAAAAATCAGCTGGGCATGGTGGTGCATGCCTGTAATCCCAGCTACTCAGGAGGCTGAGGCAGGAGAATTGCCTGAACCCAGGAGGCAGAGGTTGCGGTAAGCCGAGATCGCGCCATTGCACTCCAGCCTGGGTAACAAGAGCAAAACTCTGTCTCAAAAAAAAAAAAAAATGAGCTGGGCATGGTGGCCCATGACTGTAGTCCCAGCTACTTGGGAGGCTGAGGCAGGAGAATCACTTGAACCTGGGAGGCAGAGGTTGCAGTGAACCGAGATCTCGCCACTCCACTCCAGCCTGAGTGACAGAGTGAGACTCCATAAAAAAAAAAAAAAAAAAGACAAAAAACAAAAACAAACAAAACCAGGCTGGGCGCAGTGGTTCACACCTGTAATCAAAGCACTTTTGGAGACTGAGGCGGACGAACCACTTGAAGTCAGGAGTGTGAGACCAGCCTGGCCAACATGGCAAAACCCCATCTCTACTAAAAATACAAAAATTAGCCGGGTGTGGTGGTGCGCGCCTGTAATCCCAGCTACTCAGGAAGCTGAGGCAGGAGAATCGCTTGAATCTGGGAGGTGGAGGTTGCAGTGAGCCAAGATTGGGCCACTACACTCCAGCCGGGGCAATAGAGAGAGACTCCATCTCAAAAAAACAAAACAAAACCAAAAAAACCATATATGTGTATACTTGTAGAATAGATAGAATAAATTTGTAGACTATAAATAAATTTGTAGAATGAATAAATATAGAACACATTCCTTGAAGTAGAATTTCTAGATCAATGAATATGGCACTATCCCTTTTGACTGGCTATGAGGAAGCTCTATTTAGTGATCTCTTGGACACTGCAGCTGTGAGCCATCCCCTTCCAGTCTCTGCTATTGCTACCAAGGGTAACTGTTTCCACTTGCAGAATCCTCCCTCTTCTTTTCTGGAGTATGTGATAAAACATCTTGTCTAGTGGATCTGAATAAATCCTTCACGGAGAACGCTTTGTATCTGTGGTATAATGTGGCTGGTTTAACTTTTTTTTTCTTTTCACAATCTTTTACTTGTTATCATAATCTTGGTTATGGAAGCCCTGAGCTGACTTCCTGCCATCTTCCTTCTTTTCCTCTTGCTTCCTCCTCCTCCTCCTCCACTACCACCAGACTTCATATAATTTCACCGATTAGAAGGACACTTTTTTTTTCTTTCGCCCTGTCTCCTCCCCTTCATTTCAACTCCACTAGGCTACAGTTCCAAGTTATTCAATCAAATGAATCTAGGTGTTGCTGTAAAAGTTTGTTGTAGATGTGATTAAAGTCCACAGCCATTTGACTTTAAGTAAGGGAGATTATCCTTGATAATCTGGGTGAGTCTGATTCAGTCTGTTGAAAGGCCTTAAGACCAGAGCTGGTTTCCCAGATGGAGAAGAAATTCCCCCTGTGAATAGGAGCTTTAGTGTGTGCCTGAGAGTTCCAGTTTGCTCTTCCTGATGGCCCACCCTATGGATTTCAGACTCTCTTAGCCACCCCCTACAAAAGTGTTAGCCCATTTCTTGCAATGAATCTCTTCATGTGTATCTTCCACTGGTTCTGTTTCTCTGATTGAACCCTGCCTGATACATCCTTCAAGGTATTTCCTTCATCCAGTCTGGGAACTTATTTCATTGATAAGACAAGCATAGGGAGGCACTCCCCAGACTCTTATCTGCCCCTCAGGGGGAAGACTAGTTTCAGTGAATACTTACATAGAACTGTCATTGTCTTTGATAGAAAAGAAAACATTCTGCAGGGCCCAGGGAGAGTATTCTAGTATCAGGAGCCATGTGCCATGGTAGTCAAGTGGAACTACCCTATTGTTGCTTAGTTAGTTGGCTGATGTCAAAATGCTGTTAATTGCATAAAAAAGAGAGTAGACCAGGCCCATTGGCTTATGCCTGTAGTCTCAACTATTAATACTTGGAAGGCTGAGGTGGGAGGCATCAGCCCAATAATTCAAGGTTGCAGTGAGCTGTGATTGAGCCACTGCACTCCAGTCTGAGTGACAGAATCAGACCGTCTCTAAAAAAAGATAAGAAAGAAAGTAAAAATTATTGAGCATAAAAATGAAGGCAGGCAAAGTCTAAAATATGTATGAGGCTGGGGGAGGCTGAGACGGGAGGATTGCTTGATCCCAAGAGGCAGAGGTTGTAGTGAGCTATGATCATGCCACTGCACTCCATCCAGCCTGGGTGACAGAGCGAGACCTCATCTCAAAAAAAAAAAATATTATATATATAGCATATATATATAATATATATATAAAGTCCATACTGATATAAATAAGTGATTAAATAAATAGATAAATAAATGGGGGAGAATAGACAAATCTTTAATGCAGAAGGATTCCAAGTAATTTATGCCCTCAAGGAGGAGGAGCATCACTCTCTATTCCTTAAGCATTGGCTGCAAACAGTGACTTCCTTCCGAAGAGTACAGCGTGGAAAGTGGGGAGAAGAGTAACTTTGCAGTGGAGAAACCTCACAAACACTATCTCAGCAGATGTTGAAGATCAACATCAACAGTGGAAAGTCATGTTGATAGTATGTATCCTGACCATGATGTGATGAAAACGGTACCTTACTTCTGTGATCTTCCTCTCCCAAATACATATCCCAGTTTAATAATGAGAAAAACATCAGAATAATCTCAGTTTAGGGATGTTCTTCAAAATACCTGGCCAGTGCTCCTCAGAACTATCAAGGTCATCAACAACAAGAAAAGTCTGAAAAACTGTCACAGCTGAGGAGAAATGACAACTAAATGTTATATGGTGTCCTGGATGAGACCCAGGAACAGAAAAAGGACAGTAGGTAAAAACTAAGGGAATCTGGCTTGGTGATGTGGCTCATACCTGCAATCCCAGCACTTTGGGAGGCCAAGGCAGGTGGATTACCCGAGCTAAGGAGTTTATGACCAGCTGAGCCAACATGGTGAAACCCCGTCTCTACTAAAAAATAAATAAATAAATAAATAACAACAACAACAAATAGCTGGGCATGGTGGTGGGCACCTGTAATTCCAGCTACTCAGGAAGCTGAGGCAGGAGAATAGCTTGAACCCCGGGGGCCGAGGTTGCAGTGAGCTGAGGTTGCACCACTGCACTCCAGCCTGGGCGACAAGAGTAAAACTCCGTCCCTGGCCGGGCGCGGTGGCTCAAGCCTGTAATCCCAGCACTTTGGGAGGCCGAGGCGGGTGGATCACGAGGTCGAGAGATCGAGACCATCCTGGTCAACAAGGTGAAACCCCGTCTCTACTAAAAATACAAAAAGTTAGCTGGGCATGGTGGTGCGTGCCTGTAATCCCAGCTACTTAGGAGGCTGAGGCAGGAGAACTGCCTGAGCCCAGGAGGTGGAGGTTGCGGTGAGCCGAGATCGCGCCATTGCACTCCAGCCTGGGTAACAAGAGCGAAACTCTGTCTCAAAAAAAAAAAAAAAAAAAAAAGAATAAAAATAAATTAATTAAAAAAAATTAAAAATTGGCTGGGCATAATGGTGCATGCCTGTAGTCCCAAATACTTGGGAGGCTGAGGTGGGAGAGTTGCTGGAGCCCAGGAGTTTGAGGCTACAGTGTTAGCGCCACTGCACTCCAGCTTGGGTAACGGAGCGAGACCTCATCTAAAAAAAAAAGAAAGAAAGAAAGAAAGAAAAAGTCTGCAGGAGTTGGGGGGGGGGGGGAAAGAAAGAATTACTATATATTCCAGCAATTCTACTTTTATGTTTCTACCCAAAAGAGTTGAAAACAAGTATTCAAACCAAAAGTTGTACACAGATGTTCATAGCAGCTCTATTCACAATGGCTAAAAGATGGAAAAAAGCCCAAATGTCCATCAATGGATGAATGGATTTTTAAAATGTGGCATATCTGATAGAACTGAATAGTATTCTACCATGTACTGACACATGGTACAACATGGATGAACCTCAAAAATGTGCTATGTAGAAAAAAGACAGATACAAAGGTCACGCATTTTATGATTCCATTTGCATTAAATATCCAGAATAGGTAAATCCATGGACAGAACACAGATTAGTGGTTTCTGGAGCCTTGGGGAAGGAAGGAATGGGAATGACTGCTTGATGAGTATGAGGTTTAAATACGGGGTGATGAAGCTGTTGTGAAACTAGACAAGAGTGATTATTATACAGCTTCATGAATATACTAAATGTCACTGAATTGTAAACTTTCAAATGGTTAATCTTATGTTTTATGTGAATTTTACATCAATTTTTTTTGAGACAGGGCCTAGCTCTGTCACCCAAGCTGGAGAGCAGTGGCATGATCATGGCTGCTCACTGCAGCCTCACTTTTCTGGTCTCAAGTGAGGCTGCAGTGAGCCTCCCAAGTAGCTGGGACTACAGGTGTGCACCACCACACCTGGCTATTTTTTTATTTTCTGTAGAGATGAGGTCTCACAATGCTGCCCAAGCTGGTCTCAAACTCCTGGCCTCAAGCAATCCTTTCACCTCAGTCTCCCAAATTGCTGGGATTATACATGTGAGCCACCACGCCTGGCCACATCAATTTTTTAAAAAGAGGAATGCGGCCGGGCGCGGTGGCTCATGCCTGTAATCCCAGCACTTTGGGAGGCCGAGGCGGGTGGATCACGAGGTCAAGAGATCGAGACCATCCTGGTCAACATGGTGAAACCCCGTCTCTACTAAGAATACAAAAATTAGCTGGGCATGGTGGCGCACGCCTGTAGTCCCAGCTACTAGGGAGGCGGAGGCAGGAGAATTGCTTGAACCCAGGAGGCGGAGGTTGCGGTGAGCCAAGATTGCGCCATTGCACTCCAGCCTGGGTAACAAGAGCGAAACTCCGTCTCAAAAAAAAAAAAAAAAGAGGAATGCACCAAATGCATAGAGGAAGTTGAGACTACAGGTGTGTGCCACCAAACCAAGCTAATTTTTGATTTTTTTTTTTTTTTTTCTGTAGAGATGGAGTGGGGTGTCTTCCCTGTGCTGCCCAGGCTGATCTTGAACTACTGGGCTTAAGCGATCCTCCCATCTCAGCCTCCCAAAGTGCTGGGATTACAGGTGTAAGCCACCACACTTAGCTAGAAGTGGTGTTTGAATTGAGTTGTTTATCAATTTATGAATCAATTAGCAAACATTTATTGTGTGCATAGTAAGTGCTAGTCACTGAGGTAGGCATTGAGGTGCTATAAAGAGATATAGGTCTGGCGCAGTGGCTCACACCTGAGACATGAGAATCACATGAACCTGGGGGCGAAGGTTCCAGTGAGCCGAGATGGTGCTACTGCACTCCAGCCTGGGCAACAGAGTGAGACTCTGTCTCAAAAAAATTAAATAAAATAAATACATACATAGATAGATATAGTAGGTAATAGTAGATACAGATACCTATGTCTATACATATATGAATATTCTCTTTCTTGCTCTCTCTCTCTATATACACACACACATATGTATGTATATATATATGTATATATATATATATATATATATATGAATTCAGATCTTATCTTCCCCCTCAGAGAGCTCACTATATAATTGGGAGAGGCAGACACATAAATAGGCAATTATAGTGCTTTGTGGTACATGTGATGATAGATGTATATACAAGGTATTATGGAAGTAAGGAGGAGCAGCACTCATCACAGCCTGGGGGTGTTTTAAAGAATTATTACAAAGTGGCCAAGTGGCCAAGGCGTGGTGGCTCATGCCTGTAATCCCAGCACTTTGGGAGGCTGAGGTAAGAAGATTGCTTGAATCCAGGAGTTCAAGACCAGCTTCGGCAATATAGCAGGATGCTGTCTCTACAAATAATAACAATAACGGTAATAATAAAATTAGCTGGTTATGGTAGCATGTGCCTGTAGTCCCAGCTACTCAGGAAGTTGAGGAGGGAGGATTGCTTGAGCCTAGGAGGTCGAGGCTGCAATGAGCCATGATCACACCACTGCACTCCAGGCTGGTGACAGAGCAAGGCCCTGTCTTGGAAAAAAAAAAGGAAATTGGCCAAGTGAAGAGGGAAAGGAAGGTCATTTTAGGAAGTGTCAAGCTAAGAGATAGAAGATATATATGGAGAGACAGAGTGAGTGCGTGTGAGTCCGTGCGCGCACACGTGTGTGTGTGTGTGTGTGTGTGTGAGTGCATATGCATAGGAAGTAATTACAAGTGGTTCCATCTTATCTTGAATTTTTTTTTG
Organism: Saimiri boliviensis; assembly: GCF_048565385.1. Taxonomy (NCBI): domain Eukaryota; kingdom Metazoa; phylum Chordata; class Mammalia; order Primates; family Cebidae; genus Saimiri; species Saimiri boliviensis. The sequence goes on from NC_133470.1 coordinate 60,571,570, forward strand.
AGACAGAGTCTCACTCTGTTGCCAAGGCTGTAGTGCAGTGGCATGATCTTGGCTAACTCCAACTTCCGCCTCCTAGGCTCAAGCTGGGACTATGGCGTGAGCCACCACAGCCAACTAATTTTGCTTTTTTTTTTTTTTTTTTTTGTATAAACAGGGTTTTGCCGCATCACTCAGGCTGGTCTCGAACTCCTGGACTCAAGCGATCCTCCCGCTTTGGCCTCCCAAAGTGCTGGGATTACAGGCATGAGCCACTGTGTCTGGCTAAGTGGTTCCATTTCATAAAAAAAAAAAAAAAAAATTAAAATTAAAACTAGGAAGTGGCCAAGTAATGGGTTTCAAACAAGTGAACAACAGGCTTATGTTTTAGATAAATCCTTTTATTAGCAGTGTGAAGTCTAAGATTAGAAGAGGAAAAAGACTGGAGGCAGGGAGACTAATAAGAAGGCTACTGTTCGGTGGCTCACGCCTGTAATCCCAGCACTTTGGAAGGCCGAGGCAGGTGGATAACGAGGTCAGGAGATAAAGACCATCCTGGCCAACATGGTGAAATTCCGTCTCTACTAAAAATACAAAAATTAGCTGGGTGTGGTGATGTGTGCCTGTAATCCCAGCTACTTGGGAGGCTTAGGCAGGAAAATTGCTTGAACCCAGGAGGTGGAGTTTGCAGTGAACTGAGATCGCGCCACTGCACTCCAGCCTGGGCAACCCAGCGAGACTCTGTCTGAAAAAAAGGAGGCTGTTGCAATAGTCCAAATGAAAGATTTTCAGGGTCTGAGCCAGGCAGGGAAGTGGTAATTGTGAGAAAAAGGAAAGGTCAGAATCAAAACATGCTTAGATGGTAAAATTAACAGGACTTGAGGATTGATTGGATATTGGTGGTGAGAAAGCGTTAAAGGTAACTCGAGGTTCCTGTTTTGTGTGATTGTGTATTTATCAGGGATGTTAGTTGATAGCAACAAAGGTTGACTCAGCATAATGTTGGTTTTTTTTTTTTTTTTTTTTTTTTTTTTTAAAAAGGGTATTAGGGGCTGGGCATGGTGGCTCACACCTGTAATCTCAGCACTTTGGGAAGCCAAGGCCGGAGGATCACTTGAACCCAGGAGTTCGAGTTCAGCCTGGGCAACTTAGTAAGACCCTGCCTCTAAAAAACAAAAAATAATAGACTGAGTGTGGTGGCTCATGCCTTAATCCCAGCACTTTGGGAGGCCGAGGCATGAGGCATGTGGATAACTTGAGGCCAGGAATTTGAGACCAGCCTGACCAACACAGTGAAACCCCATCTCTACTAAAAATACAAAAATTAGCTGCGTGTGGTGGTGCCTACATGTAATCCCAGCTATTAAGGAGGCAGCTGAGTGAGGCACAAGAATCTCTTGAACTTGGGAGGCAGAGGTTGCAGTGAGCTGAGACTGTGCCACTGCCTTCTAGCCTGGGTGACAGAGTGAGACTCTGTCTCAAAATAATAATAATAATCATGAGATAATAATTTTAAAAATTAGCTGGGTGTTGTGGCACACACCTGTAGTCCCAGCTACTCAGGAGGCTGAAGCAGGAGGATCATCACTTCAGCCCAGAAAGTTGAGGCTGCAGTGAGCCATGATCATGCCACCGTACTCCAGCCTGGGCAACAGAGCAAGATCCTGTCTCTTAAAAAGAAAAAAAGGGATATTGGGAAGCTCCCACAATTGTTGGGAGAGCTGGAGAATTAGGTTAGAGGCTAAGCTTTCAGGAACAATGCCTCAAACCATTCCAGAAGTGGCTGGATGCTACCGGTGCCCCCACTGCTGTGAGAAGTCAACCTTGAAAACCCTGGAAATTCCCTAGTAGCAAAAATTAAAAAAAAAAAAAAGGAAGAGAAGCTCCACACTCCACATATCCACATACAGCAGGTTTCTTCACTAGGTGGCAAGGGAGACTGGCAAATAGCCCTGACTTACACTGCAGAGCTGGGGCTCATAACATGGACATTCTTCCATATATAGAAAAGCTCTTTAAATTCTGAGGGCAGCCACAGTGTGACACAGATGGTGCTGCTGTCAACCAATGTAGAGAATAGAAGAGTTTGGGGGCAGGAGTGAGAAGTTCCATTTTTAACATGTGGTATTTCAGGTGTCTGTAAAACATTCAGATATAGATGTCTAGCAGGTGGTGGGATATTTAAAGTCCTTAGCATTCAGGTAGCAGTTAAAACAACAAGAATGGGTAGGATGGTCCAGGGAGAGCATGTACATCGAGATGAGAAGAAGAAAGCAAAGAGAATCCTGGGTGTGAGAAAGCAAGCTTGCCTGGATTCTCGGTGCCCCTTTAAAAAGCCCTACCGGCCTGGCGCGGCAGCTCATGTCTGTAATCCCAGCACTTTGGGAGGTCAAGTCAGGCAGATTGCTTGAGCTCAGGAGTTCAAGATCAGCCTGGGCAACATGGTGAGGTGCTGTCTCTACTAAAAATACAAAAAAATTAGCCGGGCATGGTGGTATGTGCCTATAGTCTCAGCTACTCAGGAGGCTGAGGTGGGAGGATCACTTGAGCCTGGGAGCTGAGATGTGCCACCGCACTCCAGCCTGGATGACAGAATGAGACCCCGTCTCAAAACGAAACGAAACGAAACGAAACGAAACGAAACAAAACAAAACAAAAAACTATCTTCTGATCCAGTTGCCTTACATTTCTTTAGTGTTCACATGTACAAAGTACTTCACTGTGTGAGTATCTCAGACCCTTCACAGTTATTCACAAAACACTGGGCGACATTAACATCTAAGTGGTAGAAAGATGAAGAGGAGATCAAAAAGGAGACCAAATAGGAACTGTCAGAAGTACATATAGAATAGGCCGGACCTGGCGGGCTCACACCTGTAATGGCACCAGCACTTTGGTAGGTCGAGGCAGGTGGATCACCTGAGGTCAGGAGTTTGAGACCAGCCTGGCCAACATGGCGAAACCTCATCTGTACTAAAATCACAAAAATTAGCTGGGCATGGTGATGCATACCTGTAAACCTAGCTACTCAGGACGCTGAGACAGAAGAATTGCTTGAACCTGGGAGGTGGAGGTTGCAGTGAACCGAGATTGCACCACTGCACTCAAGCCTGGATGGCAGAGCGTGATTCTGTTTCCAAAAAAAAAAAAAACACAAAAAAGTACATGTACATGCGGAATAACTAGGAAACTGAATTAATTAAAGGTGATAGAAGTCAAGGAACAAGAACTTTCAACAGGGAGGGAATGATCAGCAGTGTCAAATGCTGACAGAGGTCCAGTAACATCAAAAGTGAAACGTAGCTATTGACTTTGGCAGTTTGGAGGTCACTTTGCTAAAAGCAATTTCAGTGGAAACATTTTCCAGTACAGTAGGTAGAGGTATGAATGGATTTCTAGAGACTGCAAATTAGACTATTGCTAGTTGGAGAAGCTTAAAGCTGAGAAGGAAAGGAATTGGCACCTGATTAACATTCAGGGTTACAGGAGAGTTTTGTAATCAGTCTTTCTCTTCTCTTTCCTCCCTCCCTCCATCTTTCTCTCTCTCTCTCTCTCTTTCGTGGCACGATGTCAGCTCACTGGAACCTCCACCTCCCAGGTTCAAGCAATTCTCCTGCCTCAGCCTCCTGAGTAGCTGGGATTGCAGGCGCCTGCCGCCACGCCCAGCTAATTTTTGTATTTTTAGTAGAGACGGGGTTTCACCATCTTGGCCAGGCTGGTCTTGAACTCCTGACCTCGTGATCCACCGGCCTCAGCCTCCCAAAGTGTTGGGATTACAGGCGTGAGCCACTGTGCCCGGCATAATTTTTTTCGTAATGTGTGAGGCCCTAATGTGTTTAAGGCTGAGGAACAGACACCACAGGTTGAAATCAGCGAAGGGATAATTCATGGAGCAGGCTGCTGAAAGAGATGGAAAAAGATGGGATTTGGGGCACAGGGGGATGGGTGGATCTTGAACAGGAAGATAGAATGGAGAGAGGGGTGGATGTAACGTAGTGTTGCTTGTAGTTGTTCCACTGAGGCCGAAGACCATGTACTTCTAGTGGCACTGGTTTATATTGTTTTGTAGGGTAGAAACATCTGGATGAAGAAGGGGAGAAGAGTGGTTAGTTGTACCGACCCAAGGTTAGAGGTTTGTGGGGCTGGTGTGGTAGACAGGGCTGAAAGGGAATTGAGGGCACCAGTGAAGGAATAGCTCAGAGAGTCAAGCATGGGGTTAAGAATGGTTGAGGCCAGATGTGGCCTGTAATCCCAGGCTCATGCCTATAATCTCAGCACTTTGGGAAGCCAAAGCGGGAGGATCATTTGAAGCCAGGAGTTCGAGACTGGCATGTGCAACATAGTGAGACTGCCACCACCACCATCTCTATAAATTTTTTTTTTTTTTAATTAAGCCAGGTGTGGTGGCACGTGCCTGTAGTTCTAGCTACCCAGGAAGCTGAAGTGGGACGATGGCTTGAGCCCAGGAGTTCAAGGCTGCAGTGAGCTAGGATCGTGCCACTGCACTCTAGCCTGTGTGACAGAGTGAGATCCCTGTCTCGAAAAAGAAAAGAAAAAGAAAAAGAAACATTGGGAAGGGAAGGAAAAGAGGCTAGGAGGGCCTGATAGACTGGGAGAAAATAGAGGGCTCAAAGGACTAGAGGAGTCCATATGAGGTTAAAAAAACAACTACAACGAAGAAAACCTCACCTGTGGGCGAGGGCCTGAGGGAGCAGAAAGGAGAGCGCTGTGGTCTGAATGGAACATTGGAGTTGTAGATGTTACAGGTGAGCAGTTACCGACCGCAATAAAGTTCAAGATGTGGTGCTTTGTGTGTGTGTGGCTGAAGTGGAACAGAGAAGGTAATTGACAGAGTCAAGGAAATGAGAAGTTGCAGATTGTGTTATCTTCATAGACAATGAGATTCCCTCTTAAAAGGGTCAGGAATTAGAGTGGAGAGGGAGGCCACGTGCCGGTATCTTTACTTAAAAGGAGGAGAGTGAAGGATATGTAAGAATTTGCTAGGCAGACTGGGTTGGAGGGGATGGCCATTCTAGCGAGAGGGAGGAGATTGAGAAAAGGCACGGTTGGAAGTGTGAAACAGCCTGATCTTTTTAGGGAACTAAAACCAGTATGAGTGACGCCAAGTGTGAGTACAGGAATGTAGCAGCAGATGAGGCTGGATTAGTAGGCAGAGCTGACATATGGAGGGCCTTGTGCACTAAACCAAATGATGCAGAACCACTGAGGGGTTTTAAGCTGAGTATTGACTTAATTCTGGTTTGTAGTTCAGATTTTCTAAGGTCAAATGTGGAAAATTCAAGTCAGGTAGGACTAGAGCCCCAGAGACCAGTTACAGAGTTGTTGCAATTGCCCAAGCCAGGACAAGGGGCGTGGCACTGGCAGCGGAGTTGGAGGATGAATTCCAGAGCTATTTTGATATCCCACATGTGTTCTTGCAGCTCTACACCCTTTCACCTATTTTCAGCATGCAATGTGAGGCTTGGTAGGTTTTCCAGTTCAGTTTATGCTCTTTAATGGCCCAGCTCTTCACCCCAGAGGCAGCTGTCAGACCTTTGAGGATGGAGTCCTTATCACTAATATCTTCACTATGCCCACTCCATAGGGCAGGGGATGAAATTTATCTAAGGCTTTTTGGTCTCAGCTAATTTACTTTTCTTTACTTGCTTTTGTTTCCCTCTACCAAATCCTTCAGTTAATCGGATGCAAGCATTTCATACCTTGAACTTAATGGAATCAACCTGTTTCTTTCTTTCTTTTTTTTTTAAATAGTAATTTTTTTTCCTATTTTTCTTAGAAGAAGGGGGGTACTCAGTTACAGTTCTTTTACTTTTTTTATTGCATTTTAGGTTTGGGGGTACATGTGAAGAACATGCAAGATTGTTGCATAGGTACACACATGGCAGTGTGATTTGCTGCCTTCCTCCCCTTCACCTATATCTGGCATTTCTCCCCATGCTCTCTCTCCCGACCTCCCCACCCCCCCGTCCCTCCCCCATTTCCCCCCAACAGACCCCAGTGTGTAGTGCTCCCCTCCCTGTGTCCATGTGTTCTCATTGTTCAACACCCGCCTATGAGTGAGAACATGCGGTGTTAGATTTTCTGCTCTTGTGTCAGTTTGCTGAGAATGATGGTTTCCAGGTTCATCCATGTCCCTACAAAGGACACAAACTCCTCGTTTTTGATGGCTGCATAATATTACATGGTGTATATGTGCCACATTTTCCCTGTCCAGTCTATCATCGATGGGCATTTGGGTTGGTTCCAGGTCTTTGCTATTGTAAACAGTGCTGCAATGAACATTCGTGTGCATGTGTCCTTATAGCACAACGATTTATAATCCTTTGGATGTATACCCAGTAATGGGATTGCTGGGTTAAATGGAATTTCTATTTCTAGGTCCTTAAGGAATTGCCACACTGTCTTCCACAATGGTTGAACTAATTTACACTCCCACCAACAGTGTGAGAGTGTTCCTATTTCTCCACATCCTCTCCAGCATCTGTTGTCTCCAGATTTTTTAATGATCGCCATTCTAACTGGCGTGAGATGGTATCTCAAGGCTGTTTCTTTTTAAGTGCTGTTACCTAGAGGTTCGTATGTGGTGAATTGAAAGGGCTAATACTATACATAAAAGTTACACTGAGTATGTGAAACCGACAGATCCTCTCCCTCAACCCCCACTTAGCACTCTCCCTCCTTTTTCAGGGTTACTCATTGCCATTTGTGGTAGGCAAAATTCTAAGACAGCTCCCGATATTCCTTCATCCCAGTGTGCACACACTTTCTCCCTGTTACTTAGTCAAACACGAATCTAGAAACTGCTGTGAGGGGATTGTGCAGATGTAATTAAGTCAGCTGATTTTAAGAAAGAGAGATTATCTTGGGTGAGCCTGACCTAATCAAGTGAGCTCTTAAAAAGCACTGGGCTCTTCAGTCACAAAAAGACTAATACTTACCTGAATTGAACCTCAGAAAGACTGGAGGTATTAAAAAAAAAAAAAAAAAGACAAATACTGTATAACTCCACCGATAGGAGGTATCTAAAGTAGTAAAATCCATAGAAACAGAAAGTAGAAGTGTTTTTACCAGGGGTTGGGAGAGAGGGGGGAGTTTTTTTATTTTTAAAATTTATTTTGATTAATTATTATTATGATGTTTGAGACAGTCTCTCTCTGTCGCCTAGGTTGAAGTGCAGTGGTGCAATTTCAGATCACTGCAGCCTCAACTTTCCAGGCTCAAGTGATCCTCCCACCTCAGCCTCCTGAGTAGGTGGAACTATAGGTGCATGCCACCATGCCCAGCTAATTTTTTGCACTTTTTTGGTAGAGTTGGGATTTCACCATGTTGCCCAGGCTGGTCTCAAATTCCTGGGCTCAAGCAATTGGCCATCCTTGGCCTCCCAAAGTACTAGGATTAGAGGCATTAGCCATTGTGCTTGGCCTGAGCTGTTTTTGAATGGATAGAGATTCAGTTTTGCAAGATGAAAAAATTCTGGAGATCTATTGCACAACAATGTGAATCTACTTAACACTACTGAACGGCACACTTAAAAATGGTTAAGCCTACCAGGTTCAGGGGCTCACACCTGTAATCCTTGCACTTTGGGAGGCCGAGGGGAGAGGATCACAAGGTCAGAAGATTGAGACCATCCTGGCTAATGTGGTGAAACCCCGTGTCTACTAAAAATACCAAGAAACAATTAGCCAGGCGTGGTGGCATGCACTTGTAGTCCCAGCTACTTGGGAGGCTGAGGCAGAATCACTTGGACATAGGAGGTGGAGATTGCAGTGAGCCAAGATTGAGCCACTGCTCTCCAGCCTGGGCGACAGAGCAAGACTCTGTCTCAAAAAAAAAAAAAAAAAAAAAAAAAAAAAAATTAAGCTGGGCCTGGTGGCTCACGCTTGTAATCCCAGAACGAATTTTGGGAGGCCGAGACGGGTGGATCACAAGGTCATGAGTTCAAGGCCAGCCTGGCCATGGTGGTGAAACCCCGTCTCTACTAAAAATACAGGCCGGGCACGGTGGCTCACGCCTATAATCCCAGCACTTTGAGAGGCCGAGGTGGGTGGATCACGAGGTCAAGAGATCGAGACCATCCTGGTCAACATGGTGAAACCCGTCTCTACTACAAATACAAAAATTAGCTGGGCATGGTGGGGCACGCCTGTAGTCCCAGCTACTCAGGAGGCTGAGGCAGGAGAATTGCTTGAACCCAGGAGGTAGAGGTTGCGGTGAGCCGAGATCGCGCCATTGCACTCCAGCCTGGGTAACAAGAGCAGAACTCCATCTAAAAAAAAAAAAATACAAAAATTAGCTGGGAATGGTGGTGGGTGTCTATAATCCCAGCTACTCAGGAGGCTGAGGCAGAGAGTTGCTTGAATCTGAGAGGTGGAGGTTGCAGTGAGCCGAGATCACGCCACTGCCCTCCACCCTAGGCAACGGAGTGAGACTCTGTCTCAAAAAAAAAAAAAAAAAAAAAAAGGAAAATGGTTAAGATGGGCCAGGTGCAGTGGCTTATGCCTATAATGCCAGTACTTTGGGAGTTCAAGGTAGGAGGGTCACTGGGGCCCAGGAGTTCAAGGATACAGTGAGCTGTGATCTTGCCACTGCATTCTAACCTGGGCGACAGAGTGAGACCCTGTCTCAAAAAAAAGTTAAGGTGTAAATTTTATGTTGTGGGGTTTGTTGTTGTTGTTTTGAGATGGAGTCTCGCTCTGTCGCCCAGCCTGGAGTGGAGTGGTGCGATCTCTGCTCACTGAAACCTCCACCCCCCTGGGCTCAAGTGATTCTCCTGCCTTAGCCTCCTGAGTAGCTGGGACTAGAGGTGCCTGCCACCATGCCCAGCTAATTTTATTTTTTATTTTTTATTTTTAGCAGAGACTTGGTTTCACCATGTTGACCAGGCTGGTTTTGAACTCCCTTGGATCAAGCAATCTGCCCAGCTTGGCCTCCCAAAGTGCTGGGATTCTAGGCTGTTGTATGTTTTTTAACCACTGTTTTAAAAGGGCAGGAGGGAACTGGGCTGTTTCTTGTGAGAGTTAAAGCATAACAGTAATTTGACACAAGGAAGATTCTCCATTGCTGACTTTGAAGATGGAGGAGGCCATATCACAAGAATGGGAGTAGAAGGTGATGGTTACAGGAGTCTAGGAAGGTTAGTGGAGGGGGAGGAAAGGTGGGATAGTTAATGGATAGAAAAATATAATTGGATAGCATAAATAAGGTCTAGTATTTTATAGCACAATAGGGTGACTGCAGTCAATAATTTATTATGCATTTAAAAATAACTAAAATAATATAATTGGACTGTTTGTAACACAAACAATAAATGCTTGAGGTGACGGATACCCCATTCATCCTGATGTGATTATTATGCATTGTATTCCTGTATCCAAATGTCTCATGTACCCCATAATACATATACCTACTATTGTACCCACAAAAATTAAAATTAAAAAACAAGACAAGGAATGTGTGTGGCTTCTAGCAGTTGAGAGCACCCCCACCCTAACTACCAGCATAAATATGGGAACTTCAGTCCTACAGCCACAAGGAACTAAATTCTGCCACAACTACATGAGTTTGGAAGAGGACTCTGAGCCTCAAATGAATTTGAAGGCTGACCAACACCTTGACACTGAGCAGAGGACCCAGTTAACCTGTGCCCGGATTCTTGATACATGGAAAGTATAAGAAAATAAATGTGTGTGTGTTTGGGGGGGTTTCTGTTGTTTTTTAAATGAATTTTTATTTAGAGATAAAATATTGCTGCATTGCTCAGGCTGGAGTATAGTGGCTCGATCTAGGCTCACTGCAGCCTCCACCTCCCTGGCTCAAGCAATTTTCCTGCCTCAGCCTCCTGAGTAGCTGGGATTACAGGTGCCTGCCACCATGCCTTACTAACTTTTTTTTTTTTGATATTAGATTATCAGATAAAGATACCATGGTTCTCAATCTATAAAGCCTAGCAAGAGTTTGGAGAAGCTAACTTTTTTATTTTTATTTTTTTTATTTTCAGTAGAGATGGGGTTTCACCATGTTGGCCAGGCTGGTCATGAACCCCTGACCTCAAGTGATCCGCCCAAAGTGCTACCTTCCCAAAGTGCTGGGATTACAGGTGTGAGCCACCATGCCTGGCCTGTTTCTTCTTAGACTAGTCAACAAAACTGCCTATTGCTGGCAATATGATTTCATTTTCAAATTAAGAATCCATATTTGATTAAAAACCACTAAGATTCAAATAAAAAATATATTTTAAATTATTTGTAAAGTAATATTTCTCATGTACAGTGTGACATGTACAATAATTAAAATGGGCATTTCTGAAGGCATTTTATTTTATTTTGAGACAGAGTCTAACTTAGTCACCCAGGCTGGAGTGCAGTGGCGTGATCTCGGCTCACTGGAATTTCTGTCTCCCAGGTTCAAGCAATTCTCCTGCCTCAGCTTCCTGAATAGCTGGGATTACAGGTGCCCGCTACCACACCTCGTAGATTTTTGTGATTTTAGTAGAGATGGGGTTTCGACATGTTGGTCAGGCTGGTCTCGCACTCCTGACCTCAAGTGATCCACCCACCTCGGCCTCCCAAAGTGTTGGGATTACAGAAGTGAGCCACTGCGCCCGGTCTAAAGGCATTTTAAAGGAAACATTGAGATGTAGCATTAACAGAGAAATTGCTCATAACCCATTTAAGATTTTAGTAACTTTTATCCTGTTTCAATAATACTGTCTCAGAAACTGTAATGTATTCTTTATAATTTACTTCCTAGATGACACATGATTTTCTTCAAGAGCAAGATAGTTGCCCTGTGTAGCTGGTCTCCTTGAAAACTATTTTCAGTTCTATCATCATTTCCTGTGATAAATATTTTCACCTTCTAAAATTTCAGATTATTGCACCAAATAGAAAGAAAACAGGTTTTTTTTCTTTTCTTTTTGTTTTTCGAGAGAGAGGGAATGAGAACTTTAGTGTACTTTCAGTAGCGTTCTTATTTGTAGAAATGCATAATAGTGTCCTAGTAAGACTTGATAATAGCTCTGGTCTTCATCATATTTTGTGATAAAACTTTTGATTTAAAATAACCTCTGATCTATTTATCATGGCAAATGGATAGACCTTTCCTGCCTGTTTTCTTTCTTTCCTTTTCTTTGAGCTTAGATTTTTAGAAACACATATTTAAAAATCAAGTGTAAGACTGGATGTGGTGGTTCATGCCTTTGGGAGGCCAAGGCAGGCAGATCACCTGAGCTCAGGAGTTCAAGACCAGCCTGGGCAACAGCAAAACCCCGTCTCTGCAAAAAATATGAAAATTAGCCAGGCATGGTGTTGTGTGCCTGTAGTCGCAACTACTCAGGAGCCTGAGGCAGGAGAATCGCTTGAGCCTGGGAGGTGGAGGTTGCAGGCTGCAGTGAGCCAAGATTGCACCACTGCACTCTAGCCTGGCGACAGAAGGCTAGAGTGTCTGTCTAAAAAAAAAAAAAAAAAAAAAAAAAATCAAGTATAGGTTGTGGCCATATGTCATCTAAGTTACCATTCAAAACTGTCATCAAAATGTATTTAGATCAAACTGCAAGATGAAGTTTCATTTCTCTTTTTCCCTTCCATTTTTTATATCTGGTTGTAAATTTAGTTAAAAACATAATCACAATTTACAAAAACTGTAATTACAAGTTACGAAGAAAAATAAGGAGACAATCTTGCATTGACATCCTCTATGCATCTTGTTACCTACCAATTTTCCGTTTCATTACAAAATTCAATACCAAAAATTCATAGCTAACATTCAATATTAATTTCAACATTAAAATTTATCAAAATGACTAAAAACAGTCAATTAGAAAAAGCAATACACCAAAAATAATGGTAGTATTTCCAGGCTTCTACTGCATTGCATTAACCATCACACAGGGAACAAAAGGGCTATGAATTTTGGGTAGGCCACTTGGCTTTGGATTCCAGGACTGTGGAAATGCCAGCGAAGGTAATCTAAGAAGGATTTCCTGTTTTATAAATATAGCAGAGGGCCAAAAAAGGGGATGCCAGATATGTCTTCAAGTTACAAAAAACATTAAAGTGCAACTTTGTCTTTTACATCTCAACAAAGTTCTGCCATTTTTTGAAATAAAGTAGGGCCACAGCTTTATAGTCATTTTCTCATCTGGAGCCCCTCAATTATTAACACAAATCAAACTGCAGTTTTGGAAGAGAGCCTTTCAACAGGGAAACTACCGAACAGTGATTATTGGCCATACCTAATTCACAGTTCGGAAATTGATGGTGGAGGGCTGTGTATCACGGACGGAGAGAGAGGCCTCCCAGAGGCTCTGAGGCTGCAGGTCTTCAGCCAGGTGACAGCACGGCACCCACTGTATGCACCCTGATGGCAACAGCAGGAAAGTCCATAGTCACAGTGATAGAAACAGCCACAGCTGCCAGTTGGAAGACTCACTCTTTCTGGCTTTCATGGACTGTGTTTTGCACATCGAGCTCACTGTTCAGAACTGTCTTAGCACTCTTCTTTGAGACTTTTGACTCACTTTCTTCTCGTAACTTTCTCTGTTGATAGATGCGTATGGCTATGGCAGTGATGCAAAGCAAAATAAATATCACCACTGCTATTACACCTCCGATGACTGCAGAGTCTCTTCTGTCCGCATTAACCAAGGGCTCTCCCTCATCCGCTGGTCCAGAACGACCTGTGTGCCTCCCGCGAGTCTGGGAGCCAGTTCCCGCCTGGGGGAGCCAGACGCTGCATCTGCCGCGCAGCGGGTCATGAGGGCCACGAGGCCGCGGACGGTGGCCCGGGAGGGCTCCCTTCCATTTTGAGCCAGACTGTTTTAGTATCATATGCAGTTAATCTTTCATATAATGTTGTGCTACCTATGTCAAATGACTATCTTGCCACACAGAAGCAGAAAATTTTGCAATACTCCTTTCTTTCTGTTTGCAAATTTAGTTAATTTCTTGGCAACTACTTTTATTTTTATCAATATGCTATCAGAACTTAACAATTTCAAATTGTATTATAACAGGGCATATAGTTCTTTAAATATATTATGGCTATACAAAAACACATCAAAGATTTACTTTATGAAAGAGAACAGTATCTACATTTGCTCTCCAAAACAACATAAAATACAACTTTAAAAACATTTAGATGAAAATTGGAATAATCTCAACACTAAACAATTAGCTATTAAATATACAGTATCATGAGGAAAACTTGGGACAAGCTATAGTTACATGATACAATGGGATTCAGGGCAATTCAAAGATCTCTGTGCACCATGATTCACAAGTAGTACATGTAAGTGCTTCTTGAAACATGGAGAAGCAATTTCAACATTTATTATTAATATACAGCGGCTTTCTGACAATACCTGCCATCCTAATATAGATGTACAGGAACTTTTAACTCACCCTAGATATATTTTAAATTATTCACATATAAACAGTTTTGCCAAAAAAGTAGTTTAAATACCTGCATTAATTTGATAAGTTCACAACTGTAATAGTTCTTGCTTTTTTTAAGAGATGGGGTCTTGCTCTGGTCACCTAGGCTGGAGTACAGTGGCACAAACACTGCTCAATGTAGCCTCAGCTTCCCATGCTCAAGCAATCCTCCCACCTCAGCCTCCCGAGTAGCTGGGACTACCAGAGCATGCCACCACACCTGACTGATTTTTGTTTTTGTTTATTTTTTGTAGACACAGGGTTTTGCCATGTTGCTCAGGCTGGTCTTGAACTCCTGAACTCAGGCACTCTTCCCACCTTGGCCTCCCGAAGTGCTGGGATTACAGATGTGAGCCACCTCACCTAGCCTGTAATAGTTCTTAATCCAAATAGTTTATAGTGAACACATATTACACCACATTCCATATTGTGTCATATTAGGTGAAAACATATCAGAAAATTAGAGTCTTCATTAACAAGGTACAACCAACATTTCTCCAAAATTAAGTACCTTTGCCCCTTTAAGTCAAAATCCCATAATACCATGATATTATGGCTTTGTGCCTTTTCTGATAATATCTCAGTCTGACTTCAAAAAACAGAGAAAAAGCTGGGTGTGGTGGTGTACACATGTAGTCCAAGCTACTTGGAAGGCTGAGGCAAGAGGGTGGCAGAACAAGATCCTGCCTCTAAAAAAAAGAAGAAAAATTAAAAAGAAAAGAAAAAAGTGGAGATACAGATATGCTTGAATGGCAAAGCCATTACCTTTGACTTAAGACCTTTACCTTTGTGTTTATTTATTTATTTATTTGAGAGTTTTGCTTTTGTCTCTCAGGCTGGAGTGCAGTGATGCGATCTTGGCTCATTGCAACCTCCGCCACCCAGGTTCAAGCAATTCTCCTGCCTCAGCCTCCAGAGTAGCTAGGGTTACAGGCACTCACCACCATACCTGGCTAATTTTTATATTTTTAGTAGAGAAGGGGTTTCGCCATGTTGGCCAGGCTGGTCTCGAACTCCTGACCTCAGGTGACTCACCTGCCTCAGCTTCTGAAAGTGCTGTAATAACAGGTGTGAGCCACCACCCCCGACCCTACCTTTGTGTTTAAAGGAGGGTAGAGATAGGAAAACTGTAAAAGACAAAGGAAGAAACACCTTGAATTACATGTTTATGTGAGATGAAAACATTTTCCTTTAAAGCTGTGTAACTGGAAACATTTTCTGGACAAGGCAATACAAAAACACTACATTACAGCATTGTGCAGTGAATACACTGCATTTCAGAATAACCGAAAACTATTGGGATAACCACCTCCAATGACTTCTGATTCAGAGGAAAAAAAAGATTAATGGTTCCAAATTACTTGAAACTTAGGTAAAATAAAAAGAAAAAAAAAAAAGCTTTTTTTTTTTTTTTTTTTTTTTTTTGAGACAGTGTCTCACTCAGTCACCCAGGCTGGAATGCAGTGGTGTGATCTTGGTTCACTGCAACCTCTGCCTCCCCAGGCTCACGTTATTCTCCCACCTCAGCCTCTTGAGTAGCTGTGCTTATAGGCGTGCGTCACCACACCCAGCTAATTTTTGTATTTTTTTGTAGAGATGGGCTTCACCATGTTGATCAGGCTGGTGTCAAACTCAAGCGATCCTCCCACCTTGGTCTCCTAAAGAGGTAGGGTTACAGGTGTGAGTCACCAAGCTCCCCCCACCAAAAAAAAAAAAACTGCTTTTTTTTCTTTGAGACAGAGTCTCGCTCTATTGCACAGACTGGAGTGCAGTGGTAATATCTTGGCCGCAACCTCCGCCTCCTGGGTTCAAGCAATTCTCCTGCCTCAGCCTCCCGAGTAGCTGGGACTACAGGTGTGCGCCACCATGCCCAGCTAAGTTTTGTATTTTTAGTAGAGACAGGGTTCCACTATGTTGCTCAGGCTGATCTTGAACTCCTGACTTTCTGATCCGCCTGCCTTAGCCTCCCAAAGTGCTGAGATTATAGGCATGAGCCACTCTGCCCAGCCAAAAATATTATTTTTTAAATGGTAGTATATATGGTATGCAATAAGACTCCTATATATCTGACAGTCTTTTTTTGTGTGAAGTGGGGAGGGCAGGGATCAAATGTAGCATATTTAATAGTGACTACATTAAAGAAAAAACATACATCCAACTTCAAAAGAGTACTTTTTTCTTCTTTTTTAAACAATGGTTCCTTTTTATTCAAATCAATTCTAACTTTATAAAAATTTTATTGTTGCAGGATAATACAATCACTTATGAAAACTAATTGTACAATCAAGGTCTAACCGTGATAACATTTACTAATCTAACAAGATCAAGATAAAACATTTACTAAAGGAAAATATAAATACCACAAAACATACTATCATAGGAATCTAAGATCATCTAATTCTTTAAAAAATATTAGTTCTTTTCTGCCATTAAGTACCACAAAAGAAAAAAAATATTAGTTCTAGTTGTCTTTATATGTTGTGACAATGTATAGCAGAGTTTAATGATAGAAAAAGCAACAATGTCTATATTGGTGGTATACATTTTTTAAGATTTTTATGTGCAAGGCCACTTAAAAAGACAACAAACCACACATGAAAATGAAGGCAACAGAAAAATTCAACTTTTCACAACCAAAAAATTAGGGCAAGCTTAAAATAATTTGGAAAAGGATGTTCTAAAAGATATGTTGCAGATCTGTGTTCTGTTGTCCAAGATTATATCAATGGATAATTCTAAATCTCTCTAAAGTGTAACATTAAAAATATGCAATCTAATTTACAAGGTATATGTCAATTCTGTGTTTTATCACATAGGTATGTTTCTTCACTAGCTTTTGAAAATGGGTCATTTGAAAAGACAACAATTTTTAGGTCAGGCATGAGGGCTCACACCTGTAACCCCCAGCACTTTGAGAGGCCAAGGCAGGAGGATTACGTAAGGCCAGGAGTTCAAGACCAGCCTGGGTAACGTAGTGAAACCTGGTCTCTACAAAATAAATAAATAAAAAAAAAAAAAAAAAAAAAATTAGCCGGATGTGGTGGCTCGTGGTGGGAGGATCACTTGAGCCCAGGATCCTCTCACTTTGATCCTCCTACCACACACCACCATGCCCCGACTGTGCTACTGCACTCCAGCCTGGGTGACAGGGTGAGACCCTGTCTCAAAAATAAAGACAACAATTTTCATTTGAAAAATTTCATTCAGGCTGGATGTGATGGCTCATGCCTGTAATCCCAGCACTTTGGGAGGCCAAGGTAGGTGGATCACCTGAGGTCAGGAGTTCAAGACCAGCTTGGTCAACATGGTGAAACCCCGTCTCTACTAAAAATACAAAAATTAGCTGGAAGTGGTGGCATACACCTGTAATCCCAGCCACTCAGGAGGCTGAGGCAGGAGAATCGCTTGAACCTGGGAAACAAGAGTTGCAGTGAGCTCTACCACTGTACTCCAGCCTGGGCGAGGAGTAAAACTCCATTGCAAAAAAAAAAAAAATTCATTCAATTTTACTTGGGATTGAAGACATACGACATGTGCTATCAATGCATAAATACATAAAACTCATAGTGGATAGCAGCAAAGGAGTGGGGGTAGCAGTAGAGAGGGAGTTATGGCAGATTAAGGAGAATCTGGGAATTCCCATTGTAATTATTTTGGAAATTGATGAAGAAAATTCACACTTTGAAAAACTCAAGACTTTCCTTTTTCAAGAACCAAAATAAACTCAAGACAACTTGCCAGCACTTCCCCACCTCTCAACAAATTGATTACTCTTTTATACATAAAACTGAAACAGTTATGACAGCAAAACTGAGGGCAGCAAAAGTTTGTAAAACTGTATTTCAGTCTCTTTTTCTTGATTTCAAAGTGCAAGATGCAGGGTTTTCATAGTCTCTTAGCAATGATTCTCCTGTAAATAAGCCTTCATTTTGTTTGGCAAAGGTAGTTTTTGAAATAAGTCTATTCCGGTATACTGACATAAAACAAACGACATGGGTGCTGCAAAGAACAAAGTTGTGTGAATTATGATATCTGACTGGTCGGTCCTACAGGGTAAATTGCAGATCCAGGCAACTGAGACCTCGAATAACAAAAAAATTCGATTTTCCAGAGTCCCTGGTTGAATGTTCAATTAGATTAACTAACTGTCCTTTCACATCTGGTTGTTTATAAAAGCAAAACCTACCATTTGAGTGTTCAGTTCTAGTGTGATGTGTTTTACCATGGGAGCAGAAGCTTAAAAGATAATGGTTACCGGGGCTATCCTGGACAAGAAAAAAACAATCTAGCACATTTGCTCGCTTCTCTTCTGCATGTCAGCGTGTGATTGCCCCCCAGCACCATCCTTATTTTGTAAGTTTTTTTCAGCTCCTCTGTAAGGCTTGTCACAAGTATAGCGTCACGACTTTGGGCAGAATCATCAACTCTTGCAACCTCAGGAACAGAGTCAGAGTCAGAATTCAAATGACAGTGCACATGGACTGGTGCTGGCACTACTGTTGCTAAATGTGTGTTGTTTTGTGCAGCTGTATTTGCGATGCTTTGTTACACAGCAGCAGAAAACTAATGGACACGTGGACATCTGTACCTGTGAGTCCACAGAAGTTCCTTTAGATTTGATTGTTCTATATTGGAGGTAGTAATGATGAAAGTGTCTTCATGACTTGCTCTTGGGCTCTGTACTGTAACTCCTATAGGTGCCAATAAACAAGCCATTCAGGGATGGATCCACAAAGATCTCCGGGGCAGCAACCAGGTCCTGCTCTACCTGATTCTCAGCTTTGCAGATAGAATTCCCAGAAACT
This sequence comes from Saimiri boliviensis, assembly GCF_048565385.1. Classification (NCBI taxonomy): domain Eukaryota; kingdom Metazoa; phylum Chordata; class Mammalia; order Primates; family Cebidae; genus Saimiri; species Saimiri boliviensis. The sequence continues at coordinate 60,589,808 of NC_133470.1, forward strand.
TCCACGGGAGAACTGTCGAGATAATAGCATGAGACCCTTGCAAAGGATAGAGCCTCTTATCTAAAGGCACAGAATACGGAACATAGTCTTGAGGCATAAGTCTAATACGTAAAGGCACATGTTCATCAAGGTGAAGATGCAAGTCTTCATTCTGAAATTCTGAACTCTCTCTCTCTCTTTTTTTTTTTTTTTTTTTTTGAGACGGAGTCTTGCTCTGTCGCCCAGGCTGGAGTGCAGTGCAATCTCAGCTCACTGCAACCCCCGCCTTCCGGGTTCAAGCGATACTCCTGCCTCAGCCTCTCGAGTAGCTGGGATTACAGATGCGCGCCGCCATGTCCGCCTAATTTTTTGTATTTTTAGTAGAGCCGGGGTTTCGCCATGTTGGCCATGCAGGTCTCGAACTCCTGACTCGTGATCTGCCCGCCTCAGCCGCCCAAAGTGTTGGGATACCAGGCGTGAGCCACCGCGCCCGGCCTGAACTCTTTAATTGACTATTCTGTTCTTTGTAACGCTTCAGGCTGAAGATAGTGAAAATCCCTGTCGGACCTGGATTGGAAGAATGAAGCAAGGCTTTGAGTCTCATGGTGTCATCTCCGTTTTGATATGCCTCTCTTCAGTTTGTAGGTCAACAAGGCAAGGAGAGGACTCTAGTGAGGACTGTGGACGGAAGCGGACCTTATTGGTCTTTGAGCTCTCATATCTTTAAAGACTGTTGGTGCTGAGAAGAGAAAAAGTATCCTCATCTGGCAGAACTCCCAGAGGGTGTGCTCCCCTTGTTGTTCTGCTTTTGTTTTGCAGAGAGCTGCCTTTTCAATGTACTCATTAGGCTTTCACCGTTTGAGTTTTCTTTTTTCATCTTTTTTACCTTTTTCATCTTTCACTGTTGATATCACAGGTTGCCGTATCAGCTACCAAATAAGAAATCATCTTTTCCAAATTCACTGTGTGTAGTGATGGTTGTTGTACTACCGCGAAATCAGTTTTTTCTTAACTTTTATTCAGGTTACAAGATTTCTGGAAGGTTTTAAGATCAATTTTCATTAGTCTTTGTGACTGGTTACTTCATCCAGCGGACCAGTTTCTCTCTGGAATATTAGCCCCACACTCCTCGAGAGCCTGTGCCAGGGCACCTATGTATTTCTTCGGCTTCATTTAACCTTTGGAGCCATTTTTTTTTCCAGCAGCAGCGCGGCAGCAGCCACCAACACGGGTCTCGTCCAGCCCTGGCGCTACTGCTGCGAAATGTGTGTTGTTTTGAGCCGCTGTATTTGTGATACTTTGTTAGACAGCAGGAGCAAACTAATGCAACATCAATGGTGTTATTAGGGTGGCAGAGTTTGGGATTGGAGTTGAAGACTCAGCTGATTTAATTACAGTTGATTCTAAATTTAAAATTGCACATAAAAGAAAAAACCCGACATCAATGTTAACAACAGCAAAAACAAAAACAAAAACAAAAAAAAACCACACAAGCACTTCCTTCAATGTCCAGATCAAGCCTTCTTCGTCACCCCCTGCAACCTGACCTGTTTCCTCTCTAGATATTCATAGACAGTAACATATTTTATCATCTAAATAATAGTCTTCTGTATTGCTCTCTAGTGCCTTTTCGTGTCTACCTAACTAGACTTCAGGTTCCTTGAGAGGAGGATTTGTTTTGTTCATTTTTGTGTACCCCCCACCGGCTACAGTATCTTGCACATAGAGAATCTAGTAAATGTTACTTACTGGCTGAACAAGTAGGAAAATGACCTGCATTTAACAACAGGAAGAGTTTTAATTAGCTAACATCCACTCATCAGCAAGGCCTAAACATCTGCCGGTGAAACCTGGGAACTCTCTTCTAAAAGTTGAAAAGCTGAGTTTATTTATCACAGATGGGGAACTTGTAGTGGGTGTGTGTGTTGGGGGAGGGGTTTGCCAGTTAAATTACAAGAGGTTGGTGCCCAATTTTCAGGAGAGTTTGTGTAGCGATCTTTTTCTTTTTCACTGTATGATGTGACTCTTGATTATGGGGTGGAAGAAATTAGCATTACAAATTTTCTCTGTGCTCATTTCCATAATTGTCGACTGTTTTGAAGAAACTTAAGCAGAACTTGAGAATTTAGTTTTTTAAAATAATGTGAAGGGGCTAGGTAGCAAAAACTTTTTGAAGAAATTCGTTGACCTGCTTTCTTAGATCAAGGACTTTTTGAAATAAGAAAGCTCTCAGAGATCCAACTTGTAGCCTCCAGTGGCTTGTTATAATTTCTTGCTAATGTGGCAAGCTATCTTAAATCGTTTCTAGAACAAAAGATGAGGTATAAATGCTAGTGTGACGAAATGTCTGAACAGTGGACTTGAAACTGCAGGAGGATCATAAGAACCGATTTGTTCAAGGAAGTGGAGGCAATTCATGACTCAATCTAGACGTGTGGTTTAGGCAGATGGCAAATGAATTCATTTGTCATTGTTGGTCTGCCTTGAGCTCAGTGGAATCGCCGATTGGGACAATTTGCAGAGCTAGTTGGTGGAAATGAAGTCACAAATCATTTGTTGGTGGAGGAGAGTCGAGGATTTTGTTGAACATGAATCACCTTTAACATTTTTATAGCTGCCTTCTGAGTGCAAACGCCCGGCACGCCCCTGAGTTATTAAGCATTTGCCCTGTCACCGTGGGCAGGAGTCTCCTAAATACCAAAACGATTTTGAAATTTCGGGCTATACGGCAAAACATTGGAGATGTCGGCATTCAATTGGCCCTGTGAAAGCATCACTCTTTTTCATCAAAGTGCTGAAATCGATGGCCAAGTTACAATGAAGACGAGCTCAAATCGGAACCCTCTGTCTCCTTTTGAAAAGCTGTCTTTGCGATGCAATCTTCTGAACTGATTGGCTCAATTGATCCGCGAAACTGGTAACCATCCGTTTTTGTACGAATAAAGTTGATGAAACTTTTTTAGACGCCTTTGGCATTTATGTTTAAAACGACACCACCTGCTAAGTACCAGACTCTTCTTTACCGCTGTGGGAAAAGTGTATCCGTCCCGTTTCTGTGTTTGTTTTTACCCTTCCGCTACACTCTTAAGAAACTTGGCCGCTCCCGCTCCGGAGAGTGCCCTAACCCAGAGTCAGGTTGACAGGGCTGCTCGCATGCGCCGTCTCCACCGTGGTGTTTGTCGCAACGGGCGCTGCGCGGAGGACTACATGCGATCTCGACTTTGCAGCTTGAAGTCATTTTGTTGGCGGCGTTTGTTGCCGTCTACCTCCGCGCGGGCACTTGATTGTAACAGAAAGTAGTTCCGGCCCGTGTTGTTTCGGGCGAGGAGCCGTCGCCGCCATTTCAAGATCGTGCTAGGTAGATGGCCAACTAGCGTTCCTAGGGTTCGAAGCCTGTAACTGCTGCCGCCGCTCAAGCCCTCCAGAGCGCTGCTACAGCTGCTGCCCTTGTACTACTACCTCCAAATACGTTCTTGCCGGTAGTGGCGGCAGCAGAACCAATTACCTCTTTTTTGCTCTCCCTCGAGAAGCTCCAGATGGCGTCTTCCGTGGGCAACGTGGCCGACAGCACAGGTACCGGTGTCCCGTTCTACCTTGGCAGATGCCCCTTTGGGGTCTCGCGCCGTCCTCTACCTTGAATCACTCCCTCCCTTCCCTCTAACCATCCCCATTACATCAATGACATTCATTGCTCAGCTTTTCGTGATCTACTGGCATCTGATCAGATCGGGTTTTCAGCTGTCGTCCGCTCCCCGAACATTTCCTCCTCCTCCCTTGCTTGCTTTTTGCTCTCTTTTTTGCTTTGTTTTTATTTCGTAAATGTTCTAGCTTTCCACTCTCTCCTGGCGCTTCTATCACACGTGCGCGCTTAGAATGTCGTGGAATGGATTGCATAGGAACCCCTGCCCTTTGACTCCTTTGCAGCCGTTTTCTCCATCCAGCTCATCACTTCTCCTTTTTTCCCTCCACCTCCCCCTCCACCCTTTTCCCCTTAGCCAGATTTGCTCCTTCTGTGCCAATCTAGGGCGGGGGTGCCGTTCCGATGTAATCATATCCTCACTTTCCATCACCCGAGGACTAGCAGAAGCTCGTCGATGGTGCCACAAGTCACCTCGAGAAGAGGGGACATTGAGCAGCCTCCCGCTAGGCAGTGCCTTTCTGGTGTTCTTTCGGTTGAGCAGTCCCGGTTTAGATTGGAAATTTCCAGGGGTTTCCTTTGCCATCGCCCAAACCCACCGCTGCCCCCAGCCTGGATTTCCCACCCTGTCCGCGGGGAACCACACCCTTCCTTTCGCGAGGTTGCCAGTCCTACTGTTCACTTCCTATCCTTGGGGGAGAAACCACCCCAATGCTGCTGCTTTGGCGTTGACCACCCTGCCCGCCCAATTCTCGCTTTGTGTTACTTTCTCGATGTATTCCTCCGCCGCCGCCTCTGGGTCTGCCATCCCCATTCTTCAGCCCAGTATCTCTTTATTCACAGGATGTATATTTTTTTAAGTTTCCATTCCTGCTTGAAGAGTTTGTAAAGCAACTGGAGTGTAGCTGCACAAGTACCAGGCGGTTGCCCTTTTAGACAAATCAGTCGCGAGCATTTGGTACTAAAAAAATGCAAACAACCAAATTATAGGAGTGTCCTTCAGCTGCCTTTCCATATTGAGGCGATTTGGGGCGGAAGGGGGTGGGGAATTGGGCTGCGCTTCTAAGGTTTCCCGCGAGGTTATTTTTTTGGTGGTTTCTCAGTTGAGCTGTGTCGAGGGTTTTAGTTACTGTTTGTGGACGTTGTGCTGTAAGTAGTAGGTGAATCGTCAATTGTGTCTTATCCGTAATTGTAGGGAGTGGGATTAATAATTAGTCCGTGCTCTCCTCCCCAGTGATTTTCAAAGGTTTAAGATTCTGTACTGGATTCTGTACTAGGCTTGCCCTTTTTAATGTGTTATTTTATTTGAGGAAATTGTTTCAAATGTTAAAATACCAGATAAGCGGCATTGAAAAGTGACAATGTGAAAATAAGGAGCTAGGAAGTTCTAGAGACTTAGCTAAAATGTAATTTTATAGTTGCTATTAGAGAAAACTTCCCACATCTGGATTGCAGGTCTCAATGCTCTTTGTGTTGGTGGTCAGCTGTGCATTCTGTCAGGAAATTTACTTTGCTTTCCTCAGTATCCAGAACACTCATCAGCTCTAATGATTGGGGAGCTGGGCTCAAATTTGAACTCATCACTTTAACCTTGGTAGAATTAAATAATTAGTCCATGGTTTCCCATTCCAACGAGCTAGTGAAGTGCTATAGTCGAATTCCCAGTTTAAGTATTTTCACTAGTGACACGCAGTTGTTTTCCCTCTATGGGCTTTAGTTCTATCCTTCAAAGATCTTTATGTATCTGGATTAAGTCACTTGCAGCAAAGTGCTTTTATTCATTCTTTTGCGCTTTATCAAATATCTTATATTTTAGCTTCCATTTCCCCCCACCCCCCTCAAATGTTTTGACCATTGCAGTTGCAGGTAAACTGCCTTGTTTATATAGGCTTGTTTGCAATGTCTTAATCCTTTAGTCTGTACCAGAGCTCTTTGGAAAATGTTAGTGCTAAACCAACGTGGGTGAGATTTAGCCAATTTAGTCCCCTTGTGAGTTTGGGATGGTAGAGGAGCAGTATAATCTTGGGTCTTTATTTGAAATGTTTGATGACCCCTTTAAATATTTTGGCTCTTGACAAATGACAAACATCTTGTTTATCAGCTGTTTTAAAAATAGCACTTTGACTTTTCGGTTTTTTCCCTCAGGCTCATTTCTACATTGTCCTTTTAAAGAATTAAATTGTGAAATTTACAAACACATTGATATAATTTAAAGAGTTAACGTATCTGGTGTCCTGACTGAGATTAAGGTTAAGAGATAGATTATTACCAGTACTCCACTTCCACAAATTCAACCTGAAGTATGGCACAAAATATTAAGTTTCCCAGTATGTTAAATTCTGATCTTATTAAATCTTTGTGACCTTGCAAATCACATGTTTAATATTTTGTTTATGTTAACTAAGGTATGAGGAATAATGTTCAGTGAATCGTTAGATGCTACCTACGATTTATGCTTTAAAAGTACAAAGTATTTTTGGTCTAAAATATAATCTTATATGGAAGTAAATATTCCTTTCTAGTTTGAGAAAGAAAGTATTAATGGGTGAATTCTAAAAATACCAATTCTGCACTTGATGTTAACTTGGAGATATAAATAACGTGCGGAACACTCTAGTGCTTTACATAGTTTCAAGCATTTTCATTTTTAAGTTAAATATACCATATTTTTACATTTTTTTGTTTGCATTTCTAACTTTTTGTTTTCCCCCCTCCTTCCCTCAAATGTTTTGATGATTCTCCAGAACCAACGAAACGTATGCTTTCCTTCCAAGGGTTAGCTGAGTTGGCACATCGAGAATATCAGGCAGGAGATTTTGAGGCAGCTGAGAGACACTGCATGCAGCTCTGGAGACAAGAGCCAGACAATACTGGTGTGCTTTTATTACTTTCATCTATACACTTCCAGTGTCGAAGGCTGGACAGGTAGGAGATGTGGGGGTACCTGCTGGTGATTGCTGCCTCTGGGTGCTGAGCTTGAAAAATGATACTTAAATATTTGAACTTGAAATTTTTCCAGTACCGGGTTTCAACTGAGCCGCCAACGCACATCTGCTCTCTTGCCCACTTGTGACATGCCCAGCTGCCAGTTTTTCTCCTTCCTTTTGTGGTGGTGGTTATATTATCAGTGTGACTAGGGACCTTTTCTAGATTTTTCTACCTGGGTCTGCTGCATTCCAGACTCTGTTCAGGTAATAAATTACTGTCAATGTATATCTGAGCATCCAGTCTCCCTTTCATGAGGCCTGTTAGTTTGAGGGACTGAAATGCTCAGAAGTGATGGTTACGTGTGCTGTGGCAGGAGATGCATACCTGAAGTTGCAAATGCAGTTGTTAAGTTGTTATGGTGTGTTGCTTTTAACTTATTTCAGTTGAATTAATTGAAAGGGAAGAACTTGTGTTCCTGTCCTTTTTATAAGCTGTCATTTAAAGATGTGCATCATTAAATCTTAAATGGAAAATGAGACTCATTCACATAGCTTTTCATTTCTGATCTTAATGATCATGATTTCCAATGTGGTAGTTTTTTTTTTTTGTTTTTTTGTTTGTTTTGAGACAGAGTTTCGCTCTTGTTGTCCAGGCTGGAGCTCAATGGTAGGATCTTGGCTCACCGCAACTGCAACCTCCACCTCCTGGGTTCAAGTGATTCTCCTGCCTCAGCCCCCAAGTAGCTGGATTATAGGCGCGTGCCAGCACACCTGGCTAATTTTTTTTTTTTTTTTTTTTTTGCTAGTGAAGGGGTTTCTCCATATTGGTCAGGCTGGTCTTGAACTCCCGACCTCAGGTGATCTGCTTGCCTTGGCCTCCCGAAGTACTGGGATCACAGGCATGAACCACTGCGCCTGGCCAATATGGTAGTTTTGTAACAAGACTCTAGTTAGAATTAAAAAAATTTTTTTTGAGATGGAGTTTCACTCATGTCACCCAGGCTAGAGTGCAGTGGCATGATCTTGGGTCACTGCAACCTCTGTCTCCCAGGTTCAAGTGATTCTCCTGCCTCAGCCTCCCGAGTAGCTGAGATTACAGGCGCCTGCCATCACGCCTGGCTAATTTTTTGTATTTTTAGTAGAGACTCGGTTAACCATCTTGGCCAGGCTGGTCTCAAACTCCTGACCTGATGTTATCCTCCTGCCTTAGCCTTCCAAAGTGCTGGGATTACAGGTGTGAGGCACTGCACCTGGCCAGTAATTTTATTTTGTAAGAAAAAGCTTTCCATTTTGAAATCTAGAATACCTCTACTTTCGAAAATTTTTGATTTCCCAAGTTTTTCCTGCTATGCACTAGTTAAAATATAAGGTATTATATAATGAGCAGTAGCACAGATCTCCAACTGTTTGAGTTGCATATGGGCCATACCTTCTTTTCTGTAACATGCATACCCATGCATTAACACTTCTCGCCTTTTCCAGATCTGCTCACTTTAGCACTCTGGCAATTAAACAGAACCCTCTTCTGGCAGAAGCCTATTCGAATTTGGGGAATGTGTACAAGGAAAGAGGGCAGTTGCAGGAGGCAATTGAGCATTATCGACATGCATTGCGTCTCAAACCTGATTTCATCGATGGTTATATTAACCTGGCAGCCGCCTTGGTAGCAGCGGGTGACATGGAAGGGGCAGTACAAGCTTACGTCTCTGCTCTTCAGTACAATCCTGTGAGTAAAATTTTAATGGTTATTTTCCCTTCCTAGAAACCCAGAAAGAAACATAGTGTGATATTTCAGACACTAAAGTAGGTTTTTGCATGTAATAAAGTCAAAAGCTTAGAAATGTTTATGTCCTTAAAATGGTGAAATTGCTTTTAGCTGGTCTGTGTTGTGCTAAAATATTTGCTTTATTTAGCAAGTTATATTAAAAAACATAAAAATTCTTATTTCAAGAAACTACATCAATTTTAAAATAACACCTATAAAGTACAGGGCACATGACTTTTCTGTTGTGGTTAACTTTGGATAAATTCTGATAAGTGTTTGCAGGTTAATTGATTTTCAAGGAATAGTGGCTAATGGGTCTTAATCTGTAAAATCTGTAATATAAAATGGTTTAAAACAAGATGCCAATATATGGATTAGTGATGTGAAAACTAGGCTACAAAATTTCTTCCTCAATATCTTAGTCTCTTTTCTTTCAATGTAATTAGAAGTGATAGAATTTAGATGATACTACTTACACTGGGCTTTCGATTAGTTTAAAAATTTTTTTTGTCTAAGTTGCAGATGTGTTCTGGGAACAAGTGAGGCCCAGCTGGCAGACCTTAAGTTCATACTGTGTTTAGGATCTCCGAAAGATACAAAAACATAAGACTTTCCCTCAGAACTTTTGATGTAGTTAGAGAAAGTAGATGTAAACTTAAGAGGTAAGTGATAGTGGAATTATAGAAATCTAGAAAAAGTTCCCAAGTTACATTGTCAACATTCAGTTTTGTAACCAACCTGGAAATGGTTAATAGTTTATTTTAGCTACCATTTACTGAAAGTCTGTGTGGTCAGACACTCTATTGACAGCTTCGAATATTGGTCTTAGTTAATCCTCATAATTCTTAAACATAGATGATATTTCTAATTTTACCAATTTTTAAAAAAAAACAGACTCAAGTTATGTGGCTTTCTTGGGATCACAAAGTTAGTAATGAAGTTATTAATAGACATTAAAAGCTGAGTGTGAATATCTTCAAAGCAAATGTTGAAGTTAAAATAAATAAAAGTGAGATGATATGCCTGGAGGGCACCCACCCATCAAAGCAGCCCTGGAGCACAATTCAAAAACCATTGATCATATCCTGCTGTCCCTTAATCTCCATTTTGTTAGTTAAGAAACTGAAACTAAACTTAGTACTTTGCTCAAAGATCCAAGTCACTTTTCATGATGACATATATTAACAGTTTTTTTAAAGTTAATTTTGAGAGTTTAGACATGTCCTTTTTAAAAAATCCATAGCTTTAAAAATTTTTTTTTAAGAGATGGGGTCTTGCTATGTTGCCCAAGCTGTACTCAAACTCCTGGGTTCAAGCAGTCCTCCTGCCTCAGCCTCCAGAGTAGCTGGGACTACTGGTGTGTTTCACTACACACATTTCTAAATGTGTATATATATACATTTTAAAAGATGGTGTCTCGCTATGTTGCCCAGGCTGGAGTGCAGTGGCTATTCACAGGTGCAATCCTACTGCTGATCAGCACGAAGTTTTGACTTGCTCTGTTTCCGACCTGGGCTGGTTCACCCCTCCTTAGGCAACCTGGTGGTCCCCCACTCCCAGGAGGTCACCATATTGATGCCAGACTTAGTGTGGACACCCGATTGGCATAACGCACGATAGCGATCCTCCCATCTCAGCCTCCCGAGTAGCTGGGACTACAGGCACGTGCCACTGTACCCAGCATGTATTGGTTTTTGAATGAATACAGTGAATACCTCCAGTTAGCACTCTTGGAGGTAGCAAATGAAACTAATTTCTTGTCTGTCTTTTCAGAGATACTCAGTGTGTGTATATATAAATTTGAGTGACTTTTTCTAAGTTTTATTGCAGTACTGATCTAGCTAGTTACCCACATAAAGTTTTAGGGAGCCCAGTATGTGTTACCACTGGGCCTTGGAGCCTATTTTTCCCAGGGCTCAGGGCTCACCTCTACCCAGTTGTCACAGTAAGTTCTTTCCCTTTATTAATCAGGTTGATTCTACTCTTGTTGATTGCATACCCTCTTACACAGCTGTGGTCCTTACCATCTTTAACTGATGCCCTTGGGTCAGGTTTTCAGTGGCCTGTGTGTGTAGCAGAGCAGTCGTTGCTACTGATAGTATACCAAGCAGTAGGAGTATGTTGAGAAGGAAAACTAAAGTGAGAGATGGAACCATGTCCATTTAATATCTAACTTGCTCTTAACAGGAAGCTTATTGTTGTACCCTACTAAGGAAGTGAGATAGCACTAATATAAATCATGGGATTACCTCTTAAATGCATTGAATGGCCATTTGTTCTCACCTGGTTCTGTTTCTTCCAGTGGAAGGTGCTTCTTTACTTATTTATTACTGTTTTTACCAATAAGAATGAAAATGGGATTGTGCAAACTCCCTTGATTTCAACTAAATGTGCCATAGTGATCATATTTTAATTTATTTCAGGATATCTAAAGTTTTAATTAGATTTAAACTTACTGTCAAATGCCCATTGTCAATTCAGTACTGATAGAATCATGAGTCTGTTCCTTATGTTCTTGTTGACAGTGCTTAAATGTATTATTAGTACATTGTGAGCCTAAATCACAGATGTAGTTGGCATTCTATGAAAAATGGTTAAAGAAGCTCAGGTTATTTTGGTTTTGCAGCAGTGAAAGAGTAGAATGTTAAGGTAATGTCCTTGGTAACTTTGGTAACTGTTTTCAACAGCGTTTATCTTTTTTTTGAGACGGAGTTTCGCTCTTGTTACCCAGGGTGGAGTGCAATGGCGCGATCTTGGCTCATCGCAACCTCCGCCTCCTGGGTTCAGGCAATTCTCCTGCCTCAGCCTCCTGAGTAGCTAGGATAACAGCGTTTATCTTTTTAAGTTAATAGATATGTCAGTTTAGAAGTTGTTCTCTGTGACTTGATTATAGGAATAATTTTTGAGACAGCTATCTCATTTTTTACCTTCTGAATTCTATGATGTTGGGTGATTTCATAATTTTGCTAAGATTTTAGTCTGTCTTATTTTATTTTATTTTATTTTTGAAATGGAGTTCCGCTCTTGTCACCCAGGCTGGAGTGCGAGTGGTGCGATCTTGGCTCACTGCAACCTCCGCCTCCTGGGTTCAAACGATTCTCCTGCCTCAGCCTCCCAAGAAGCTGGGATCACAGGTGCCTGCCTCCACGCCTGGCTAATTTTTTATATTTTTAGTAGAGACCGGGTTTCGCCATGTTGGCCAGACTGGTCTTGAATTCCTGACCTCAGGTGATCCACCTGCCTCAGCCTCCCAGAGTGTTGGGATGACAGGCGTGAACCACTGTGCCCGGCCATTCTGTTGTATTTGAAGGTGCTATTGCAGATAGCACCTTGCAGTGGCAGCACATGTTCTTTTACATGATGACTCACTAGAGTTGCCTATATCTGGCAATTCCTTTTACAGATTATATATAAAATTGTCCTTTGTATAATGGCTGTAACCCTGAGTTGTTTTAAACAGGTCTGTTTCTGAATCTATAGGTCATTGAACTGTTGCTTGTGCTTTCATTGTGGATGCGCAGAACTGAGAGCTGCTGGCATCCTGGCCGTCGTGTGTGTTCCTGTCATGTTATTTATTACTGCTGAGCCTCACTTATACAGCTGCACTGTAGAAAACCATACATTTCTATTCTCTGTTTTGCTTTTTGTTAAGGTTGCGGTGCAAATGTCACATTTAAATACCTGAGTACTTACTGTGCGGGCAGTGCTTTGTTAGAACTGGGGAGATGTGTTGTGTGGGAAGTTGCGGGTGATAATGTAAGACAGGATCTGACCTATAAAGGAAAAAATGATGTAAGCTCCTCGGATGATAATTGTTGGAGAGTATTAATCAGAAGATTTCCTCGAGTGGGTGCTTATAACCTAAGCATTCTGTAGGAAGGTAAATAGCAAGTAGACTTCCTTGGCTGAAGTGGTGAGTCAAGTAGTAACAAGAAGTGAATGTAGTAGAGGAGAGTCAATTGGAAGATTTAGAAAGAATAGAGAGGCTGAGGAGTTTGAATTTAATTTGAGAGGCAATTGAGAATTACTGTAGGTTTTTATCGACCTGATTTTACTTCATATGTATGTATGTGTCTAGATGTTGTGGCTGGTGGGAGTGGGAGGCTCTGGAGCAAAGGCAGGAAACTGATGCAATCTTAGGAGGAATAGTTCTATAGGAGAATCTTACTCATTTCCATCTCCTTACTTTTATTCACATGATTTTCCCTTGTATACTGTGCTCTCCTTCTTTGTCTATTAAAACCCTATTCATCCTTCAAGGCCCAGCTTAAACTTCTCCTATGAGCTCATCATTTATTTCTCTTAAAATTCTTTACTACTGTGTGGGCATTTAGTGTGTGCCTTGTCTTTTCACATAGATTATAAACCCCTTGATGATAAGGATTCTATTAATTTCTTTTCCCTACAGTTCCAGGCATGTTTTTGAATTGAATAACAGTTTGCATGAAATGTATTAACCTGGGATGGATAGAATGGGCTAGCTTTGAGAAATATAATTGTCAAAAACGTTTTGATTTGACAGATGAAGTAGAATTGATGTCTTAGGTTTTGAACTTTTGGGAGAATGGTGGTGTCCTTGCATTTTCTAGAAATTAGCTGTTCTTGTACGTAGGTTTGGATTCCCAAACAGGAGAATTGGATTTCACTGTTATATTTAATATGACATTTTGGCTTTTTCTAAAGCTGCCTTACTGATTAGCTTATAGTAATCTTGAAGATAATCTATTTTTAACTGTGAGCATTGTGTTAACTTGATTTAGTATGCTGTGATGGATCTAGATGATAACAACCAAATATAGATAGATAGATAGATAGATAGATAGACAGATAGACAGATAGACAGACTGTCAGGACTTAAGTGACATCCATCCAAGAGTTTATAGAAACTGGAGGGTAATAAAATTGCGCAACAGTTGGCTACCACGTATAGCCATTACAGTCATTTTTGGAGACTTTTGATTATTATGGCTTAGAAAAGGCACAGGAGTTGGTGAAAGTCCAAACATATATAACTGCAATTATCAAGTAGTAGAAGGAGCTTGTATGAATGAATGGGATTATGCAGTCATGGTTTGCCAAAACAGGGGTAACCCTTTAAGTTTAGAAAAAACATAACCATACAAAGTAGATAGCAAGATCATGTAATTCATTACTTCTGAGAGTATAGTGTTAAAAAGTGCTTAGTCTAATTAGAGGAGAAGTCAAATAAGATTAATGGTACCTTTGATGTTTTGAGGATCAGTATTAGCCTTTTGTGCTAGAAGTGATGGGAGATAACCTTACTCTCTAGAACATCAGTCACTGCTTGAAGGACAGTACTGAGTCAGGGAGATCATGGAGCTGACCCAGTATGACTGACTGTAAGATTGTTGTGTGGCAGCCTATACTTTGTTGGCAGACTTTTTGGTTCGCCTGATGTATGATACTATACAACCACAAAAGCTGTTTATCAGAATTAATCCATTGATTCTGGAAACCATAATACAGTTAAAGAGCATATCATATGTACGATGATTCTTTGACATAGTTGACAAAATTTCACTTTGTAGGACTTAATTTAAGGCTCTTTCACCCACGGAACAGTTTGGAATAATTAGCATACTTCCTGTTGTCATTGTTTCTGCTTGTTGACTGATAGATGTGACTGACAGTGGCAAAATGGGGCAAATAAAAATTTAAGCTCTCTGTTCTGATGAGTGTCTCATCCTGATGAACGGACTGGTGAGTCAGATGACTGGCAGCACAATTGAGCTGCTAATAAAAAGCAGAGTCAACTGCTTTCATTATTCACCCACTCAACTCTAATGGCACTTAATACTAATGAGTAATCTAGTGGCAGGTGCCAGGATTGAGGCTTTGGTTGGATGGTAATCCTTTTGCCGGATAGTGAAATGAAGTCAGGGTTTCTAAATGTGCCTGTCATCCTAAGGGTAGGTTTGCTCATAGGTAGTCATTTGCTAAATATGTTTTTTTCCACTCTGGAAAATTTTAGGTCCTTGATACAGGAGTGATTCATCATAACCTTGAATATCATAGTTGGACAAATATTTGAGATATATATATATATATATTTCTTTCTTTCTTTCTTTTTTTTTTTTTGAGACAGAGTCTCTCTCTGTTGCCCAGGCTGGAGTACAGTGGCACAATCTCTGCTCACTGCAGTCTCTGCCTCCTGGGTTCAACTGATTCTCCTGCTTCAGCCTCCCAAGTAGCCGGGATTACAGGTGCACACCACCATGTCCAGCTAATTTTACATTTTTAGTAGAGACGGGGTTTCACCATGTTGGCCAGGTTGGTCTCAAACTCCTGACCTCAGGTGATACTCATGCCTCGGCCTCCCAAAGTGCTGGGATTACAGGCGTGAGCCACCATGCCCGGCCTGATATATATTTTTAGCATGACTGACATTTGGGGAGGAGAAAAGCTCTAGTAAGGTCCCGTAGTCTTTTATGTGAAATTAATGGGGCCAAATGCATTTTAAAATTCAGAATTTTTAGATTTTAGAAAGATAATGCCATATATTAAAACACCCAGACAGGTCTGGAGCAGTATCTTCTAGTAAAACACATTTATATTTCTGCAGCAAAAGATAGGCATTTTCATAGTAAGTGAGATAACTCAATTCTATAAATAGTTTCATGTCACTTAAGGTCAGGTTTAACCCTCAAATGAGTTTTTAGAATTTTTTGGAATTTGGAATTGTGGATAAGGAGTTGTGGTCCTGCACCGAAGTTTGTCAGGCAGTATCTTTAGTTGATAGAATAAAGTGGCAGAGAGCTAGATGCTTAAAAGTGATTTCAAGATATTTTTAATTGATAAAGAAGATATAATTAATGACAGAGTGTCTCTGGGTTTCTAGGATTTGTACTGTGTTCGCAGTGACCTGGGGAACCTGCTCAAAGCCCTGGGTCGCTTGGAAGAAGCCAAGGTAGGTGTTTGATAGAACACATTTAAACATCAGTGTTACGAAAACTTGTACTTTTTGCCAAGTCTTCAACTCTTCATTGAGCTATCTTCACAAAACAGTCCTTTGAAACTGAGGAAAACTGACGGCATGAATCGCCTCAGACTAGAGCAGGGCCAGGCTATGGCATATCTGTTCTAAATCTGGGGTAAAGCAAGAACCTGAACATTTTGGAGCCTTTCTGCTGAGCTAGACCATCTTTATAACAATGGGCTCCGTCATGATCTTATGTGGGAATAAATAACATTCCTTCAAATCTGAGGCTTGCCTGCTGGTGACAAGCAGAGCGCCTGTGATTTGGCTCAAGACTCCTATATGATGCAGGTGCCATTGAAAATGCTGCTCTTCTAAGTCCTTTGTGGCTTGTAAGTGGAGAAGAATTTCATCCAAATGTTACCCTGTAATACTGGCATTTAAAATTCTTATTTAACCTTCCTCCCTTCATCTTCCTCACCCTTTTTACAGTGGAAGAAAGGCTGTTAAAATGATTGCAAATTAATAATTGGAACATCCTGTCCCTTCTTGTCCCCACTCCCTTCCCAAGTTCCTTTTTCCTCTTTTCCAATCCTAGTTGTCTACCTTCTTTTCTTCCTCATTTCCTTCTTTTATTCCTTCCCACCCCAACCCCTTAAAAAAAAGGTCAGAAGGACAAAGCTGGTTTGTTTGGGAAATGGACTGATCGAAAGAAAACTTGCCAAAGTGGAAAGGTGGCTTTTAGCATTCTGTGTTTCCAAATAATGAATTTGAACACCAGGTTGGGTTAATTAAAGCTTTTGGTATAATTTAAAATTAAATTTATAAATGCAGTTGTCTTGTTACAAGCCACCTTACGCAACCGCGCTGCAGGGGTGAGGAGTGGGGAGAAACCAGAATGCTTCTGAAACTCCCACCTGTTGCTCTGAGCCCCACGCGCATGCTAATGCGTGGAGTGTATGCGCAGCGTAGCTGTCTGTTTGACTGCTTCATCCAGGGAGGGAGAAGGCTTTTCAGCACCATCTAATGTTATAAAAGGCACTAGTTTGAAGTGCATAGCTCATAAATTCTGCTGACATTTTGGATTAACCTTATGTAGGTTGCCAGCTAATGAATTGTAATTGATTTCAATCTTAGCTGATAAATCTAATTGGTAATTTATAGAACAAACATATGATAAGCTCCTATTAATTGTCACCCCACCAAGCGGACAGCTAACATGAATTGCACTTCACTGCAGCTTTAGAGATCGGTTTAGGCTGAGACGTTGCGCCTGCCTTAGGTTGCTGACTTCTTTATTTCAGAGCTCTGGAGACACCTAGTTTGAAAAATGTTATTCTGTTTTTTTGTGAGAACTTAGTAAACAAGAAAATACTCTTGAGTGAAATGCAATGTATTTCTTTTGTAATCAGTGCATTTAAAAATTCAAGCCAGCATATTCCTAGTAGATGGAAGCAAAATTAAGTTGTCTTTGTAGAAAATGAAGAGCCTTTCTTCCAGCAAAAATCCCTGCTGTATGCAATAGCCCTGATTAACCCTCTCCCTTCTGCATGTTTCCCATGTTACAGACTTGAGACTGTCCTCATTCCCATATGTAATAGACATCCAAAGAATTTCAATTGCTTTGTTGAACTTTTACTAATGATCTTGTTTTTATTTTCTCTCTTGTTTTTGGTTTTTCACCATTGATATTGTATTTAGAAGGTTTCAGGTGGGTGAAACCTCCTATTCCATGCGTAAGGTGCCTCGCTGAAGGGAGCTCGAGGCCTGGATCTAGGGCAGACACACAACCTCCTCCTCCTCTTCCAGCAAGGAACGCACCGAAAAGTCACATGATGAGAAATATGGTAACGGGTTTGTAACTGCCACAGCAAAACAATTTGCCTCCATGCCTGAATCTTCTGTCTTGTGGCTTCAGAAACAGCTTAAAATAATTTTATTTACAAGCAAGTTATGTAAGAGAATGTTTTATACTATAGCCACAATTCTGTCAAAGATAAGTAAAAGTTAATTGATATTAAAAATTATTAGAGATAATTTACTTAGTAAAAGCTTCTAACTCTTCTTGTTGTTCATTTTTTTTCCTTTTTTCTTCTTTGTTTGGATTGCAGCATTCTGCTCTTCTGATGATGAGCTGTGACCCTGCAGTAGCGCAAAGGCTGCGCAGCGTTAATGCGCATTGCGTGCGAATGAGCCCCTGTGAACGGTTGACTAGATGAGTAATCTGATTGACTGGCTCCCTCAGTCCTATTCTGTAGCCTTTTTGGATAAAATTGGGTTTTAACATACCTCGAGTCCAACTAATCTCATTAAACAAATATTCTTTATGGGCCTGTCTAGTAGATTAATGGATCTGGTTGGCCGTTTGCTGCGTCTAGGGGTGTTCTATGTAGCGCAGCAGTTCGCAGCGATTGCGCAGTGCGATGCTGTTAGGTTGCGCAAGCGATGTTTGCGCTCGCATTACAGGGACCTCAACCTAGGTGCAATCCTGTCATGTGAGGTTTCAGCTTCAGTCCTCCTTGGGAAATGGGCATTGTGAGAATGTAACTTAAAGCCTGGCTTTGTGATATCCAACCTGGCAGAAAGACATTTTTCTCCTCAGTAGCATAGTTTTGATGTTAGTGAGGAACATTGTTGAAGAGCAGCATTTCCCAAAATGTGTTTCATAGTATTTTAATAAAATGCCCAATGAGAGAAGAGTTCCATGGTCAACTAAGTTCAGGGAACCTTGTTATACTATTAAAGGCTTAGGGAAGTCCTATAGTAAAGAAACCTATTTTCCGAATTTATTTGATCATGAACTCCTCTTTTTTCAGCCGTACCTCTTAACGCCTCATAGAACACACTTTGGGAAATGGTGGGGGTAGGAAAACTTGGCCCCAGGTTGCGCCCTCTAGATAGCACTTAAAAACACGACAAAAGCCCTTAGTTGTTTGGGTAAGAGAACTACAGCATAGAGTCTTATAGCAACCGACTTCCTAGTTAAGTCCCAGTATAAGGGTTGGTCTTTGGTTGGCAGAACTGAACATGGTGGTTTGCACTTGGGTTCTGGTGGCGCAGGCGCAGGAGCAGCCAGCTGTGGCAGCGCATTAGTTTTGGCGCAAGCGAGCCTATGCTGCAGGGTCACTTTTGGCTGGTCAGAGAAGGAATAATGATATCACCTTCTTCCCCCCCTCCCTCCAATCTTTTTTTTTTCCCTTTACAAATTTTCCCCTTTCCCTTTACCTCCTTTCCCTCCCATCTTCTTTCATTAACCCCTCCTAAGGCATGTTATTTGAAAGCAATTGAGACGCAACCGAACTTTGCAGTAGCTTGGAGTAATCTTGGCTGTGTTTTCAATGCACAAGGGGAAATTTGGCTTGCAATTCATCACTTTGAAAAGGTTAGTCATTACATTAATAATTGGTATTTTTTGAAGTGCTTACATGTGTAGAGTGTTTTTACTAGAACTAAGTAACAGGTCTTAACCAGTCATATGATATCTTTCTCTGGCAGTATAGGCAGTACATGACTTACAGCAAACAATGATTTGGCTTAAATATTTTTTCAAATTTATAGTGGTGCAAAAGAGATACACATTCAATAGAAATCTTAAACTTTTAGTAACCATGTAGCCATTCTGGTTTTCCCTTTGAGTAGAACCTTCAGTAAATTACATGAGCTACCCAACACACTATTGTAAAATAAAAAGGAGGCTGAGGCAGGAGGATCACTTGGGCATGGGAGTTAGAGGCTGCAGTGAACTATGACCATGCCACTGCAATTAGCCTGAGTGACAGAGTGAGGCCCTTTTTCTAAGATTAAAAAATAAAAAGATACCATAAAGACACATTCATGCATATGTTCATCATGGCACTTTTCACAATAGCAGAGACATGGAATTAACCTAGATGCCCATCAACGGTGGGCTAAAGAAAATGGTACATATATGCCATGGAATACCATGCAGCCATCAAAAATGAAATCATGTCCTTTGCAGTAACATGGATGCAGCTGGAGGTCATTATCCTAAGTGAATTAACGCAGGAACAGGAAACAAAATAACTGCATGTTTTCACTTATAAGTGGGAGCTAAGCATTGGGTACACATAGACACAAAGGGGAACAGCGGACAGTGGTGCTTACTTGAGGGTAGAGGGTGGGAGGAGGGTGAGGGTAGAAAAACTGCTTACTGGTTACTGTGCTCACTACCTGGGTGAGAAAATCATTTGTATAGCAAATTGCTGTGACACAATTTACTCATGTAACAAACCTGCATGTGTACCCCGAACCTAAAATAAATGTTGGAATTAAAATAAAACTCATATTAAAGTTTACAAAAAGGGCTTTGTGTTAGATAATTTTGCTCAACTATAGGCTCATCTAAGTGTTCTGAGCATGTTTAAAATTATGCTAGGTGGGCCAGGTGCAGTAGCTCACACCTGGGATCCCAGTGCTTTGGGAGGCTGAGGAGGGCAGATTGCTTGAACTTAGGAGTTCAAGACCAGCCCGGACAACATAATGAGACCCTGTCTCTACAGAAATTAGCTGGGTGTGGTGGTGGCATTCCTGTAGTCCCAGCCATTTGCAGGGCTGAGGTGGGAAGATTGCTTGGGCCCAGGAGCTGGAGGCTGCTGTGAGCTGAGATTGCACCACTGTACTCCAGCCTGGGCAACAAAGTGAGACCCCTGTCTCAAAAAAAAAAAAAAAAGACTAAGCTAGGATGTTTGGTGTTTTAAATGTATTTCAACTTAAGATATTTTCAATTTATGATGGGTGTATCAGAACATAACCCTATCCTAAGTTGAGGAACATCTTTATTGCAGTATTTGCTGGATACTACGTGGTATGGCAGTTTCTGGTTTGTGTTCAGAATGTACTTTAGGCTGTGTGCAGTGGCTCACACCTGTCATCCAGTACTTTGGGAGGCTGAGGTGGGAGGATTGCTTAAGCCTAGTAGTTTGAGACCAGCCTGGGCAACATAGTAAGACCCTATCTCTACAAAAAATATACAAAAAATAGCCAGGAGTGGTGGCACACGCCCATAGTCACAGCTACTGGGGAGGGTGACATGGGAGGATAACCTGAAGTTGAGAGTTTGAGTCTGTATTGAGCTGTAATCATGCCACTGCACTCCAGCCTGGCTGACGGACTGAGACCCTGTCTCAAATAAAATATACTTTAGTAATTAAAAATGATTTTTATAAATGGGCTTTTAAGAAGCAAGGCTTCTTGGTGAAACGGCAGATTCCAGGTCTAGGGCAGGAAATGGAAAAAAATTTTTGAAATGCCTTGTTACACCAGAAAGCCAGGAAGCTTTGACATTGTGTCAAAAGGACTTGGGAAGTAACTTAAGGAGGCTCCCACTGGCTAAAGATGGGGACTTGAGCATCAATAGGAATAATAACTGAAATATACTGAAACTTATCAAGTATGTTTAAATCTGTGAGCTCATAATTATGCTAAAAAATTCATTGGTCACCTTTGGAAGGCTTATAAGGAGTAATTCATTTGAAAACTGGTTAAAAAGGGAAGAATAAAGCTTTTGAGGAACCTCTGTACTGTTTCCCTAAATGGCTATACTAATTTATACTTTCCCCATCAGTTACAAAGCTTCCCTTATCTTTACATCCTCACTAACACTTGTTATTTATTGTCTTTTTGTTAATAGCCATACTAACAGGTATGAGATGCTAACTCATTATGGTTTTATTTTACATTTCCCTGATGATTAGTGATGTTGAAAATATTTTTATATATCTGCTTGCCTTTTTTTTGTTTTTGTTTTTTTGAGACGAGGTCCTGCTCTGTTGCCCAGGCTGGAGTGCAGTGGTGTCATAATAGCTCACTGCAACCTCAAACTCCTGGGCTCAAGTGGTCCTCCCACCTCAGCCTCCCAAAGTGTTGGGGTTACAGACATGAGCCACTGTGCCTGGCCTGTACTACTTTTAAGAAATGTCTATTTAGGCTGGGTGTGGTGGCTTACACCTGTAATCCCAGCACTTTGGGAGGCCAAGGTGGGTGGGTCACCTGAGGTCAGGAGTTTGAGACCAGCCTGGCCAACATGGTGAAACCCTGTCTCTATTTAACAAACAAACAAACAACAACAACAAAAAAAAAAAAAAAAAAAAAAAAGAAAGAAATGTCTGTTTAGATCCTTTGCCTGTATCTTAATGGGCATATTTGCTACTGAGTTGAGTTCCTTATCCCTTTATCAGATGCAGTTTGCAAATGCTTTCTCCTAACCTGTGGGTTGCCTATTCATTCTGTTGTTTACTGTGCAGAAGCTTTTTAGTTTGATGCAGTCTTGCATATCTTTGCTTTTGTTGTTTGTACTTTATGCTAAGTGAAGCCAGGCACAGAAAGTTAAAGTGATATAATATACTTATATCACTTATTTGTGGAATCTAAAAAAGTGGAATCTAAAAAATCTCATAGAAACAGAGTAGAAAGGTGGTTACCAGAGGCTTGCAGGGAGGAGGAGGGATGGAGAAAAGGGAGCTATTGATCAAAGGACACAAAGTTTCAGTTAGACTGGAGGAATGCTTTAGTTAAAGATCTGTAGTACTGCATGTTGACCACAGTTGTTAATAATGTATATTTCAAAATTGCAAAAAGAACAGATTTTTAATGTCCTCGACCACAAAAAATAGTGAGGTAATGGATATGTTAATTAGCTTTGTTGAATCCTTCTACAATGTATATATGGATCAAACCATCACATTGTACCTCATAAATATACACAATTATATGTCAACTTAAAACTTAAAAATTAGAAGAATAAAGCATTTGTCTTCCCTCTCCTGTATGAACTGGACCATGGAATAACCCAATAGTTGACGGGGGAAGTTTATCTTTATAAAAGCATTCCAGCTAATAAGTGAAGAAGGAATGATAGAATATCACTGTTAATAGTTTAAGCGTTTATCAGTGACAAAAAAGAGCTACAGTCAGGTATTAAGTATCTTGTGGTAAACAATCTCACTGGTGAAATAGTCTTACAAAAAGAAAATAACACAAATCTAATTAAGCTTCTAGTTCTACCTACCAATTTACAGGTGATACATGGGACAGGAAACATATTAAAGGATGCCATAGGGATGCAGTCAGCAAAATTCAAACTTTGGGAAGTTGACCTTACTTCAACAAATTGTAGTAATAAAAATGGAGATTTAAATTAAACTTTTAGGCCAGGTATGGTGGCTCACGCATGTAATCTCACCACTTTGGGAGGCCGAGGTGGATGGATCGCTTGAGGTCGGGAGTTGGAGACCAGCCTGGCCAACATGTGAAACCCCGTCTCTACTTAAAATAAAACAAAAACAAAACAAAAATCTGGGTGTGGTGGCCTGTGCATGTAATCCCAGCTACTTGGGAGCTGAGGCAGGAGAATCACTTAAACCCAGGAGGTGGAGGTTGCTGTGAGCTGAAATCATGCCACTGCACTCCAGCCTGGGTGACAGAGTAAGTGAGACTCCGTCTCAAAAATAAATAAACTTTTAAAGAATTAAAAGAAACTCAAACACATGGACAAATTATATGGGTCTTATTTGGATCCTGACTCAGTTAATGAGAAATTGGAACACTGAATGGTTGGTTGGTTGGTTTTGTTTTGTTTTGTTTTTTGAGATAGGGTCTCACACTATTGCCCAGGCTGGAGTATAGTGGTGTGATCTCAGCTCACTGCAGCCTTTACCTCCAGAGCTCAAGTGATTCTCTTGCCTCAGCCTCTGGAGTAGCTGGGACTACAGGCCTGCACCATCATGCCCGGCTAATTTTTTGTATTTTTAGTAGAGACAGGGTTTTGCTGTGTTGCCCAGGCTGGTCTTGAACTCCTAAACTCAGTCAATCTGCCTGCCTAGGCCTCCCAACGTGCTAGGATTGGCATGAGCCACCACACCCGACCATTAAGGAATTGCTGTCTTTTTTTTTTTTTTATTGTTGTTAGGTATGGTAATGGTATTGTGGTTAGGTTGGGAGGAAAAAGCATTCTTGTCTTGTCCCTGAGATGCATATTGAAATATTTTGGAATGGGATATGTCTGGGCTTTGCTTCAAAATGATCTGGGAAGAGGGGGAGTAGGTTGGAGTATAGATTAAATAAGATTGAACATGATATATGAATTGTTGAAAATGGATAATGGAGACTTGGGAGTTATCTTCCTCTGCTTTTGTGTGTGTTTAAACATTTCTCTTATAAAGTTGAAAAGTTTTTTTTGAATGTTTGGGGTAGACCGCTATCACTGTAGACAATCTAAATTAAATGCATCATGCCATGTTTGCTAGAGTTGCCATCTAAGTGAAGATGAAGTGTTCTTTATTTTTTATTATTTTTATTTATTTATTTATTTAATTTGAGACAGAGTCTCGCTCTGTCACCCAGGCTGGAGTGCAGTGGCGTGATCTCGGCTCACTGCAATCTCTGCCTCCCAGGTTCAAGCAATTCTCCTGCCTCAGCCTCACAAGCAGCTGGGATTACAGGCGTTTGCCTCCATGCCCGCCTAATTTTCTTGTATTTTTAGTAGAGACAGGGTTTCGCCCTGTTGGCCAGGCTGGTCTCGAACTCCTGGCCTCAAGTGACTCACCCACCTTGGCCTCCCAAAGTGCTGAGATTACAGGCATGAGTTACTGTGCCCAGCAGAGGAAGTATTCTTTATCAATGTTTAATAAACAGTGTCTTAAATACCTTTTTAAAAATTTTTTTGACACAGTTTTGCTCTGTTGCCCAGGTTGGAGCGCAGTGGGACAATCTTGGTGCACTGCAACTGCTGCCTCTTGGGTTCAAGCAATTCTCATGCCTCAGCCTCCCAAGTAGCTGGGACTACAGGTGCGCATAACCACGCCCAGCTAATTTTTGTATTTTTAGTAGAGATGGGATTTCACCATGTTGGCCAGGATGGTTTCAATCTCTTGACCTCGTGATCTGCCTGCCTCAACCTCCCAAAGTGCTGGGATTACAGGCATGAGCCACTGTGCCTGGCCTATCCTGATCTTTTATAAACTCCTCATGTGCAACCAAGGAAGGGAACTGCTGATCAAGAAAGATACTCCTATAATATGGTAAATGCAAACTTTAATCAAAACACTGGCTGGGTGCAGTGACTCACACCTGTAATCTCAGCACATTGGGAGGGTAAGGCAGGTGGATCACTCGAGGTCAGGAGTTCAAGACCTTCCTGGCCAACATGGCAAAACTCCACTCCAGCCTGGTGACAGAGCAAGATTCTATCTCAAAAAAAAAAAAAAAAAAAAAAAAAAGGCCGTGTGCCATGGCTCAAGCCTATAATCCATGCACTTTGGGAGGCCGAGATGGGCGGATCGCCTGAGGTCAGGAGATCGAGACCATCCTGGCCAGCATGGTAAAACGCCGTCTCTACTAAAAACACAAAAATTAGCTGAGTGGGGGCCTTTAATTCCAGCTGCTTGGGAAACTGAGGCAGGAGAATCGCTTGAACCCGGGAGGCAGAGGTTGCAGTGAGCTGAGATCTCACTATTGCACTCCAGCCTGGGCAACAGAGCGAGACTGTCTCAAAAAAAAAAGATCTGGATATCCTGACCCTGTCTTCAGAGGGTCTGATTTAACTGGCCTGTGATAGAGCTCAGGTACGTTTTCTAGGAGGTAAATTCCTAATATACTGCCAGGGTTGAGAATCATTGCTCCAGATATATCCAGCTATGTTTCAAGACAACATGACAGCTATTTGGATGACACCATTTAATGGGTAGTTGGTTAGTATCTCCTTGAAGTATTATATCTTACTGTGTGTACAGCTCTAATTGAATGTCTTAATAAGGTCTTGCTGAGTGTAAGTTGTATGCATACAACTGAGGTTTGTATTTCCTTTTTGGTAAGAGTTTGCTGCCTCTTTTGCCACTATTTTTTTAGAAGAGTTAGACTGGTTAATTTTGAGTAAAATAGGGCCAATCATTAGAAATATTCAGTTTAATGAAATTGGAGCAGGCCCAATTTTTAATTTTTCTCTTTAGGACCCATTTTGCTTATGAGAACATGAGGCATGAGAAGTTATTTTGGTAATGTTGAGGTTTGTAAAAATAGTGAGAAGGCACTAAATAAATAATTGGTTTATTAAAATGAAATGTAATTGAGAGTCTGAAAGGACCTTGGAATAAAAAAAAAAAAATTGTAATTGGGATGTTGATCTGGTGAAATCCTAACTTGCTCTGAGTAACTGTCTTGAAATTTTTAGGCTGTCACCCTTGACCCAAATTTTCTGGATGCTTATATCAATTTAGGAAATGTCTTGAAAGAGGCACGAATTTTTGACAGGTGAGAGAATGTTTTGTTTAATAAATTTTCTTGAATCTTTGTTGTATTGACACTTGACAGTTTGGACCGAAATGATGACAATGGTCCATTGAAATACATCTGCCTTTTCTAGTATGTTGTTGTTCCCTGCCCATGATGTCTGCTGTGTTGCCTTTTCTTTATAGGTGTTGTTTGTTGCCTGACTTTTTGTTGTTGGCTTTCCTCAAAGCCATTAATTATCCTTCTCATTGGGAGTTTAGTTGAAACATTTTTATTGTAAAATGGTAGAAATGGTTCTTTCTTAGACTAAATTATCCTTCGATCTGATTTAGAAAGCAAAGTAAATCCTGACTTAACTTTTTTTGTTGTCAGAGGAAAGCCTGTTTTTTATGTGGGAGTAGAAAATTTCTCAGTGTAAAGACACATTTTATAAAGGTGTAATTTTGGTTTGAGGTTAAAATATAATACAGCATGAATTATGTAATTACAGTGACTTGATATATTTGATATAATACAGCTTGAATGAGTTGTAACAAACCATCTGTTAAGAATGAGTTATATTTTATGTGTGTGTGTGTGTGTGTGTGTGTTTATTTACAGAGCTGTGGCAGCTTATCTTCGTGCCCTAAGTTTGAGTCCAAATCATGCAGTGGTGCACGGCAACCTGGCTTGTGTATACTATGAGCAAGGCCTGATAGATCTGGCAATAGACACCTACAGGAGGGCTATTGAACTACAGCCACATTTTCCTGATGCTTACTGCAATCTAGCCAATGCTCTCAAAGAGAAGGGCAGTGTAAGGATTTTTACTCATTCTATTTTTTTGTTATCTGGTAGGATTCAGAGTCTTTTCTGGCCAGGTGTCAAAGGGAAGCCTATTTTTTATGTGGGAGTAGAACACTCATACTTGTAATGCCAGCATTTTGGGAGACCGAGATGGGAGGATTTCTTGAGCCTAGAACTTCGAGCCCAGCCTGGGCAACATGCTGAAACCCTATCTCTACAAGAAATATAAAAATTAGCTGGGCATGGTGGCACAAAACTGTAGTTCCAGCTCCTTGGGAGGCCGAGGTGGGAGGATCAATTGAGTCCTGGGAGGTCGAGGCTGCAGTGAGCCATGATTGTGCCACAGCACTCCAGCCTGGGCAACAGAGTGAAACCCTGTCTCAAAAAATTACAAAAGCCAAAAAACAGCAAAAAAGAAAAGTCTTTTGTACAAGTATTGAGATGGTATATTGGTTTACTTTAGAGTTTTGGTTGAGGATAAGAATACCAAAAAATACCAATTTTCTGTAGTATTACCAGTCAATAGGTTTAATAAAGCAATTATTAGAAGAGTATCAGTGGAGGCTTTATGATTCTCTGTAGTTTTGAAGACTTTGTTTTGTTTTCTAGGTTGCTGAAGCAGAAGATTGTTATAATACAGCTCTCCGTCTGTGTCCCACCCATGCAGACTCTCTGAATAACCTAGCCAATATCAAACGAGAACAGGGAAACATTGAAGAGGCAGTTCGCTTGTATCGCAAAGCATTAGAAGTATGTGAGGGTGGTGTACCTGGGCGTTTAGTGTGATAGTAGAGGGAAAGCAGTTAACCATTATCCACCTGTTTTGTAAAGATAGTAGTTGAACCATTTAAAAGAGGATTATTTAAAAAAAGGATTATTCATTGAAATAATAATTGAGTAACTAAGGTATGATGTGAGGTCCTAGGTGACATTTCAGAAAATCCCTGTATTCAGAGTTCATTATTCTATGGATAAGATCTGTACAAAAAAATTAAACATTAACCCACAGTTCAAGAGAAGTTACCAATAAGTATATAATTTTAGTGCCTGATGGCTGTATGGTAGTGGTTAGTAGATGTGGTAGGAGTTTAGCAGAGAGAGATTTCAGTGGTATTGGAGTAGTCAGGATAAACTAAGAGGAGAAGAGGTGTACCTCATTATGTTTGAAACAAGAGTTACAAAATAGAGGAAGAGGTAGAATTTCAGAATGAGTAGACTTGGAAAAGTAGAGACAAGTTTAGAGGTGTAAATGTACTTGAGCAAAGTTCTTAAGGTTGTGGTGAGTTATTGCTGCTGCTTTAGCAATTTTTTTAACCTCAGTTACGATCTTGATTCTTTATAGGTCTTCCCAGAGTTTGCTGCTGCTCATTCAAATTTAGCAAGTGTACTGCAACAGCAGGGAAAACTGCAGGAAGCTCTGATGCATTATAAGGAGGCTATTCGGTAAGAGACACTAACAGCCTTATTTTAAAAATTATTTTTAATTTAAAAATGTTTGATATTTGGCACATTGTAGGTGCTAAAATGGCTTTAACAACAGAATAAATTAACATTACAATAGGTTAAAGATTTTTGTATTAGAGAAATAAAACCTTTGGCTTCTCTTTTAGAATCAGTCCCACCTTTGCTGATGCCTACTCTAATATGGGAAACACTCTAAAGGAGATGCAGGATGTTCAGGGAGCCTTGCAGTGTTATACGCGTGCCATCCAAATTAATCCTGCATTTGCAGATGCACATAGCAATCTGGCTTCCATTCATAAGGTACTACTGTTTAGTATAATATATGCAGCTTAGCACCTAAAATTTAATTTTTGGAAACTTTTTACCATCCTGCTTTATTTTCCAGGATTCAGGGAATATTCCAGAAGCTATAGCTTCTTATCGCACGGCTCTGAAACTTAAGCCTGATTTTCCTGATGCTTATTGTAACTTGGCTCATTGCCTGCAGGTAAAGAATAACAGGCCAGCAATTCGCTCTCAGTGTTGTAATAGATTTTTAATTGTTATGTCCCATAAGAATCCAAGCCTGACTGGAAACAGTATTTTTAATAGGCTATCTGACATTGCTTTAGGCCAAAGACATATCAAATATTAAATCCCGAAATGGGGCTTTCTGGATAATAACTTCTTTCTGCTTTCTCTAGATTGTCTGTGATTGGACAGACTATGATGAACGAATGAAGAAGTTGGTCAGTATTGTGGCTGACCAGTTAGAGAAGAATAGGTTGCCTTCTGTGCATCCTCATCATAGTATGCTATATCCTCTTTCTCATGGCTTCAGGAAGGCTATTGCTGAGAGGCATGGGAATCTCTGCTTAGATAAGGTGTGTTTCTTTTGTTTTAATCTTTTTGTTGAAAACTAAAACACAAATACAGAAAACTGTGCAAATCAAATCTGTGGCTTAATGATTATAAAGTGAACACCACCTAGGTTGAGAAATAAAACTTTGGTGAGCCACTTCAGAGCCCCTTCCATTGTGTCCTGTCTTGAGTATAACCCCCTGCACTTCATAGGACGGAATCCTTAACTCCTTAACTTAAACACTAACAGTAGACTGATGGTACTTTTCTTTAAGTTGAAAGCCATAATTTGTTTTTCTTTTTCTTTTTTTTTTTTGTTTCTGAGACAGGGTCTTGCTCGGTCACCCAGGCTGGGGTGCAGTGGTGTGATCATGGCTCACTGCAGCCTCGCCCTCCCCAAGCTTAGGTGATCCTCACACCTCAGCCTCCTGAGTAGCTGGGACTACAGGCGCATGCCACCACACCTAATTTTGTATTTTTTGTAGAGATGAGGTTTTACTATGTTGCCCAAGCTGGTCTTGAACCTCTGGACTGAAGTGATCTGCCCACCTCACCCTCCCAAAGTGCTGGGATTGCGGGTTTGAGCCACTGCGCCTGGCCAGCCATCATGGAGTGCTTGGTATTTTGTATTCACCTTTGAGAATTAGAGCACTACTTGATCAAGGATTGGATCAAAGATTGGAGAATAGAGTACTAGGTGTAATTTTGTTTTTTGTTTTTGTTTCTGTTTTTGTTTTGAGACAGAGTGTCTCTCTCACCCAGACTGGAGTGCAGTGGCGTGATCTCAGCTCAGTGCAACCTCTGTCTCCCAGATGAAAGTGATTCTCGTGCCTCAGCCTCCTGAATAGCTAGGATTATAGGCGTGTGCCACCACGCCTGGCTAATTTTTGTATTTTTAGAAGAGATGGGGCTTTGCCATGTTAGGCTGGTCTTGAACTCCTGACCTCAGGTGATCTGCCTGCCTCAGCCTCCCAAAGTGCTGGGATTATAGGCGTGAGCCACTGCATCAGGCCATAATTTTGTTTTTAGAAAATGTTTCCCTGTAGAATTTTCTAAAATGCTGGAAGGTTTATCATGCTCTGTTTGTACTGCTTCGTATCTACAAGTTTTAGATTTGCTCACACTTTTTGAGACAGGGTCTTACTCTGTTGCCCAGGCTGGAGTGCAGTGGCACAATCTTGGCTCACTGCAACCTCCATCTCCTGGGTTCAGGTGATTCTCCCACCTCAGCCTCCCAGGTAGCGGGGACTACAGCACACACCACCAAACAAGGCTAATTTTTGGTGTTTTTGTTTTTTTGTTTTTTATTTTTTATCAGTAGAGATGGGATTTCGCCATGTTGGCCAGGCTGGTCTTGAACTCCTGACCTCAAGCAGTCCACCCACCTTGGCCTCCCAGAGTGCTGAGATTTGCTCATGCCTTTTATAGATCTCAAGAGCAGGTCAAAGTATGAAACATATTACATAAAGTGCTGAGGTTCCAGGTTCTCTCTGGCAATATTAATTAAATGCTCTGGGCAGACCTTTTTCAACAGGTGTGAGGTATAGGTTTGGCGTGTTTTTCGACAGTTTTCCTAGATTGAAATTTATATTTTACTAACAATCATTGGATTCTGTTGATAGATTAATGTTCTTCATAAACCACCATATGAACATCCAAAAGACTTGAAGCTCAGTGATGGTCGGCTGCGTGTAGGATATGTGAGTTCCGACTTTGGGAATCATCCTACTTCTCATCTTATGCAGTCTATTCCAGGCATGCACAATCCTGATAAATTTGAGGTAAGACTAGTGTTTCTCTAAAATTACTATTTGTTTAAAGAGAAAAACCCACAATGTTGGCTTGTCACCATAAGGCATGGAAACCCAGTGTCTTTTGGAAAGATTTGAACTGGAAAGGTTTGAGCCAGTGTTATTAAATATGCCATGTGCTGCCTTTCAGGTGTTCTGTTATGCCCTGAGCCCAGATGATGGCACAAACTTCCGAGTGAAGGTGATGGCAGAAGCCAATCATTTCATTGATCTTTCTCAGGTAGATGAAACTCTCATACTTTAACTTTTTATTTTGAGCAAGTTTAAATAAAACTATTAGCATATAGTTTAGTTTTGTAGGTGTTAAATGCTATAGTACCACATATAGGCAATTGTGTTGATCTTATTTCCTTGGTTATTTATGTTAATCAGCATCGCTTTTGCTGAGGTAGCAAATGAAACAGAAATGTGTTATGCTTGTGGTTGGACATACAGCTTTTCTAGAGATTGAGCCAGCACTTGTGACAGAAGATACTTAATAAATATTGACAAAATGGTGACTTGGGAGAAGAATAAATAGGTCTTTTAAAGAAAATAGATGAAGTATGGTTCATCAGTTTCCATGGGCCTTTGCCTTTGGTTTTCTTTATTTCTGTAGTTGTTCTATTGTTGCATCCTCTCTGAGAGTTTTATGATAAATTAAGATTGAAACTTGTGGGGGAATTCATTTGCTGAGCGTGTAGGCTACAGTTTTTTCCTTTGTAGTCTATTAGCCACTTTGACTAATAGGGATAATACACTCTTTACATAGTGTGTGTGTGTGTACACATGTATGTACATACACATGCAGGTATGGTATGTATGCATATGTTTAGAAATATATGCATGTATGTATATATATATGAATCATCGAAGTCCTAGCAGAAAGGTTGTAAGACTTCTCATTAAATAAATAGTATGCACCAACAAATTTTGTACTATAGCTGTTGCTTCAAAAGTATGCCTGGCCATTTTTGATATACAGTTGGACTCTTTGTGACCAAGAAGCATACCTCTTCCTACATCTAAGGTCTTCAGAGGCTCACTGCTAATTGCCTACAGTCTAAACTCTTCAGCATAGCTTTTGTAACCTTTCTCTGTTTGCCACAACTTTGTCGATACTTTCACCTACCATTCAACATCATATATACCCATACCAAATAGAAGTGAAATACTCACCATTTAAAAAATTTTTTTTTTGAGACAGAGTTTCGCTCTTGTTGCCCAGGCTTGAGTGCAGTGGCGTGATCTCGGCTCACTGCAACCTCCACCTCCCAGGTTCAAGTGATTCTCTTGCCTCAGCCTCCCAAGTAGCTGATATTATTACAGGTGCCTGCTACCACACCCTGCTAATTTTTGTATTTTTAGTAGAGATGGGGTTTCACCATGTTGGCCAGGCTGGTCTTGAACTCCTGACCTCAGGTGATCCACCCGCCTTGGCCTCCCAAAGGGCTGAGATTATAGGCATGAGCCACCATGTCTGGCTTACTCACTATTTTTTAAACTCCCTCACATTTTAGTTCTTCACTCATACTTTTCTCTAATGAGATTGCATTCTGTTAAACTCCTTCAAACTCCTGTTCATCTTTGAAGGCCTAATTAGAATACCAATTCTAAGCTGGATGCAGTGGCTGACACCTATAATCCTTTGAGAGGCTGAGGTGGGAGGATTGCCTGAGGCCAGTTTGAGACCATCATGGGAAAATAGACCCTGTCCCTACCTTAAAAAAAAAAAATTACAAATTTCAAATACCAGTTTCTCTATGAAATGTTACTCATACATTCAATCCAGAAGTGAACTCTCCTTCCTCTGCGTTCTGTTTCCGTAATGCTTTGGGCCCATTTTAATGGCACTCAACCATATTTGTGTCTGAATTAATGTAGTTAATTTGTGTTCTTGTCACTTTTCCATCTGGGAATCTGAATTCTGTTAAATGCCATTAAAAGTAAGGAAACTGATCTGAGATTATACATAGTGAGTTTTTATTTTCTATTCTGTAGATTCCATGCAATGGAAAAGCTGCTGATCGCATCCATCAGGATGGAATTCATATCCTTGTAAATATGAATGGCTATACCAAGGGTGCTCGAAATGAGCTCTTTGCTCTCAGGCCAGCTCCTATTCAGGTAAACAGATTAATAGTCATCACTCATAACATGCTAAGAAGACGGTGATGTGCTTCTTTTTTTTTTTTTTTTTTTTTTAAATGAGACGGAGTTTCGCTCGTCACCCAGGCTGGAGTGCAATGGCGCGATCTCGGCTCACCGCAACCTCCGCCTCCTGGGTTCAGGCAATTCTCCTGCCTCAGCCTCCCGAGTAGCTGGGATTACAGGCACGCGCCACCATGCCCAGCTAATTTTTAGTATTTTTAGTAGAGACGGGGTTTCAGCATGTTGACCAGGATGGTCTCGATCTCTCGACCTTGTGATCCACCCGCCTCAGCCTCCCAAAGTGCTGGGATTACAGGCTTGAGCCACCGCGCCCGGCGGTGATGTGCTTCTTTTCCTACCTCTGGTTAACTGATATTTGAAAATGTAGGGCAGACATGCTTTATTTTTTTAACCTTTTTAGGTTGTTGAAATGCACAGGGACAAAAAGAGTGTAGAGCACAATGCTTACAGGTACATGTATATAGAGACATGCAATTCATGGTTGGGTATAAACAGTTTACTCTGTCTTGCAAATTTGAAGAACATTTTAGCATTTTGAAAGTTAGTCTAAAATACAGGCCGAGAATGGTGGCTCATGCCTATAATCCCAGCACTTTGGGATGCTGAGGCAGGAGAATCATCTGAAACCAGGAGTTTGAGACCAGCCTGGGCAACAAGGCAAAACACCCTCTTGCTATACAAAATTTAAAAAATTAGCCAGTTTAGTGGTATGCCCTTGGGATCCCAGCTATTTGGGAGGCTGAGGTGGAAGGATTGCTCAAGCCTAGGAGTTTGAGGCTGCAGTGAGCTATCATTGTGCCACTGCACTCCAGCCTAGGTGACAGGGTGAGACTTTGTCTCTTAAAAAACTACTACATTGCTTTCAGCTAAAGAAGTCAGCCTTGTTGGACGTGTGGCAAGTGCCTGTAATCTTAGCTACTCTGGAGGCTGAAGCAGAAGGATCGCTTGAGCCCAGGAGTTTGAAGCTGCAGTGAGCTATGATTGCACCACTGTACTCCAGCCTAGGGAACAGAGTGAGACCCTGTCTCTAGAAAAGA
Source organism: Saimiri boliviensis (assembly GCF_048565385.1). Lineage (NCBI taxonomy): Eukaryota > Metazoa > Chordata > Mammalia > Primates > Cebidae > Saimiri > Saimiri boliviensis. Next base: position 60,623,387 of record NC_133470.1, read on the forward strand.
GTTAGACCTAGAAAAGAGGTCTAGACCTAGAAAAGACTCAAGAAAAGAGTTAGACCTTCCTGTTTACTTATTTAATTTTGGCATGTTTAGGTTCTTTTTTAAAAAACCACTTTATTGAGATACAGTTGACATGTAAAAACTTGTACATATTTAATGTATATGACTTGATGAATTTAGAGATAAGTGTACTGATGAAGGTCCTTAATCAGTTTTTGATCTGATTCTTTAAGGCAATGTGGCTGGGATACCCTGGGACAAGTGGTGCGCTTTTCATGGATTATATTATCACTGATCAGGAAACTTCGCCAGCTGAAGTTGCTGAGCAGTATTCTGAGAAATTGGCTTATATGCCCCACACTTTTTTTATTGGTGATCATGCTAATATGTTTCCTCACCTGAAGGTAGGTATGAAACAGTGCTATGGGGGAATTTCAAAGAACTGTAGCTTTTTATTTCCTTGCTGTTACCTGTATAAATCCTAAAAGACATGTCTGAAACTATTTTTTCCATTAGAAAAAGGCAGTCATCGATTTTAAGTCCAATGGGCACATTTATGACAATCGGATAGTTCTGAATGGCATCGACCTCAAAGCATTTCTTGATAGTCTACCAGATGTGAAGATTGTCAAGGTCAGAACCTAGTCAATATTGTCATTGAAATAAAGTTAACTTCATTCAGGATCTTTCCCCTAATGATGCATTTTGTGTGTGTGTTTCTTTTAGATGAAGTGTCCTGATGGAGGAGACAGTGCAGACAGCAGTAACACAGCTCTTAATATGCCTGTTATTCCTATGAATACTATTGCAGAAGCAGTTATTGAAATGATTAACAGAGGACAGATTCAAATAACAATTAATGGATTCAGTATTAGCAATGGACTGGCAACTACTCAGGTGAGAAGATAATACACCATTATATGTCCCACCAACTTTGCATGTATTTCCTTTAAACCTCATGATAACTCTAGGAGGCAAGTATCATTACCACCATTTTATAGATGAGGAAATGAGTTTAGTGTAAACGGGCATCTTATGTAGGTTTGTCTGATTTTAAAAGTCTCTCGGATTCAGCCAGCAGATTATTACTTACTGAGAATCTGCTGTGTTAATACCATGTTGTTATTCCCTGCATGTGGCTTTATTCTCTTATCATATGATGATCTATCTAGCCACTGTACAGTTTCTTGCTTTTGTAAACCCATCCTTTCCCTAGCTAAATCCTACTCAGACATTCAGTTCAGACAGCTCTTCCAGGAATCCATTTCCGTACTTAACCACTAATGTCTCCACCCCTACTTCACTGGTACCTGTCTTCTATGCCTCTGTTATGTTTGGAATATATCATTGCATACAGCACAACAGATGATAATTCCCTGTGTTTGTATCCTCTACTGAATTGAATTACTGGGCCCATCTCTTAAAAACAGTAATGTATGTACTTAATAAATAATATATTGCATTTTTAAATAAGTAGCTCTATCAAGAGCGTGTAAGGCAAAGAAAGATCTCTGGCCTCTAGAGGTCATAGATGTCCTTGCATACCTGGAATAGTTATGTAGCAATGTAAGGCAGTACTCAGATGTGTGAGAATTACAAGATAAGACTAATTATATATGTAGAAGCCCAGAAATGGTGATGATCGATGTGAGGAGAGACACTCTTGGAAGAAGAGACCATTTGGAGGAGTAATTTATTTAGCCTTGAAGAGTAGATGTGATTTAGAAAAGGACATTTCATTCATAAAGAAAAGAGTGATCAAAAACTGTTGGATTGTTAATAGGATCTTGAGACCTTTTTTTTGGTTAAAGCAGGAAGTTTCATAGTGCAGTCTCCCCCAAATTAAGATCATGCTGCAACTGTTTGCCTTTTCTTAAATTTCATATATCATGAATATTTTCTTATGATTCAGGGACTTTTAATGGTTATACCATTTTGGGTCTTAAGGACTGAAATATTGGACTCCTTTTGCCTTTAAATATAACCGTCATCTTTTCCTTGTTCTAGATCAACAATAAGGCTGCAACTGGAGAGGAGGTTCCCCGTACCATTATCGTAACCACCCGTTCTCAGTACGGGTTACCAGAAGATGCCATTGTATACTGTAACTTTAATCAGTTGTATAAAATTGACCCTTCTACTTTGCAGATGTGGGCAAATGTGAGTATGCATAGACTCATTGTTACCATCTCAGAGACTAATACATAAGGATTTTGTATACAGAGCTTCTTGCTGAAGATGGTCCTTCCACTCCCATTTAGGAGCTGTTCTGCTCATTTATTTAAAAAATTTTTTTTTGGCCAGGTGCAGTGGCTCATGTCTGTAATCCCAGCACTTTGGGAGGCCAAGGCAGGTGGATCACCTGAGGTCAGGAGTTTGAGAGCAGCCTGACCAACATTGTGAAATCCTGTCTCTATTAAAAATACCAAAAAATTAGCTGGGTGTGGTGGTAGGCGCCTGTAATCTTAGCTACTTGGGAGGCCGAGGCAGGAGAAGAATCCCTCAAACCCAGCAGGTGGAGGTTGCAGTGAGCCAAGATCACACCATTGTACTCCAGCCTGGGCAACAAGAGGGAAACTCTGTCTCTAAATAACTAAATAAATAAATGGAACCTTTTAAAAAATTCATTTTATTTATTTACATGTGACTCAACTGGGTTGTGCTCTTTTTTTAAAAAAATAGAATCTCACTCTGTTTTTCAGGCTGGAGTGTAGTGGTGTGATCTTGGCTCATGGCAACCTTTGCATCCCAGGTTCAAGTGATTCTTGTGCCTCAGCCTTCCAAGTCGCTGGGATTACAGGCATGTGCCACCATGCCTGGGTAATTTTTTTGTGTGTTTTTAGTAGAGACAGGGTTTCACCATGTTGGCCAGGCTAGCCTTGAACTCCCGGCCTGAGGAGATCTGCCTGCCTTGGCCTCCTAAAGTGCTAGGATTAGATGTGTGAGCCACCGAGCCTGGCCTTGTGCTCATTTATAATCTTCAAGAGTTATTGATTTTTCAGGCATTTTGGTTCCAAAGTCTAAGCATGTCATTGTGAACCTTTTAAATTTACATATTCAAAGCGTTCTTCTGTCTAAAGGGTCAGCAAACTTTTTCTTAAAGGGCCAGATGGTACATATTTTCAGTTTTGTGGTCCATACTGTCTCACATCTACTCAGCTTTGCCATCGTAGCATGAAAATACCATAGGCATTTTGTAAATGATGAGTGTGGCTGTGTTCTAATAACATTGTATGAAATGGCAGTATGCCATATTTGGCTCACAGGCTGTGTAGTTCGCCAACACCTGGTCTAAACTGATAGCATATACTGTCATGTACATCCACTCATGTTTAACATTCTTGTAGTATTGTAGAGTTATAACCATGAAGGAGTTGATCTATACATACGATTATCTCAGTTCATCAGACAAGTTTGCATAAGTGGGATATTAGATAGCTGTAACTGGCTCTTAACCCATAGAACTAAAATAAAATAGCATGTTTTACCTTTAGGTAATCTGGAGATAATTTAATTTTTTTCTCCTGGTATCTGTTTTATGTTCAGAGGAGAGGGGAGGATAGAAGAGAAGAGGAAGCAGATGAGTACAGGTCTGCTGTCCTTAATCCTTACTTCCCAGTGTTCACAAAATCTCTGAAAATCAAAAGCTTTTTCATAAGTGTGTGGCAAATTTGTTTTGCAGCAAAACTATCTGAACTAACATTAGGGTGTGTATTAGTCTGTTCTCATGCTGCTATATAGGACTGCCTGCGACTGGGTAATTTATAAAAGAAAGAGGTTTAATTGACTCAGAGTTCTGCCTGGCTGTGGAGGCCTCAGGAAACTTACAGTCATGGCGGAAAAAGGAGCAAAGACATGCTTTTTCACATGATGGTAGGAAGAAGTGCCAAGCAAAAGGGGAAAAAGCCCCTTATAAAACCATCAGATCTCATGAGAACTCACTCTTACCATGAGAACAGCAGCATTGGGAATAACTGCCCCCATGATTCATTTACCTCCCACTGGATCCCTCCCATGACGTGTGGGGCTTATGGGAACTACCAAGATGAACAATTTGGCTGGAGACACAGTCAAACCACATTAGAGTATTTATAGTCTTTTATTTATTCCATTTAGTATGACTGTTCCTTCATCTCAGTGCAGAGGTACTCATGTGTTTATTTGTAGGAAGTTGCTGCTAAGGGTGTTAACATAATACACACAAACACACACACACACACGCACGCACGCACACAGTGCTACTATTTTAAAATCTGAAATATTCTGAGTTTGGAAATTCATCTGTTCTCATAGCTTTCAGAGAAAGGGATTTTGAACTTATGGTACATTGAGTAGATGTAAATCTAAATCAGGAGTTGGCAAACTGTGACTCATGGGTCAAATCCAGCCCACTGCTTGTTTTTGTAAATACAGTTTTATGGACACATAGACGTGTTTGCTTGTTTGATACATTGTCTATGGCTGCTTTCAAGCTACAACAGAAGAAGTGAACAGTTTTAACAGTCGATGTGGCCACAGAGCCAAAAATATTTGCTATTTGGCCCTTTACAAAAAAAGACCAATTTACATTAGACAGGTAAAGTTAGGGAAGTGTGAGGTAACTTTCTTTGTTGTATCATAGTGGGGGATTTGAAATTTGGAATGCAAAATTTCTCTCTCTTAACAAAACCCACTGCCTGTGTCAATTCCCACAGGAGTTAGCTGCCTCAGATTTTGCCCATTGGTAATTTGTTTTGTCTACTGACGTCTACCCCCTCTCCTTTTTTGAACTCGCTCTGAGGACAGCTAAGCAGAAGAGGGCTAATTCAATTGATCTCATCATCTCTGTGAAGGAAAGACTTGAGTTCACAGCAGGCGTCTATCTGCATGGATAGAATAGAGTGTGGTAGAACTATTAGAGACCTCTGGGAGTCTTTGTTGAGAAAGACTGCTATTAATAATTATGCTTATTTTCCCTATTTTAGATTCTGAAGCGTGTTCCCAATAGTGTACTCTGGCTGTTGCGTTTTCCAGCGGTAGGAGAGCCTAATATTCAACAGTATGCACAAAACATGGGCCTGCCCCAGAACCGTATCATTTTTTCACCTGTCGCTCCTAAAGAGGAACATGTCAGGAGAGGCCAGCTGGCTGATGTCTGCTTGGACACTCCACTCTGTAATGGGCACACCACAGGGATGGATGTCCTCTGGGCAGGGACCCCCATGGTGACTATGCCAGGTAAGTTGCTGATAAATCGCTGGAATCTTCCTTGTTCTTTTCAATATCTCCTTTCGGGGAGAAACTTCCAGGTGAAATTATATGTACTAGAAGCAACATTGAAGGCAAAGTGATACAAAGTGTATGAAATGGCAGTATGCCATATTTGGCTCACAGGCTGTGTAGTTTGCCAACACCTGGTCTAAACTGATAGCATATACTGTCATGTACATCCACCCATGTTTAACATTCTTGTAATATTGTAGAGTTATAACCATGAAGGAGTCGATCTATACATACTCTCACTTCATTCTCTTCATCTGCGTTGTGTGGGGACTTAAATAACATTAACTCTGTGCTATTTTACATTCGCAGATGTGCAGTTGTTATCTTTTGTATTACAGGAGAGACTCTTGCTTCTCGAGTTGCAGCTTCCCAGCTCACTTGCTTAGGCTGTCTTGAGCTTATTGCTAAAAACAGACAAGAATATGAAGACATAGCTGTGAAGCTGGGAACTGATCTAGAATAGTAAGTAAACTTTTCTATGAACAAATTATATGATAAAGTAGAGAGAAGGTAGCTGTTATAAAATGCAACCATAAAATCAATGTAATATAAAATAGGTGAACTAGCTTGTATGCCCTCTGGATGGGACCAGTTTCTAACTCTTAGAAATGAAGTGATCAATAGGTTTTACTATGTAAAAAGTAAATGGCTAAATAAAAAATATTCAAGAAAATTAAAAGGCAAACGGGAAAAAAATCTTTGTCTCAGATAGCAAAGTATTAATTGCCTGGCTATATAAAGACTGCAGAACATTTACATTTTAAATCCCCTAATAGGAAAGTAAAAATGGAAATGACTACACACCTCACTGAAGTGGAAATACAAATGGTTAACAAGAAAATGTTTCAGGCTCTGTAGTAGAAATGCCAATGAAAATTATACTGAGGCCAGGCACGGTGGCTTATGCCTATAATCCCAGCACTTCGGGAGATGGAGGTGGGCGGATCACTTGAGGTCAGGAGTTCGAGACCAGCCTGACCAACATGGTGAAACCCCGTCACTACTAAAAATACAAAAATTAGCTTAGCATAGTAGCTTATTCCTGTAATCCCAGCTACTCAGGAGGCTGAGGCAGGAGAATTGCTTGAACTGGATACCAGGAGGCAGAGGTTTCAGTGAGCCGAGATTGCGCCACTGCACTCTAGCCTGGGCTACAAAGCGAGACTCCATCTCCAAAAAAAAAGTTTGATCTTTGACACTGATACTGTCACTTCTTCACTACAGTCCGTGTAAGAAATAAAAAAAGCATAACTTAACTGGCTGAAAATGAGTAGGAATTAGAGAGGTTGTGCTTAGATGAGTGAGGATTTATCCATACAATAAACTAGTATTTCATTCTTGTATTTTTTTTTTTGAGATAGTATCCCACTTATCTCACTCTGTCACCTAGGCTGGAATGCAGTGGTGTGATCTTGGCTTACTGCAGCCTTGACGTCCTGGGCTCAGGCGATCCTCCCGCCTCAGCCACCTGAGTAGCAGGGACTATAGGTACATGCCACCATGCCCCATGCCTGGCTAATTTTTAAATTTTTTCGTAGAGATGAGGTCTTGGTATGTTGCCTAGGCTGGATATTTCTTAAATGAGGTCTTTCTTTTGGTATAATGGGTGATGTTTTTTTCTTTGTGTTTTTCTGTGAAGTAGCCTATTATGTAGAAATTAAAGAAGCATACTTTTTGAGTCAGACTACCTGAGTGAACCCAAGCTTTCCTGCTTATGAGCTTTGTGACTTTGGGGAAATAAATCTCACTCAGTGTTGTGCCTTGGTTTCTTCTACAAAATGGAGCATAATGCTAGTAGCTAATGCTACTTTGCAGAGATGTTATGAGGATTAAAAAGGCATTCCGTGTAAAGTGCTTAGAATAGTTACTGGTGCCTGGTAAGCATTTGGCAGATATTAGCTACTTACTATTTTCAGAATTTTCTCCATAGAATGTCACATACATCTAAGAAAAGTGAGAAATTTGAGCCCAGGCATTAAAAACAATTAAGATTGATGTCCATTAGCCCAGAAATAACTGTAGTAAAATATGTAGTGTGTTTTATTTTCAGACAGGCTCTTGCTCTGTCACTCAGACTGGAGTGCAGTGGCATGATCATGGCTCACTGCAACCTTTGCCTCCTAGGATCAAGTGATCCTCCTACCTCAGCCTTCCAAGTAGCTGGGACTACAGACACATGCCACCATGCCTGACTTTTTAAAATTTTTGTTTTTTGTAGAGATGAGGTCTCATTAATGTTGGCCAGGCTGGTCTCAAACTCTTGGGTTCAAGCAATCCACTTCTTGGCCTCCCAAAGTGGTGGGATTACAGGCGCATGAGCCAATATATCCAGCCTGTAGTGCATTTTAAAATTTTTATTAGACTCGGCCAGGCCTGGTGGATCAAGCCTGTAATTCCAGCACTTTGCGAGGCCGAGGAGGGCGGATCACGAGGTCAGGAGATCGAGATCATCCTGGCCAACATGGTGAAACCCCGTCTCTACTAAAAATACAAAAATTAGCTGGGCATGGTGGTGTGCGCCTGTAGTCCTAGCTACTTGGGAGGCTGAGGCAGGAGAATCTCTTGAACCTGGGAGGTGGAGGTTGCAGTGAGCCGAGATCGCACCACTGCACTCCAGCCTGACAACAGAGCGAGACTTCGTCTCAAAAAAAAAGTTTTCTTTGTTAGACTCTTTGGAACGTAGTTTGGTTCATACGATACTTTCCCCCAATATTTTTGTTATGAAAATTTTTAATTTTATAATATCTATACCTACTGCTTAGAATCTACCATTAGTATTTTACTATTCTTGCTTTATTACATATCTATTCATCCATTTATTCTCTTTATTCATCTGCTAATCCATCTTATTTGACACATTTTGAAATAAATTGCAGACATCAGTATACTTCTTTTTAAATACTTAAGAATGGCTGTCATTAACTGGAGTTTAGTATACATGTATTTTTTTGAGACGGAATCTCCCTTTGTTGCCTAGGCTGGAATGCAGTGATGCGATCTCTGCTCACTGCAACCTCCACCTCCCGGGCTCAAGCAATCTTTCCACCTCGACCTCCTGAGTAGCTGGAACTATAGGCACCAGCCACCACACCCCACTAATTTTTGTATTTTTAGTAGAGGCAGGGTTTCGACAGATTGCCCAGGCTGATCTTTAACACCTGACCTCAAGTGATCTCCCTGCTTCAGTCTCCCAAAGTGTTGAGATTACAGGCGTGAGCCACCACGCCTGGCCATTTTTTTCTTTTGAGGCAGAATTTATATACAGTGAAATACACAAATTTTACTATTCAGTGAGCTTTGAAAAATACCTTTGTAACCCAAACTCCTATGAAGACATAGAACACTATCACTCCAGAGAGTTTCTTCATGCCCCTTTTCAGTCAGTCTTTCTCACCAACCCCCAGAGACAACCACTGTTCTGAAGAGTTTTTTTTTTTCCCCTTCCATAAATTAGTTTGCTTTTCTAGAATTTTATCCAAATGGAACTCTGTCAGTATGCACTCTAAAGCCTTCTTTCAGCAAGTTTATTTCTTTTGATTGCTGAGTAGTATTTCACTGTATGGATGTACGGCAGTTTGTTTTCCTATTGACACATAGAACTTAAAAAAAAGAGTACATAGGTCTTTCTCTTTGGAGAGTAGCATTAATATGGACATGGTTGTATTGAGACCAACAGATGTGCACAACCATTTTACTGCTTTTCTCACAACAAACATTAAAACAAGGTTGGGCATGGTGGCTCATGCCTATAAACTCAGTGCTTTGAGAGGCTGGGGCGGGAGAATTGCCTGAGCTCAGGAGTTTAAGACCAGCCTGGACAACATGGCGAGACCACCCCATCTTTACAAAAACTACAAAAATAGCTGAGTGTGGTGGTGCGTGCCTATAGTCTCAGCTTCTCAGGAGGCTGAGGCAGGATGATTGTTTGAGCCAGGAGATTGAGGCTGCAGTGAGCCATCACTGTGCCTCCAGCCTGGACAACAGAGTAAAACTATTTCAAAAATTAAAAAGAAAATAAATAAAAAAATTAATAGATTTAAAAGTGTTATGTTAGGTCAGAGGGTTATGAACATTTAAGGTTAATACATACATTGCTAAATTGCTTACCAAAAGGTAAGCAGTTTATGTTCTGACAGTACATAGGAATAGTCATGTGCCATTGTCAATTCTTATTTTAAAGGTAGAAATGAGACGAAATGGAGAAGGCCTGGTATCCCTTGGATATACTTGTTTAGAAAAGAACTAAGTTTTTTCAGAGTACATGGAGGTGAGCTCATTTCAGTGTTAGCATTATGTAAGCTGTGACCCTTCCCTTTTTCAGCATTGAGATAACAGGAAGCCAATCAGGAAATGAGATAGTATAAAGTTTGGTCATGCATTTTTTGCCACAAAGGGGACTGGGTATTTATGGGGTGTGGTTCTGAGTTTCTGCTCTGATTGGTAAACTAAGTTCTCTTTTTTTATTACCCAGCCTGAAGAAAATTCGTGGCAAAGTCTGGAAGCAAAGAATATCTAGCCCTCTGTTCAACACCAAACAATACACAATGGAACTAGAGCGGCTCTATCTACAGATGTGGGAGCATTATGCAGCTGGCAACAAACCTGATCACATGATTAAGCCTGTTGAAGTCACTGAGTCAGCGTAAAGAAAGACTGCACAGGAGAATTACCCCTATACCTGAGCCTCAACCTTCTGGGGGAAAGGGAACTAGATAACATACTTCTTACTTGTCTGTACAGTACCTTGTTGCAGATGGGTGATATATAATGGTAATAGAATAGCACAGCCAGACTTGCTTCCTGCATGATAGGGAGAGACACAAGAGATAAGAGATGGGAAACTGCTGTTCCACAAGGAATCTCCGTAGAATTTTGCAGCAACCAGATGGTGCATAGGTCTGGAAGGTCTGATCTCCCTTGGTCTTCCATGGGATGGTTAGTGTGGAGGGGAGATATAGATTGTCCGGCCGCTTTGCGATTCCATGGATTGATTCAATCTTCTGGATTAATGTTTTTCTTTATATTTTGGGTATTGGAACTTTTAAAAATGTTTGGTTTCAGGTATTTTTATTCATGTGAAGTGTATATGATTCTCTTGAGATAAGGTTTTAAGCTAAAATGTTACTCCCTGTTTTAGTTTCTGAACTCTGACAGATCGACAGGGACTTTGCTGGTGTAGTCTTTTTATAGGTTTTATAAACCGCTTGAGCCTATATCAGTCGTTTTAGTGTCTGACCTAATGTTTGGAGCTATCAGTTCTTTGTTGATTTAGATGATGACTCAAGATTTTTTCTGGTCCATTTCCCATTTCCTTCTCTTCCCTGACCCCCATACCCTCACCCTTAAAATTTCTCCTGTAACTCAGCTAACAAAATCAAGGCTGATTCAAAACATCCTAGGGTGTTTCTCTTAAACACACCGTCTGGTGCCAAATGAAGATTTTTAGGAGTGATTACTAATTCTGAAGGTTACAGTTGTGGTACTGTCATTGATAATAATATAGATTTTTTTTTGACTAATTTTGACCTATTTCACCAGTGTTTTACCCTTGACTGCCCCTTCTATGCTGCTTCCAAAAGTGATAGTGTGTGTTAAGATTTTTACCTTCCTTTCTAAATTTTTTTTTTGAGTCCTGTTCTTCCTATTTCTTTCAGCAGAAATGAAATCCCAGGTAAGTATAAGTATTCAAATCAGTAAGTCACAATTATCTCTGGTGCATTAAATACCAAGAAACAGGTTATAGGTAAAATCTCTGAAGGACCATCTGTGTATTCAAGTAATTATTTTTTAGAACTTGTAGGGTATTCTATAATAACTGTCTTCTGGACTTGGCCTTGAAGTCTGTACAGATTCAGCCTCAATAGTAGCAAACTGCACTGGTACTTGGTTTGGAGTACAAATTAGACTTACAGTCCTCCTGGAACTTGAGTTTTTGACATTAAAATCATAGGAATAAAATTACGGGGTTTTAACAAAGGGTTGAGGGTTTGAGGTTTAAACAAGCCAACATATGAATACATGTTTTGTCGTGCTGTTCTGCACTCATGCTATCCAGTCGCAGATAATTTTTTGTCTGCTAGTAGTACTCTAGATTATGTCTTTCCAAAGCGCTGAGGCCGTGCACCTATTCTGTAGTTGCAGCTGATGCCTGAATGTATCCTAGCTGACAAGTTATTGATTAGTAAGAACTTGAATTTCTGAAAGATTCTTACTCTTAACCAAATTTTGAGCAAGGAGTCTCAAAGGTAATTCTGAACTAGAATTACATGTTAATAAACAGTGTACCTTTTAACAATGTAAATCGCAGAATATCAGTGAAGGGATTTCTTAATTTATTTCTTACCTGATGATTGAGATATCAGTTAAAGGTTGCCAGCATGGTTGCAGATAAAACTAATGTTTGAAATTCACCGAATTACTTCATGTGGAATAATAGGATAATATACTTTCAGTGCCCTCAAGGCTGTGACTTTACAGCCATTTTACATAGCACATCATTCCTCCTATAGGGATGAACTTTTTCCTGGCACGAAAAGTAGCCGCTCTGGTTGAAGCTTTGCTTATTGTAACAGGCTTTTATTTCCAGGTAACATGTCTGTGGAAGACTTAATTCTGATTAGAGATATAGATATTACTGGAAACTAATTGTTTTTTTTCCTATTGTACTCTGCTTTATCAAAGAAGTAAAACATTTAAATCGTGCTACAGAAATTAAGATGTTGTCTTGCGATCCTTAAACAATAAATGAATGATTTCCCCTTAATATGGCTGATGTATTTTGTCTCCTGTTATATTGAGTGTTACTGAAGAATAGGGTCATCCAGTGGTGAAACCTGTATTTGAACAGCTCCAAAAAGCATTAAAGGGCCAAATTTCCCTTCTTTAGCTATGATACTAGGAATTGTTTTCTCAGCCAGGTCTGGTGGAGGGTGGGGTTAGTTTATGATCCATTAAGAAGACAAAGCAGCCAGGTATGGTGGCTCAGGCCTGTAACCCCAGCACTTTGGGAGGCCAAGGCAGGTGGATCACTTGAGGTCAGGAGTTCAAGATCAGCCTGGCTAACATGGTGAAACCCCGTCTCTACCGAAAATATAAAAAATTAGCTGGGTGTGGTGGTGCATGCTTGTAATTCTAGCTACTTAGGAGGCTGAGACAGAAGAACCACTTGAAACCCAGGAGGCGAAGGTTGCAGTGAGCCGAGATTGTGCCACTGCACTCCAGCCTAGGCAACAGAGCAAGATTTCATCTCAAAAAAGGAAAAGAGAAAGGCTGTGATCCCCAACACACCCATTCATGCTTGTTCCTCTTTTGCTTATGACCTCTCTGCTTTTATTTACACTTGTTGTTTCACTCTTTATGTGGACCGTTATTTTCTTGGCTCTTTGGGGGCAAAATTATTTTCCTACTTGCTGTGTATAGTGGTCAAACTCTGCCACGAGCATGAAGGAGGAAGATATCAGTGCATGAGGGGTCAGAACACACTGCCAGTTTTCTCAGAGTTATAAGTGAGAGGGCAGATGTTTTTCGGTAGCATTTTGCATAATTCCCACCAACTTCCGTTGGTTGTACCGTTAAAGCCCTAATGTGGATTGGTGTTTGTTTCCTAAAAGATTATTATGGGAAGAAAGGTGTCCAGTAGCCTACTCAAAAGTTTTTACTCCTGTCCGCTTCTGTTGAAGAATCTGCATTATTTCCAGTCTACTTTAGCTCCTCCTGCCTTCAGTCTAAAGGAGTTGCTGCTTGCACACCTGGAGTAAATGTGTGTAATTTCTGAACTGCCCGTTTTAAGATTTGATTCTAATCCTAACTCACTCTTTTACTTGACGAATATGCCTCTCAATTATAGCTAACATTTTGGTTCTTTGCCCAAACCTCTGAGGCACACTTATGTAATCCCCATTTTTATAAAGAGGTTTATAGAGGTTAGTTTGCAACTGTATTGTAAAGAGAGTAATAAGCCCCCTTTATCCAATCCCCTATCAACTGAGAAAGTGACTGTATTTAGGTAGGCAATCCAGTGCTTAAGAGCAAGCTTTGGAACTAGAGTTGGAGTTTGAATCTCAGCTCTGCCACGTTTTTCTTTCTTTTTTTTTTTTGAGACAGTTTTGCTGTGTCGCCCAGGCTGGAGTGCAATGGTGCGATCTCGGCTCACTGCGACCTTCGCCTCCTGGGTCCAAGCTATTCTCCTGCATTAGCCTCTTGAGTAGCGAGATTACAGGTGCGCACCACCATGCCCGGCTAATGTTTTGTATCTTTAGTAGAGACGGAGTTTCTCCATGTTGGTCAGGCTGGTCTTTAACTCCTGACCTCGTGATCTGCCCACCTTGGCCTCCCAAAGGGCTGGGATTACAGGCGTGAGCCACCGTGCCCTGCCACCTCTGCCACTTTCTAGCTGTGTGATCTCAGTAAAATGAGAGCGCTAACAATTGCCTACTTTTTAAAATGTAAGAATTAAATAATAAAACACTTGGAACAACACCTAGCACAAAATAATACCAAATGCAGGCACATTTTCTTTGTATTCTGTTAGCCAAAGGGTTACATTATGAAATGTATGGATGTTCGCTGGAGAAACTGGTATAATCTAGAAAGCGCTGCTTCCCCCATTTGTTTTTCTTGGTGTGTATGGAGTGCCAAAAAGTCTCAAGTAACCAACCCTTTTCTATCTCCAGGGTTCAGAGGGTTCTGGAAGTAAACAGTTCACCGTTGCCAGGCGCTGTTGAGTTGCTGCCTTGGTCTTATCTAGGGGTCTATGCCTTCCCCGCAACGCTCGACCTGGCTCCCGCGCGCTTCGCCCTTCCCACCCGCACCCCGCTCCCCGCCCCTCCACGCCCCACCCTGTGCTTGGAATAACGGACTTAGAGGTCTGGATAATTCAAGCAGGGGACAAGGCTCGCTTATTCAAGTTCTCGCAGGATGAAACTTGGTTAGGAAGGATTTGACATCGTTTCTCCCCATCACTCAGAAAGTTATTAGGGACTTTTAATCACAGAATTGCCCCGGGTGCCCAAACTCTATCAAAATGGCGCTTCGGGACAAATAAGCAACATCGTGAGGGGGGGAAGTGATAGACCTGATGCTGGAAGCGTTACGGCTAGGCGCCAAATTGCAAAGTTGAAATTTGCCTCGTGACCACACTGTGATAGGTGGGTACGGGGGAGCGGGGGAGCGCGGGCCGGTACACGTCAGTTCTTACCGCCCCCTAGATCTGGGGACTATAAAAGGGCCTGCGCCTCGCATTCGTCGCAGTTGCTCGGGATCTCTGCACGCGCCCCACGGACAGCTGGAGGTGAGTTGTGCCGGCCCACGCTAGAGGCTGCAACAGCTGGTACGTGACTGACTGGTCGGACTGAGATGGGTGCTGAAGTGGTCCAGAAGCTAGTCCTGATTGAGCAATTTAATTAGTACCACAGGACCACTGTATTCCTTGGACTGTGACTGTCCGTGGACCTTGATATTTGGCCTGTGAACCAAAAGAAATGTGCCTGTTTCCGTATACAAAGGCCTTTGGAAGAAATTTATTCTGTTTATATTTATTTCTGTTAAATTTATAGTGACTTAACTGTTTCGGAGACAATGCGGAATGGCGGAGGCAGAGACCTTGGTGGGGCTGTCTTGGTGTGCGAGTGGAGGTGACGCAGGGGAGCTGAGGTTGGGCGGATAGTCTAGGCCAGGCGTCTCCAAACTACGGCCCGCGGGCCGCATGCGGCCCCCTGAGGCCATTTATCCAGCCCCCCGCCGCACTTCAGGAAGGGGCACCTCTTTCATTGGTGGTCAGTGAGAGGAGCACAGTATGTGGCGGCCCTCCAACGGTCTGAGGGACAGTGAACTGGTCCCCTGTGTAAAACGTTTGGGGACGCCTGGGCTAGGCCCTAGCGGTGGGTGGGAGCAGGTGTGGAGAGGGTAGGACTGAGCAGTGGAAGATGTGGTGGAATGAGGTGGGAGTAGGGGAAGTGGCAGGCAGCGTGGGGAGAAGTGGAGGCGCTAGTGGCGGCATTGGGAGAAGTGGGGGTGCTAATGACAGCATTGGGGGAGGTGGGGACGCTGCTGGTGGTGCAGGAGCACATGGTGACACCAGTGGCAGTGTTGGGAGAAGTGGGGGTGCCGGTGGTGGATGGGGAGAAGTGGGGGCCCCAGTGGCGGCATGGGAAGAAGTGGGGGCACTGGTATCAGTGTTGGGGGAAGTGGGGGTGGTGGTGTAGGAGCACGTGGTAGCAATAATGGCGGCATGAGAAATGGGGTTGCCGGTGGCGGCATTGGAGGTGGAGGTGCTAATGGCAGCATGGGAGCACGTGGTGGCTGCAATGGTGGCACCGGGAGAAGTGGGGGGGCGCCACTGGCGGCATTGGGGGAGGTGGTGGAGCTGATAAAGGCATGGGAGCATGTGGCAGCAATGGCGTCCTGGGGAGAAGTGGAGGGGGCGCCATTGGGGGAGGTGGTGGTACTGGTGGCTTAGGAGAAGGTTTGGCAGCCCTAGTGGCGGTGTGGGGGAGAAGTGGGGGTGCCGGCGGCCGCATTGGGGGAAGTTGGGGTTCCAGTGGCTGTGTAAGAGTATGTCGTGGTGTTGGTAGCGGCACAGGAGCACATGGTAGCGGTGGAAGTGGAATAGGAGCACGTAGTGAAGCGGCCATGTTGTGGCGGAGGAAGAAGTGATGCAGCGGCAAAAGGGCGCAGCAATACGGGGTGGCAGCGGCAGCAGCAACTTGGCGTGGCGGCGGAGGCAGTGGCGGGAGCAGTGTTGTAGGAGCACGTGGTGTTGCTGGTGGGCGTGGGGAGAAGTGGGGACCCGGTGGCAGCATTGGGGGTGCCAGTGGTGGTGTTTGGGGAGGTATGGGTGCCAGTGGTGGTGTTGGGGGAGGTGGAGGGGGCAGTGGCAGCCATGTGGGTTGGGGGAGCCAGGGGGTTGTGGGTAGGGCTGTATGTGGCGGGGGTCGAGGTCTGAGTGGTGGTGGGAGACCAGAATTTGGATACAGGTGTGGAGGGCATCGAAGCCTGCTTGGAAGACTGGTTGGAAGCCGTGAAGATGGCCGGAGGTGGTTGGAGGTGCAAGTGTGGGGGAAGGGTGGTGGAGTTGAGGCCTGATT
This sequence comes from Saimiri boliviensis, assembly GCF_048565385.1. Classification (NCBI taxonomy): domain Eukaryota; kingdom Metazoa; phylum Chordata; class Mammalia; order Primates; family Cebidae; genus Saimiri; species Saimiri boliviensis. The sequence continues at coordinate 60,639,730 of NC_133470.1, forward strand.
GGTGGAAGACTGGATGAGCGTGGTGGGGGTAGGGTCCAGACCTGATAGGAGGAGGAGGGAGTCGGGGAGGGGCCAAGGCCTGATTGGTGGAAGATTGGCCGGAGGCAGGAATAGGGAGTGGGGAAGGCCTGGCTGGGTTCTTGTAAGACCAGTGAGAAGCCAGAGTAGTAGGAGTAAGAGGGCGGTGGAGGTTGGCTAGGAGGGTGAGGGGGCGGTGGAGGTTGGATAGGAGGGTGAGAGGGTGGTGGTAGCCTGGTCTGGGTAAGACTGACAGAGTGGGGAGTAAGGAGGTGGGGGAAGGCGGGAGAGGTTGATACCTGGTAGGTGGCAGACTTACTTGGGGCGGGAGTAAGGAGACTGAAGGGGTAGGGAGGTAGAGGGCCAGTGGGATGTGGGGGTGGTCAAGGCCTGATACGTGGAAGCCAGGCTGCCAAGTTGAGGTGGGATTGGAGGGGGGTGGGAAGGGATTGGAGTGGTTAAGGCCTGAGTGGGAAAGGTTTGCAACAAAACAAATTTAAATACTTACTATTTTGCAGAGCAAAGTTTCGGCTTTAAATTAGGGTAGGGAAGACGCCCAAAGATAACTGTAGAGTATAGAGATGTCTCTGGTTTTGAGTTCTGGCTTAAAGTATATCTTTGTCTGCCCTACAGACATGGACTGGCATAAAGAAGAGCTGTGCTGCTTGCAAGACCCGGTGGAGGACGAGGATTGGTGAGATTGGAAAGTTCTGTTTTCTTTTAGTTTAGTCTTACCGAATTGGCAAAACAGCCTTCTTGAGAAGTATGTTTATTTCCTTTAGTGTCTGTGGAACATATAACTTGGTTTATCATAAAATGAGAATTGTAAAGAAGGATTTTACAATCTGGGAGTCCAGCCTCCTATGAAATTCATGAATCCGCTATATAACTTCTCTGTTAGTGGCCAGGAAATGATGACATCTGAGGCAACAGTGCATCGTTGAATATATGTGGTTTCTAGAAAGTTCTTCATTCTGGTGCAATTCAAATCTGTAGTTCCACGCCAGTATCGGTAGTGCTGCCCTCTAGAGGTACACAAATTGTTTTTCCTCTCCATGATAACACACAGTGTTTTTGTTTGTTTTTAATTTTTTTATCGAGATGCACCCTGAACCACGAAAGGTTCAGAGAGCTTCCAACGTGAGGTATTTGTGTGTGTATGTGTGAGACAGGGTCTGCTCTGTCGCCCAGGTTGGAGTGCAGTGGCGTGATCAGGAGCTATTTTAAGATAACTGCCTAAGTTTTTTCTCTTCTGGAACACTACCCTGTTTTCCTCCCTCACAGATACGCGTGTAAGAGTGTAATATGGGAGAAGGTACAAATCAACAGAAAGTCTGGAGATAGACCTAAGTACATATGAAAATTTACTAAAGAAAAACAACATTTCAAATCAATGGGGAAAATATGGATTGGTCAACAAACCATTTGAGGATAATTGGCAAACCATTTGGAAAAAATAAGACTTGAGTTTTTGCCTTATTAGTTCTTATGCCAATATAAATTTCACATGGATCAAATATTTTAAAATAAAAAATGAAACCATTAAAATGTTAGAGAACATAGATGGATTTTGTTTCCAATAGTTTTGGAGTAAAAGGTCTAAGTTTGAGATCAAACAAAATATAAATATGGAGAATAAACTGGAAAAATATTTGTATTACATATATAAAGGGCGGTTTAACAAAGGGCTTTTATAAATCAGCGATTTAGAAAAAGGTGAACAAACACATGGAACATGACGAAGAATATTAGAAGGGAGCTCTCAGGGAAACGAAATACAAATGGCCTTCAGACATTAAAATTTATTAAGCTTTGCCCCGGCACGATGGCTCAGGCCCGTAATCCCAGCACTTTGGAAGGCAGAGGCGGGTGGATCGCTTGAGTCCAGGAGTTTGAGACCAGCCTGGGCAACATAGTGAAACTCTGCCTCTACAAAAAGTAATTATGAGCTGGGCATGGCGGCCACACCTGTAGTTCCAGCTACTCGGGAGGCCAAGGTGGGAAGCTGCAGTGAGCCAAGAGCGTACCACTGCATTCCAGCCTTGGCAACCCAACTGGAGACCCTGTCTCCAGAAAAAAAAAAAAAAAAAAAAAAGCCGGGTGCGGTGGCTCGCACCTGTAATCCCAGCACTTTGGGAGGCCGAGGCAGGCAGATCACGAGGTCAGGAGATCGAGACTGAGACCATCCGGGCTACACAGTGAAACCTGGTCTCTACTAAAAATATATGGGGTGGGCAGTGGGGGGCTGAAACCTGTAATCCCAGAACTTTGGGCAGCTGAGGCGGGTGGATCGCGGGGTCAGGAGTTCAAGACCAACCTGGCCAAAATGGCGAAACCCCATCTCTACTAAAATTACAAAAATTAATTGGGCGTGGTGGGGGGTTGCCTATAATCCCAGCTACTTAGGAGACTGAGGCAGAGAATTTCTTGAACCCGGGAGGTGGAAGTTGCAGTGAACCAAGATTGTGCCATTGTACTATAGCCTGGGTGACAGAGGGACACTCCATCTCAAAAAAAAAAAAAAAAAAAAATCAGCTTTTAATTATATTGCTTCTCATTAAATAAATAATTTTAATTATATTGCTTCTCATTAAATAAATGATAAATCTTATTTTCTTGTTCTCCCGCTTGGAAAAATAAAGAAATGATAAATTTTAAAATGAGATTTCAATAAATTTGCAAGAAGTTTGATGATTCTCAGTGTTGGCAAATTTGTGGGAAAACAGAAAAGCTCCTACACTCTTTGTGGGAGTATATATTTGGTACAACCTTTTTGTAGGGCAGTATGGCAGTATCACATTTTAAATGCCCATGTCCTTTGAAGCAGCAGTTCCATTACTGAGACTTTTTCTTTTAAAGCCATTTTTTCAATTTCTTTATACCTGTACTCCCATATATATAATTGTATAAATGTGATTATGTCATACATGTAATTCAGTAATTGTAATTCAGTCTTACTTTTTCTTGACTCCCCCCCACCACCCCCCCAGGCCTTCACCCATGGCCTTTCTCTGCAACCCATGCTAAATATTTATGTAGCTAGCCTTCCATACTTTTTTCCATGTTCACATAATCATATATAGACGTTTACAGGTTATTTTGGTCTTTGTTCACTTTTGTGGAAGGAGTACATACCAGTATAGAGAAATATGTATACGAACATTCATTGCAGCACTGTTTGTGATAGCACAAATTTGAAAAGAGCTAAAATGTCCTAAGTGTTTAGTTGAATACATTATGATTCATTTCAAAAATGTGGTGAGAGCTATATGTACTGATAATGGAAAGACTACTAAGAAATATAAATTGAAAAATGCAAGCTGCAGAACAATCCATGTAGGCATAATATTTGTGGAAAAAAAAAAGGTATGTGTACTCGTTCTGATGTGTGCTTACACTTAACTTTCTAGGGGGATAAATAAGATACGTTGTCTCTGGGGAGAACAAAGACAGAGTGCTTCTCACTGCTCTTTTCAGAGTTTTTTATAAGTTAGGAAAAAATTACCTGGTAAACATTATTTTGCCTTAAAAATGGGGGTAGGGGATGGGGTGGCTCATGCCTGTAATCTTAGCACTTTGGGAGGCTGAGGCAGGAGGAATGCTGGAGCTTATGAGTTTGAGACCAGCCTGGGCCATTGTAGCATGACGTTGTCTCTTTTTTTGTTTAAAAAAAAAGAGGGGGGGCGGGGTAGAGGGGATTAGCAAAAGAATGAAGCCAACCTTGGAAAATGTACGTCTTAACAAGTAATAAAAAGGAATGCTAATTTAAAAATCATTTACCTGTTACTAAATTTAAAATATTTAAGGCCGTTGTTGTAATGCTGCTGACATCATAAACTGGCACAAGTCTTTGGAAATGATTAAGCAGATGTACCAAGAGCTATAAAATTGGTTTAGGGCCGGGTGCGGTGGCTCAAGCCTGTAATCCCAGCACTTTGGGAGGCCGAGGCGGGTGGATCACGAGGTCAAGAGATCGAGACCATCCTGGTCAACGAGGTGAAACCCCGTCTCTACCAAAAATACAAAAAATTAGCTGGGCATGGTGGCGTGTGCCTATAATCCCAGCTACTCAGGAGGCTGAGGCAGGAGAATTGCCTGAGCCCAGGAGGCAGAGGTTGCGGTGAGCCGAGATCACGCCATTGCACTCCAGCCTGGGTAACAAAAAGTGAAACTCCGTCTCAAAAAAAAAAAAATGGGTTTAGGTTTTTTTTTTTTTTTTTTTTTAGACAGAGTCTTGCTCTGTTGCCAAGGTTGGAGTGCACTGGCGCAATCTTGGCTCACTGCAGCCTCTGCTTCCTGGGTTCAAGCAATTTTCCTGCCTCAGCCTCCTGAGTAGCTGGGATTACAGGCACATGTCACCACGCTTGGCTAATTTTTTTTTTTTTGTATTTTTAGTAGAGATTTTAGATTTCACCATGTCGGCCAGGCTGATCCTGACCTCCTTGGCCTCGAGTGATCCAGCCGCTTCCCAAAGTGCTGGGATTATAGGCGTGTGCCGCCATGCCCAGCTTATTTACTTATTTTTTGTATTTTTAGTAGAGATGGTGTTTCACCATGTTGGCCAGGCTGGTCTCAAACTCCTGGCCTCAAGTGATCAACCTGCCTTAGCCTCCCAAAGTGCTGGGATCTCAAGTGTGAGCCACTGTGCGCAGCCGAACATACTTTTGATTGAGTAATTTGATTTTTGGCAACCAAGCATAGGAAAATACAGTTTATGAAACTAATTAAATGGCCAAAGGTGCTTTTTTTAAGATTTAATTTTGTTTTTGTTGTTTGAGACAGCATTACTTTGTCACCCAATCTGGAGTATTACTCTGTCACTCAGGCTGGAGTGTAGTGGCATGATAATGACTCACTGCAACCTTTGCCTTCTGGTCTCAAGCAATCCTCCCATCTCAGCCTCCAGAGTAGCTGGGACTACAGATGTGCCCCCACACCCAGCTAATTTTTGGGTTTATTGTAGAGACGGGGTTTTGCTGCCAGGTTGCCCAGGCTGGTCTCGAACTCCAGACTCAAAGTGATCTGTCTGCCTTAGCCTCCCAAAGTGCTGGGATTACAGGTGTGACTGCTGCACCGGGCCTTGTAGCATTTAATTTAAAAATTAAATTAATACTATGTGTGTGATCAAAAATGCAAAAGATGGCCAAGCTCAGTGGCTCACACCTGTCATCCTGGCATTTTGGGAGGCTGAGGTGGGCAGATGGCTTGAGTCCAGTAGTTTGAGACCAGCCTGGCTAACATGCTGAAACCCTGTCTCTACGAAAAAAATATAAAAATTAGCCAGGCACAATGGTGCACACCTGTAGTCTCAGCTACTTGGGAGGCTGAGGCAGGAGAATCACTTGAACCCAGGAGATGGAGGTTGCAGTGAGTCAAGGCACTGCAGCCTGGATGATGGGAGTGAAACCCTGTCTCAAAAAAAAAAAAAAAAGAGTCAAATTGCAGCTCTAAGACCCTTCAGTCACTTGCCCTCAAATAGGGAGTGCCCAGGGTGGGTCATTAGTCTCAGTTGTCCTGAGAGGTAAATGGGCTATGTTTTTATTAGCCCCTTCTAGTTGACAGGAGTCATGCCTTTAGCATTTGATGAATTGATGAATCTGAGTTTCTAAAGCTACAAGTACAAAGAGCAGATCCTGGGCTTCTGGTAGGAGATAGCTCTTGAGGTCAGACACCAACCTGCCAGTCTCTAACCCATGTTAAGCTCCAAACTGGGACTGTTACCTCCCTTGATCTGGGCATTGTATTTTCATTAATGAAGATTCTTAGCTTTTTTGTTTTTTTACTTTGGGCTGACCCTTTTATAGATGGGCATATATGTGTAATTGCATTTTTTTTTTTTTTTTTTTTTTTTTTTTAAGATGGAGTCTTGCTCTGTCGCCCAGGCTGAAGTGCAATGGCATGATCTCGGTTCACTACAACCTCCGCCTTCTGGGTTCAAGCGATTCTCCTGCCTCAGCCTACCAAGTAGCTGGGACTACAGGTGTGTGCCACCACACCCAGCTAATTTTTTGTATTTTTAGTACAGATGGGGTTTCACCGTGTTAGCTAGGATGGTCTCAATTTCCTGACCTCGTGATCTACCCACCTTGGCCTCCCAGAGTGCTGCGATTACACGTGTGAGCCACTGTGCCCGGCCATGTAATTACATTTTTACACACAGAAAATTATTACTTAGTGAGAGTGAGAGCTATATGTAGCTCTCACTTGAGGAAAAGAAAAGGGGTCTTTGGAATCACTCTTTGAGATTCATTCATACGTTCATTCATTTAACAAATATTTATTGAATCCTGACTTTGTATGGAACAATGTGAAACACGTATTCTTGCAAGTCCTTGTATAGCTTACTGTCTGGGGTGGGGGTTAGAAACATGTAAACAGGTAGTTAGAGTGTCATCAATGCTGTGATGGGGCAGAAATGCATGATGCCATGGGAGTACAGAGGAGGGCAGACAGGATCTTGTTTACTTTCCACAATAGCCCTATGAAATAAATCTTTTTTTTTTTTTTTAGCTGAGGCCCAAAAACTTTGTATTATAAAAATCTAGGAGGGTGGCTGTGCGTGGTGGCTCACATCTGTAATCCTAGCACTTTGGGAGGCCGAGGTGGGTAAATCATGAGGTCAGGAGTACGAGACCAATCTGACCAATTTGGTGAAGCCCCGTCTCTTCAAAAAATACAAAAATTAGCCTGGCATGGTGGTGCATACCTGTAATCCCAGCTACTTGGGAGGCTGAGGCAGGAGAATTGCTTGAACCCAGGAGGCAGAGGTTGCGGTCAGCCAAGATTGTGCCACTGTACTCTAGCCTGGGTGACAGGGGGGTGAGACTCTGTCTCAAAAAAAAAAAAAAAAAAAAAAAAAAAAAAAAAAAAAAGGCTAGAAGTGATGGTGGCTTAGAGTAGGGTACTACTAGTGTACTAGTGGAGTTGGAGAGATTTGGATAAATATGCAATATATTATAGTTTATCAGTTCATAAATGTCTTTTGACAGTTTCGCATTTCTGAAATTGGCATGTGTCATACATTTGATGGCAGGTTATAGTTTCGTAGTGTTTTATTTCTTTCATAGAGGAGGTATATATAATGTGTCTTAGATTAGATGAAATGTTTTATAAAAGTGGAGCCAACAGTTCTTGCAGATTGGATATAGGAGGTGAGGGGGAAAAAAAAAAAACATCAAGGATGACTCCTAAGTTTTGGCATTACTGGGTGATGGTGGTACCATTGACTGAGATGGGTAGGGCTGGGATAGGAACAGGTTTGAGGGAAAAAATAGAGTTCTGTGTTGGCCATGTTACCTTTGTTTTTTGAGATGGAGTTTTGCTCTTGTCACCCAGGCTGCACTGCAGTGGCGTGATCTTGCCTCACTGTAACCTCTGCCTCCCAGGTGTAAGTGATTCTCCTGCCTTAGCCTCCCCAGTAGCTGGGATTACAGATGCCAGCCACCACTTCCGGCTAATTTTTGTATTTTTTTGTTGTGGGGGTGGGTATGAGAAGTTGTTTTCTTTTTTTTTAAATTGTACTTTAGGTTCTGGGGTACATGTGCAGATCATGCAGGATTGTTTCGTAGGTACATACATGGCAAGGTGGTTTGCTGCCTCCATCCCCCCATCACTTATATCTGGCATTTCTCCCCATGTTATCCCTCCCCAACTTCCCCACCCTCCGCTGTCCCTCCCTTAGCCCCCTCAACAGACCCCAGTGTATGATGCTCCCCTCCCTGTGTCCATGTGTTCTCACTGTTCAACACCTGCCCATGAGTGAGAACATGCTGTGTTTGATTTTCTGTTCTTGTGTCAGTTTGCTGAGAATGATAGTTTCTGGATTCATCCATGTCCCTACAAAGGACACAAACTTGTCATTTTTTATGGCTGCGTAGTATTCCATGATGTATATGTGCCGTATTTTCTTTATCCAGTCTATCATTGCTGGGCATTTGCGTTGGTTCCAGGTGTTTGCTATTGTAAATAGTGCCACAATGAACATACGTGTGCATGTCTTTTTTTTTTTTTTTTGAGACAGAGTTCTGCTCTTGTTACCCAGGCTGGAGTGCAATGGCGCGATCTCGGCTCACCGCAACCTCCGCCTCCTGGGTTCAGGCAATTCTCCTGCCTCAGCCTCCTGAGTAGCTGGGATTACAGGCACGCACCACCATGCCCAGCTAATTTTTTGTATCTTTAGTAGAGACGGGGTTTCACCATGTTGACCAGGATGGTCTCGATCTCTTGACCTCATGATCCACCCGCCTCGGCCTCCCAAAGTGCTGGGATTACAGGCGTGAGCCACCGCGCCCGGCGCATGTCTTTATAATAGAACGATTTATATAATCCTTTGGGTGTATACCCAGTAGTGGGATTGCTGGGTCAAATGGAATTTCTATTTCTAGATCCTTGAGGAATCGCCACACTGTCCTCCACAATGGTTGAACTAATTTACACTCCCACCGGCAGTGTAAAAGTGTTTCTATCTCTCCACATCCTCTCCAGCATCTGTTGTCTCCAGATTTTTTCTCTCTGGCTGCCCTTAGCATATTTTCCTTCATTTCAACCCTGGTGAATCTGATGATTATGTGCCTTGGGGTTGCTCTTTTTGAGGAATATCTTTGCGGTGTTCTCTGTATTTCCTGAATTTGAATGTTGGCCTGCCTTGCTAGGTTGGGGAAGTTCTCCTGGATAATTATCCTGAAGAGTGTTTTCCAGCTTGGATTCATTCTCCCTGTCACATTCAGGTACACTTATCAAATGTAGATTAGGTTTTTTCACATAATCCCATATTTGTTGGAGGCTTTGTTCATTTCTTTTCACTCTTTTTTCTCTAATCTTGCTTTCTCATTTAACTTTATTGAGTTAATCTTTAATCTCTGATATCCTTTCTTCTGCTTGGTCGATTCAGCTATTGAAACTTGTATATGCTTTGCAAGTTCTCGTGCTGTGTTTTTCAGCTCCATCAAGTCATTTATGTTCTTCTCTAAGCTGGTTATTCTAGTTAGCATTTTGTCTAACCTTTCTTCAAGGTTCTTAGTTTCTTCGTATTGAGTTAGAACATGCTCCTTTAGCTCAGAGAAGTTTGTTATTACCCACCTTCTGAACCCTGCTTCTGTCAGTCCATCAGACGCATTCTCCATCCATTTTTTTTTCCCTTGCTGGTGAGAAGTTGTGATCCCTTGGAGGAGGAGAGGCATTCTGGTCTTTGGTGTTTTCATCCATCTACCTGTGGTCTTTGTAGTTGGTGACTTTCGGATGGGGTCTCTGAGTGGATGTCGTTTTTGTAGATGTTGAAGCTATTTCTTTCTGTTTTTTAGTTTTCCTTCTAACCAGCCCCTCTGCTGCAGGACTGCTGGAGGTCCACTTCAAACCTGGCTTGCCTGGGAATCACCCACGGGGGCTGCAGAACAGTAAGGGTTGCTGCCAGTTTCTTCTTCTGTTATCTTTGTCCCAGAACGGTACCCGCCAGATGTCAGCCAGAGCTCTCCTTTATGAGGTAACTCTTTAGATATACGGGGGTCAGGGAGCCACTTGACGAGACAGTCTGTCCCTTATCAGAGCTCAAGTGCTGTACTGGGAGCTCTGTTGTTCCATTCAGAGCTGCTGGGCAGGTACGTTTAAGTCTGCTGCAGCGGAACTCATAACTGCCTTTTTTCCCGGGGCTCTGTCCTGGGAAGGTGGGGCTTTATTTATAAGTTCCTGATGTGTGCCACTGCCTTTTTTCACAGATGCCCTGCCCAGTAAGGAGGTAGTCTAGTCACAGTCTGCCAGCAGAGGCGTTGCTGAGCTGCTGTGGGCTCCGCCCAGCTGCTGTGTAAACTTCCTTGCAGTTTTGTTTACAGAGGTACAGTTAGAACTACCTCAGTAATGGTGGAGTGCCTTGGTATTGGTGGACTGCCTTGGTAATGGCAGACGCCCTTCCCCCCGCAGAGATGGACTGTCCCAGGTCCAGCTGTGCTTGCTACTAAACTCTCAATCCAGAGTATTTCAGATTGCTGGTCTTTGTGGGGGTGGGACCAGACGAACTAGATCACCTGGCTCCCTGCTTTCAGCCCCCTCTTTTTCAGTTGAATGGGCAGCTCTGTCTTCCAGGCGTTCCAGGAGCCAGTTGAAAGGGCTGCCCAGATTTTTGTGAGTTATTTTGCGGAAACTCCTGGCACTGGTTGAGACAGCCGTGCTGGGAACTTGTGGCGCTTTTTGGCCTGGGAATCTCCTGGTTTGTGGGCGGTAAAAACCTCTGTGTTGCTCTTGCTGGGAACTGCACTCCAGAGCTGTTCCTACTCGGCCATCTTGCCCAGGTATTCTGAGAAGTTTTATATCACTGGGGCAAAAGGAAAATCAATTCTCCCAGTGAGTACATATAAGTAATAAAGGCTGAAAAATCCAAGATGAAGATGCAGGCACATTGTGTGGGCCTTGTTATTCCATCCTCATGGAATAGAAGGCAGAGGGCAAGAAAAGATGAATGTGTCCTTACATGGCAGAAGAGTGAAGGGCTAATTTTTATATTTTTAGTAGAGACGTGGTTTCACCATGTTGGCCAGGCTGGTCTTGAACTCCTGACCTCAGGTGATCCGCCTGCCTCGGCCTCCCAAAATGCTGGGATTACTGTGCCCAGCCCATGTTACCTTTTAAAGACTTAAAAAATATCCAGCGTGTCAAATAGACAGTTGGAGTTCAGTGAAGAGCTCAAGGCTGTTAATATAAAATTCAGGACGTGGCGTCTAAAGCTAGTAGCATGAATGGTTCAGGAGAGAGAGGAGAATGATGCTGTACAGAGTGCTGGAACTACAGGAATAAAATCCTTGAGAAGGCTAGAGGAGATGAGATCCAAAGTAGAAAGGAGGGATTGGCCTTTGGTAATGGTAGGGACACTGTGTTCTGCTGTCAGTGATAGAGAAGGCAGAGAGTCTGGTATGTTTAGGTCAGGAGATTTGCTGGTGGGAGGATGAGTGAGTTCCTAGCTGATTGCTTCTATTATCCTAGTGTTTTATGAGACAAGATCATTAACACAGTGAAGGATCGGGGGAAGGAGGGGTTGGCACTTCAGAGGCAGAAGTTGTACTGAAATGCATAATGTAAGAGGTGGGGATTTGGTTTTCATTGATAAGCCTAATTAGTACTCTCTGAAGCCCACTGTCTAGTGCTTTTTAGCCCAAGCAATATTGTTTTGTCAGTACTGTTACAAGATAGCCTTGATGATATGCAGAAATAGTGTATTTTAAAAATTATCCTGTTAGGCTGAATTTAATCAGAAAAGCAAATGGGTCACCTAGCGTAGGTTGGCTATTGTTTTAAATTTCTTGACAATGCCAAATTTACTTAATTAGCATTCTGTTGATATTTTCAATTCCTGATTTAAAGGAAAAGAAGGCTGTCACAGTTAAATGGTATTCCTGAAAGTGTGGTCCGCAAGTTTCCTGGATCAGAATTGCCTGGGGGTGCTTGTTAAAAATGCAGTTTCTTGTTTTTTGTTTTTTGTTTTGGAAACAGTATTGCTCTGCCACCCAGGCTGGAGTACAGTGGCACAATCCTGGCTCACTGCAAACTTACTGCAACCTCTATCTCCTGGGTTCAAGTGATTCTTGTGCCTCAGCCTCCCCAGTAGCTGCGATTACAGGTGTGTGCCACCACACCCAGCTATTAAAATTTTTGTATTTTTAGTGGAGATAGGGTTTCGCCATGTTGGCCAGACTAGTCTAGAGCTCCTGGGCTCAAGGGATTCACTCACCTTGGTTTCCCCAAGTGTTGGGATTACAGGCGTTAGCCACTGCGCCTGGCCAAAAATGCAGTTTCTGATTCCTGTTGTTCTAGAGTAAGGCTCATGAAAATGTTCTATTTGTTTTTTTTGTCTTTGCCACTAGATTGTGAGATCCCTGGAAGTCATTTTTTTTTTTTTGTAGCCCCAGTACCAGGCATGTAGTAGATGCTCGATAAATGTCAAATAAGTGAACAAATGACACACAGATATCAGATATCCTCATCACATTGTAAAATATTTGTTGAGTTGTAAAAATTACTAAGGGAATACAGGTCCATGGTGAAAATGAACAGTACAGAAGCATATAAAGTAAAAAGTGAAAGTCTGCCTTCACATGCATGCATCCTCCCATTCTTCTGAGGTAATAATTATGAATAATTTGGCAGTTTTTTTTTCTAGAGATTTTTCTGTAGTCATATAAAAGCATACACAATCTTTATGATTTAAGGCCTTGGTTTTAGAGAAAATATCTGGCCAGTCACGGTGGCTCACGCCTGTAATCTCAACACTTTGGGAGGCCGAGACGGATGGATCATCTGAGGTCAGGAGTTTGAGACTAGTCTGGCCAACATGGTGAAACCCCGTCTCTCGTAAAAATACAAAAATGAACCAGATATGGTGGCATGTGCCTGTAATCCCACCTACTCCGGGGGCTGAGGCAAGAGAATCACTAGAACCCAGGAGGTGGAGGTTGGAGTGAGCCGAGATCATGCCACTGCACTCTAGCCTGGGTGACAGAGCGAGACTGTGTCTCAAATAAATAAAATAAAGGAAAGATCTTCTTTGGATCTTTTGTAACTTAAAAAAATTATTTTTTTCTTTGTCAGCCAGGCTGGACTGCAGTAATGCCATCATAGCTCACTGCAGCCTCGAATTCCTGGGCTCAAGGGATCCTCCTGAGTAGCTGGGAGGATCCCACATCCACCTAATTTAAAAATGTTTTTTGTAAAGACAGAGTCTCGCTATCATGCCCATGCTAGTCTTGAACTTCTGCTCTCAAGTGATCCTCCAGCCTTAACCTCCCAAAGTGTTGGGATTACAGGCGTGAGCTACTGTTTCTAGCTTTTTATAGTTTTTTTTTTTTTTTTTTTTTTTTAGACGGAGTTTCACTCTTGTTATCCAGGGTGGAGTGCAATGGCGCGATCTCGGCTCACCGCAACCTCCGCCTCCTGGGTTCAAGCAGTTCTCCTGCCTCAGCCTCCTGAGTAGCTGGGATTACAGGCACACGCCACCATGCCCAGCTGATATTTTGTATTTTTAGTAGAGTCGGGGTTTCACCATGTTGACCTGGATGGTCGCGATCTCTTGACCTCGTGATCCACCGGCCTTGGCCTCCCAAAGTGCTGGGATTACAGGCTTGAGCCACCGCGCCCGGCCGCTTTTTATAGTTTTCGAGGTTTTTTTTTTTTTTTAAATGTGTCTTTAAAGCCTTCCAGTGTTATTTCTTAGTCCTTTCATGATAGGGTTAGGCTCTTCTTCCTTCAATGCATATATTTTTTTTTTTTTTTTTTTTTTTTTTTTTTTTTTTAATGACATGAGGGTGGGTCTTGCTGTATTTCCCAGGCCAGAGTGCAGTGGCTATTCACAGGTGTGATCATGGTGCACTGAGGCCTCCAACTGCTGGGCTGATTCAATCCTCCTATCCCCTGTGTAGCTGGGACTACAGCACACCTGGCTTGCATATATTTCCTTTTTTTTTTTTTTTTTTTTTTGAGACAGAGTCTCGCTCTGTCACCCAGGTTGGAGTGCAGTGGTGAGATCTTGGCTCACTGCAACCCCTCCGCCTCTGGAGTTCAAGCGATTTTCCTGCCTCAACCTCCTAAATAATTTGGACTACAGGCACATTCTACCACATCCAGCTAATTTTTGTATTAGTAGAGGTGGGATTTCACTATGTTGGCCCGGCTGGTCTCAAACTCCTGATCTCAGGTGATCGTTCACCTCAGCTTCCCAAAGTGCTGTGATTACAGGCATGAGCCAGTGCACCCAGCCTCCTTTTTCCTTTTTTTCTCCTGTTCTTAACGTGTCAGCTAGTCTGCAAATATTTTCTTTCTTTTTTTTTTTCTTGAGACAGGGTCTCACTTCCATCATTTGGGTGTGACTGCAATGGTAATGGTGCTATCATGGCTCTCTGCAGCCTCCACCTCTCAGGCTGAAGCAATTCTCCAGCCTCATTTTTGATTTTTTTTTTTTTTTTTTTTTTTGTAAAGACAGTTTCACAGTGTTGCCCAGGCTGGTCTTTAACTTTTGGGCTCAAGTGATTCTCCTGCCTCAGTTTCGCAAAGTGCTGATTGCAAGCGTGAGCCATTGCATTCAGCTGCCTGCGTATATTTTCCTAATAATAGTAACATGAGCCTCGAAATACATTCTAGGAACTTGTACCCCTGGTAGTGAATTTTACTTGGAAAAGATACCAAACAAAATCTGCCTTCCTTCTGACCATGTATTTCTTCCTTAGTGTGCTTTCCTTGGACTACTTTAGCTGTTGGTTACTGTCTCACCTGGAATTTGATATTTTCGCTTAGGGATTTGGGTGGGGCTCTCTGTCATGTAACTTTTTGCATCATGTTTCTGATCCTTTGTTCCTTTGGACTCACCTCTCAAAAAACAGGTGTGTCTGTAACACAAAAGTATGTAAGAAGATGGATGAAGTCTGAGTCAGTTTTTGGTTTATGTAATATATAGTGCTGTTTACTAACAACCAACATCACATATTGACCTATACCTGAGAAATCGTATACACAGCAACAGTTTTCTTTCCTGATTAAAGAAAAAAACTTGAAGTCTGCTACTGAACAAGTCCAACGTACAGTGGTTGAGAAATGCATAGGAATTTTAATCAAGGAGTTGAGCCATCATATATTTTGAAAGATTGGAAAAGTATACCGGCAGTGCAATATCAGCCTCTAGGCCAAATAAAAAGCCCCTAAAGAAGTGGCTAACTTTTTTTTCTTTTTTTTGAGATGCAGTCTTGCTCTGTGGCCAAGGCTGGAGTGCAGTGGCACCATCTTGGTTCACTGCAACCTCTACCTTCCAGATTCAAGTGATGCTCCTGCCTCAGCTTCCAGGGTAGCTGGGATTATAGGCTCACACCACCAGGCCTGGCTAATTTTTGTATTTTTTAGTAGAGATGGGGTTTCGCCTTGTTGGTCAGGCTGGTCTTGAGCTCCTGACCTCAAGTGATCCACCACCTCGGTCTCCCAAAATGCTGGGATTACAGGTGTGAGCCACCGTACCCGGCCTAAGTCTAACTTTTAATATGTAGAACCTGGAATTCCTTATAGTTGTTATGTCCCCCTCCTTTAGCATTTTGATATCCTCTGTGGACTATGTGTCACCACGCCTGGGCTGGAGTTTGGATCTGGCTTACGGGGGAAGTCCAGCAGGCTGCTGTTGTGATTCTAATTTCCTAAGGGTTTAAAGTCTTGAAAACCTTTTTGCATTTTAGGAATTCTGATTGGTTGTTTTCTTCACTTATTTGGGATTTTGATACTTGGTTGCTTACGATGTCAGTAGCCCTTATTTTATAAAGCATCTCTTTTGTTTTTGCAGTTACATTGTTAACGTCCAGTCAAGCAGTGGTGGCACCAGTGGGTCTTGTAAGTAGAGTCCACTCAAAGCAGTAACATTTCAAAGTGCCTTTATAGAGAAGACTCAAATGTGATTTGGGATGTGTAGCCTAAGTTGGTTCGAGGTTCATCACCTCTAGGGCTGTCTTTTTTAGGTTGGTGAAATGAAATTTCCCTACTGTCAGGAGCGAAGGAGGGCCTCTGCTTCTTTTCCAACTTACTTCCTTTCCTCTTTTTTTTTATTTTTGTTTTTGGCTCTGGGTTTTCTTACATTTATTTCCTTTCATGGGAGATGTAAATTTTAATCAGTTCTAATTTATAGACTTTGGTTTTAGGGAGTTAAAGACATAGGCAACCAGATTTTATCATGCTTCAGATGTTTTCTAATGCCTTCTTTCTCTGATTTAGCTGTGGCCAGAGCATCTCCACAGAGACAGGGCAGGTGAGTAGGACAATTAATGACACTTGACTTTTTTTGTTCTTCAAAGGGGAAAGCCCAGTGCTCTGGGTAGGGAAATTTAAGAGTAAACTTTACATGTCCTCTGTGGACACTCTGGTTTTCAGCAGAATCATGATGGCTGTCTGACATTGCAACCAGGTTCAAAACATTGGATTCTTTATTTCTGACCCATTATCTAAGTGGTCAGTTTCTTCTGCAAGGTACCACTGTGAACTGTGCCTTAACATCCAGGTTTTACTAGTGTAATCTCTTACCAGTGTTTACTCCTTTTTGTTTTTGCTTTTATTTTTTTTGTGAGACCGAGTCTTGCTCTGTTGCTCAGGCTAGAGTATAGTGGCCCCATCTTGGCTCACTGCAACCTCAGCCTCCCAGGTTCAAGTGATTCTTCTGCCTCAGCCTCCAGAGTAGCTGGGATTATAGGCACACCCCACCACGCCTGGCTAATTTTTGTATTTTTAATAGAGATGGGATTTCATCATGTTGGTCAGGCTGGTGTTGAACGCCTGATCTCAAGCGATCCAACTGCCTCGGTCTCCCAAAGTGCTGGGATTACAGGCGTGAGCCACAGCACTCAGCCTAATTCTAACTTTTAATATGTCAAACCTGGAATTCCTTCTAGCCATTATGTCCCCTCTTTCAGCATTTTGATACCCTCCGTGGACTATGTGTCACAATAACTAATAACAGGATGACCTATGATATAGCCAGGCACCGCATCGGAGGAGTGGCAGTGACGGTGAAGTGATGCCACCCCAGTGTGACTTCTCTGGGCTGTAGTTTGGATCTGGCTGACAGTGGAAGTCCAGCCGGCTGCTGTCTGGTGAGCTGAAGTGTTCCGAGCAGGAACTGCTTGGCTTCACCTCAGGCAGTGCCGCACAGCTGTCCCGAAGTGCTGGCAAGAGGTAAAGTGGCCTGCCACACAGCAGTGGAGAGTGAGTGCTGAGGCCGCTGGCAGATGAGGCAGAGAAGCAAGAGGCCCCAGCTTCATGGTTCACTTCAGGGAGCAGTTGTAGCTTTGAAACCATCCTTTGTTGGTTCCCCATGAAGCTGAGTTGAATACTTGTCCATTTATCTAGATAGCAATCCCAAACATTAGGCTGTCTCCAAGAAGTGGGACCTCCTTGCCCTTTGCCCTTTTGCCCTTTGAATTTTTAGCTGCAATCACTTCATCCTCAAGTCCTTTCTCCTGTGGCCCCTTCCCTAAGACCCACTTTCATACCTTTGATTTTTATTTTATGTTTTTAGAAATAAGGTCTTGCTGTGTTGCCCACACTGCAGTGCAGTGGCACCATCATAGCTCATAGGAACCTTGAATTCTGGGCTCAAGCGATCCTCCCCACTCAGTCTCCCGAGTTGGCGGGATTGCAGGCGTGAGCCTTTCATACTTTAAATAGAAATAAATTACTTGGCAGAAAGCAGGCTTCTCACTGATAGCTAATGGTACTCAGCTAACATTCTGTCCTTGATTGAGTAGTAAAGACTAAGCAGCTCATTGCTTCTAATTTTTGTTCACTTCTGCTGTTGTGATTCTAATTTCCTAAGGGTTTAAAGTCTTGAAAACCCTTTTGCATTTTAGGAATTCTGATTGGTTGTTTTCCTCACTTATTTGGGATTTTGCTATTTGGTTGCTTAGGTGTCAATAGCCCTCGTTTTATAAAGTATCTGTTTCGTTTTTGCAGTCGCATCCTGAATGTCCTGTCAAGAACTGGTAACACCAGTGGGTCTTGTAAGTAGAGTCCACTCTAAGCAGTAACATTTCAAAGTGCCTTTGTAGAGAAGACTCAAATGTGATTTGGGATGTCTAGCCTTAGTTAGTTCGAGGTTCATCACCTCTAGGGCTGTCTTTTTTAGGTTGGTGAAATGAAATTTCCCTACTGTCAGGAGCGAAGGAGGGCCTCTGCTTCTTTTCCAACTTACTTCCTTTCCTCTTTTTTTTAATTTTTGTTTTTGGCTCTGGGTTTTCTTACATTTATTTCCTTTCATGTGAGATGTAAATTTTAATCAGTTCTAATTTATAGACTTTGGTTTTAGGGAATTAAAGACATAGGCAACCAGATTTTATCATGCTTCAGATGTTTTCTAATGCCTTCTTTCTCTGATTTAGCTGTGGCCAGAGCATCTCCACAGAGACAGGGCAGGTGAGTAGGACAATTAATGACACTTGACTTTTTTTGTTCTTTAAAGGGGAAAGCCCAGTGCTCTGGGTAGGGAAATTTAAGAGTAAACTTTACATGTCCTCTGTGGACACTCTGGTTTTCAGCAGAATCATGATGGCTGTCTGACATTGCAACCAGGTTCAAAACATTGGATTCTTTATTTCTGACCCATTATCTAAGTGGTCAGTTTCTTCTGCAAGGTACCACTGTGAACTGTGCCTTAACATCCAGGTTTTACTAGTGTAATCTCTTACCAGTGTTTACTCCTTTTTGTTTTTGCTTTTATTTTTTTGTGAGACCGAGTCTTGCTCTGTTGCTCAGGCTAGAGTATAGTGGCTCGATCTTGGCTCACTGCAACCCCAGCCTCCCAGGTTCAAGTAATTCTTCTGCCTCAGCCTCCAGAGTAGCTGGGATTATAGGCACACCCCACCACACCTGGCTAATTTTTGTATTTTTAATAGAGACGGGATTTCATCATGTTGGTCAGGCTGGTGTTGAACGCCTGATCTCAAGCGGTCCACCTGCCTCGGTCTCCCAAAGTGCTGGGATTATAGGCGTGAGCCACAGCACTCAGCCTAATTCTAACTTTTAATACGTCAAACCTGGAATTCCTTCTAGCCATTATGTCCCCTCTTTCAGCATTTTGATACCCTCCGTGGACTATGTGTCACAATAACTAATAACAGGATGACCTATGATATAGCCAGGCACCGCATCAGAGGATTGGCAGTGACGGTGAAGTGATGCCACCCCAGTGTGACTTCTCTGGGCTGTAGTTTGGATCTGGCTGACAGTGGAAGTCCAGCCGGCTGCTGTCTGGTGAGCTGAAGTGTTCCGAGCAGGAACTGCTTGGCTTCACCTCAGGTAGTGCCCCACAGCTGTCCCGAAGTGCTGGCAAGAGGTAAAGTGGCCTGCCACACAGCAGTGGAGAGTGAGTGCTGAGGCCGCTGGCAGATGAGGCAGAGAAGCAAGAGGCCCCAGCATCATGGTTCACTTCAGGGAGCAGTTGTAGCTTTGAAACCATCCTTTGTTGGTTCCCCATGAAGCTGAGTTGAATACTTGTCCATTTATCTAGATAGCAATCCCAAACATTAGGCTGTCTCCAAGAAGTGGGACCTCCTTGCCCTTTGCCCTTTTGCCCTTTGAATTTTTAGCTGCAATCACTTCATCCTCAAGTCCTTTCTCCTGTGGCCCCTTCAGTAAGACCCACTTTCATGCCTTTTTTTTTAAATTTTATGTTTTTAGAAATAAGGTCTTGCTGTGTTGCCCACACTGCAGTGCAGTGGCACCATCATAGCTCATAGGAACCTTGAATTCTGGGCTCAAGCGATCCTCCCCACTCAGTCTCCCGAGTTGGCGGGATTGCAGGCGTGAGCCTTTCATACTTTAAATAGAAATAAATTACTTGGCAGAAAGCAGGCTTCTCACTGATAGCTAATGGTACTCAGTTAACATTCTGTCCTTAATTGAGTAGTAAAGACTGAGCAGCCGATTGCTTCTAATTTTTGTTCACTTCTGCTGTTGTGATTCTAATTTCCTAAGGGTTTAAAGTCTTGAAAACCCTTTTGCATTTTAGGAATTCTGATTGGTTGTTTTCCTCACTTATTTGGGATTTTGCTATTTGGTTGCTTAGGTGTCAGTAGCCCTCGTTTTATAAAGTATCTGTTTCGTTTTTGCAGTCGCATCCTGAATGTCCTGTCAAGAACTGGTAACACCAGTGGGTCTTGTAAGTAGAGTCTACTCAAAGCAGTAACATTTCAAAGTGCCTTTGTAGAGAAGACTCAAATGTGATTTGGGATGTGTAGCCTAAGTTGGTTCTAGGTTCATCACCTCTAGGGCTGTCTTTTTTAGGTTGGTGAAACGAAATTTCCCTACTGTCAGGAGCGAAGGAGGGCCTCTGCTTCTTTTCCAACATACTTCCTTTCCTCTTTTTTTTTTATTTTTGTTTTTGGCTCTGGGTTTTCTTACATTTATTTCCTTTCATGGGATATGTAAATTTTAATCAGTTCTAATTTATAGACTTTGGTTTTAGGGAGTTAAAGACATAGGCAACCAGATTTTATCATGCTTCAGATGTTTTCTAATGCTTTCTTTCTCTGATTTAGCTGTGGCCAGAGCATCTCCACAGAGACAGGGCAGGTGAGTAGGACAATTAATGACACTTGACTTTTTTTGTTCTTTAAAGGGGAAAGCCCAGTGCTCTGGGTAGGGAAATTTAAGAGTAAACTTTACATTTCCTCTGTGGACACTCTGGTTTTCAGCAGAATCATGATGGCTGTCTGACATTGCAACCAGGTTCAAAACATTGGATTCTTTATTTCTGACCCATTATCTAAGTGGTCAGTTTCTTCTGCAAGGTACCACTGTGAACTGTGCCTTAACATCCAGGTTTAACTAGTGTAATCTCTTACCAATGTTTACTCATTTTTGTTTTTGCTTTTATTTTTTTGTGAGACCGAGTCTTGCTCTGTTGCCCAGGCTAGAGTATAGTGGCACCATCTTGGCTCACTGCAACCTCAGCCTCCCAGGTTCAAGTGATTCTTCTGCCTCAGCCTCCAGAGTAGCTGGGATTATAGGCATACCCCACCACGCCTGGCTAATTTTTGTATTTTTTTTTTTTTTTTTGAGACGGAGTTTCGCTCTTGTTACCCAGGCTGGAGTGCAATGGCGCAATCTCGGCTCACCACAACCTCCGCTTCCTGGGTTCAAGCAATTCTCCTGCCTCAGCCTCCTGAGTAGCTGGGATTACAGGCACGTGCCACCCTGCCCAGCTATTTTTTTGTATTTTTAGTAGAGACGGGGTTTCACCATGTTGT
Organism: Saimiri boliviensis; assembly: GCF_048565385.1. Classification (NCBI taxonomy): domain Eukaryota; kingdom Metazoa; phylum Chordata; class Mammalia; order Primates; family Cebidae; genus Saimiri; species Saimiri boliviensis. Next base: position 60,660,492 of record NC_133470.1, read on the forward strand.
CCAGGATGGTCTCGATCTCTCGACCTCGTGATCCACCCGCCTTGGCCTCCCAACGTGCTGGGATTACAGGCTTGAGCCACCGCGCCCGGCCTAATTTTTGTATTTTTAATAGAGACGGGATTTCATCATGTTGGTCAGGCTGGTGTTGAACACCTGATCTCAAGCGATCCACCTGCCTCGGTCTCCAAAGGGCTGGGATTACAGGCGTGAGCCACAGCACTCAGCCTAATTCTAACTTTCAGTATGTCAAACCTGGAATTCCTTCTAGCCATTATGTCTCCTCCTTCAGCATTTTGATACCCTCAGTGGACTATGTGTCACAATAACTAATAACAGGATGACCTATGATATAGTCAGGCGCCACACTGGAGGAGTGGCAGTGATGGTGAAGTGATGCCACCACAGTGTGACTTCTCTGGGCTGTAGTTTGCATCTGGCTGACAGTGGAAGTCCAGCTGGCTGCTGTCTGGTGAGCTGAAGTGTTCCGAGCAGGAACTGCTTGGCTTCACCTCAGGTAGTGCCGCACAGCTGTCCCGAAGTGCTGGCAAGAGGTAAAGTGGCCTGCCACACAGCAGTGGAGAGTGAGTGCTGAGGCCGCTGGCAGATGAGGCAGAGAAGCAAGAGGCCGCAGCATCATGGTTCACTGCAGGGAGCAGTTGTAGCATTGAAACCATCCTTTGTTGGTTCCCCATGAAGCTGAGTTGAATACTTGTCCATTTATCTAGATAGCAATCCCAAACATTAGGCTGTCTCCAAGAAGTGGGACCTCCTTGCCCTTTGCCCTTTTGCCCTTTGAATTTTTAGCTGCAATCACTTCATCCTCAAGTCCTTTCTCCTGTGGCCCCTTCAGTAAGACCCACTTTCATGCCTTTTTTTTTAAATTTTATGTTTTTAGAAATAAGGTCTTGCTGTGTTGCCCACACTGCAGTGCAGTAGCACCATCATAACTCATAGGAACCTTGAATTCTGGGCTCAAGCGATCCTCCCCACTCAGTCTCCCGAGTTGGCGGGATTGCAGGCGTGAGCCTTTCATACTTTAAATAGAAATAAATTACTTGGCAGAAAGCAGGCTTCTCACTGATAGCTAATGGTACTCGGCTAACATTCTGTCCTTGATTGAGTAGTAAAGACTGAGCAGCTCATTGCTTCTAATTTTTGTTCACTTCTGCTGTTGTGATTCTAATTTCCTAAGGGTTTAAAGTCTTGAAAACCCTTTTGCATTTTAGGCATTCTGATTGGTTGTTTTCCTCACTTATTTGGGATTTTGCTATTTGGTTGCTTAGGTGTCAGTAGCCCTCGTTTTATAAAGTATCTGTTTCGTTTTTGCAGTCGCATCCTGAATGTCCTGTCAAGAACTGGTAACACCAGTGGGTCTTGTAAGTAGAGTCCACTCTAAGCAGTAACATTTCAAAGTGCCTTTGTAGAGAAGACTCAAATGTGATTTGGGATGTCTAGCCTTAGTTAGTTCGAGGTTCATCACCTCTAGGGCTGTCTTTTTTAGGTTGGTGAAATGAAATTTCCCTACTGTCAGGAGCGAAGGAGGGCCTCTGCTTCTTTTCCAACATACTTCCTTTCCTCTTTTTTTTTTATTTTTGTTTTTGGCTCTGGGTTTTCTTACATTTATTTCCTTTCATGGGATATGTAAATTTTAATCAGTTCTAATTTATAGACTTTGGTTTTAGGGAGTTAAAGACATAGGCAACCAGATTTTATCATGCTTCAGATGTTTTCTAATGCCTTCTTTCTCTGATTTAGCTGTGGCCAGAGCATCTCCACAGAGACAGAGCAGGTGAGTAGGACAATTAATGACACTTGACTTTTTTTGTTCTTCAAAGGGGAAAGCCCAGTGCTCTGGGTAGGGAAATTTAAGAATAAACTTCACATTTCCTCTGTGGACACTCTGGTTTTCAGCAGAATCATGATGGCTGTCTGACATTGCAACCAGGTTCAAAACATTGGATTCTTTATTTCTGACCCATTATCTAAGTGGTCAGTTTCTTCTGCAAGGTACCACTGTGAACTGTGCCTTAACATCCAGGTTTTACTAGTGTAATCTCTTACCAGTGTTTACTCCTTTTTGTTTTTGCTTTTATTTTTTTGTGAGACCGAGTCTTGCTCTGTTGCCCTGGATAGACTATAGTGGCTCGATCTTGGCTCACTGCAACCTCAGCCTCCCAGGTTCAAGTAATTCTTCTGCCTCAGCCTCCAGAGTAGCTGGGATTATAGGCACACCCCACCACGCCTGGCTAATTTTTGTATTTTTAATAGAGATGGGATTTCATCATGTTGGTCAGGCTGGTGTTGAACGCCTGATCTCAAGCGGTCCACCGGCCTCGGTCTCCCAAAGTGCTGGGATTACAGGCGTGAGCCACAGCACTCAGCCTAATTCTAACTTTTAATATGTCAAACCTGGAATTCCTTCTAGCCATTATGTCCCCTCTTTCAGCATTTTGATAACCTCTGTGGACTATGTGTCACAATAACTAATAACAGGATGACCTATGATATAGCCAGGCACCACATCAGGGGAGTGGCAGTGACGGTGAAGTGATGCCACCCCAGTGTGACTTCCCTGGGCTGTAGTTTGCATCTGGCTGACAGTGGAAGTCCAGCCGGCTGCTGTCTGGTGAGCTGAAGTGTTCCGAGCAGGAACTGCTTGGCTTCACCTCAGGCAGTGCCCCACAGCTGTCCCGAAGTGCTGGCAAGAGGTAAAGTGGCCTGCCACACAGCAGTGGAGAGTGAGTGCTGAGGTCGCTGGCAGATGAGGTAGACAAGCAAGAGGCCCCAGCATCATGGTTCACTTCAGGGAGCAGTTGTAGCTTTGAAACCATCCTTTGTTGGTTCCCCATGAAGCTGAGTTGAATACTTGTCCATTTATCTAGATAGCAATCCCAAACATTAGGCTGTCTCCAAGAAGTGGGACCTCCTTGCCCTTTGCCCTTTTGCCCTTTGAATTTTTAGCTGCAATCACTTCATCCTCAAGTCCTTTCTCCTGTGGCCCCTTCAGTAAGACCCACTTTCATGCCTTTTTTTTTAAATTTTATGTTTTTAGAAATAAGGTCTTGCTGTGTTGCCCACACTGCAGTGCAGTAGCACCATCATAACTCATAGGAACCTTGAATTCTGGGCTCAAGCGATCCTCCCCACTCAGTCTCCCGAGTTGGCGGGATTGCAGGCGTGAGCCTTTCATACTTTAAATAGAAATAAATTACTTGGCAGAAAGCAGGCTTCTCACTGATAGCTAATGGTACTCGGCTAACATTCTGTCCTTGATTGAGTAGTAAAGACTGAGCAGCTCATTGCTTCTAATTTTTGTTCACTTCTGCTGTTGTGATTCTAATTTCCTAAGGGTTTAAAGTCTTGAAAACCCTTTTGCATTTTAGGCATTCTGATTGGTTGTTTTCCTCACTTATTTGGGATTTTGCTATTTGGTTGCTTAGGTGTCAGTAGCCCTCGTTTTATAAAGTATCTGTTTCGTTTTTGCAGTCGCATCCTGAATGTCCTGTCAAGAACTGGTAACACCAGTGGGTCTTGTAAGTAGAGTCCACTCAAAGCAGTAACATTTCAAAGTGCCTTTGTAGAGAAGACTCAAATGTGATTTGGGATGTGTAGCCTAAGTTGGTTCTAGGTTCATCACCTCTAGGGCTGTCTTTTTTAGGTTGGTGAAATGAAATTTCCCTACTGTCAGGAGCGAAGGAGGGCCTCTGCTTCTTTTCCAACTTACTTCCTTTCCTCTTTTTTTTATTTTTGTTTTGGCTCTGGGTTTTCTTACATTTATTTCCTTTCATGTGAGATGTAAATTTTAATCAGTTCTAATTTATAGACTTTGGTTTTAGGGAGTTAAAGACATAGGCAACCAGATTTTATCATGCTTCAGATGTTTTCTAATGCCTTCTTTCTCTGATTTAGCTGTGGCCAGAGTAGCTCCACAGAGACAGGGCAGGTGAGTAGGAGAATTAATGAAACTTGACTTTGTTTTGTTTTGAAGTGGAGAAAACCCAATGCTCTCGGTAAGCAAATTTAAGAGTAGACTTCACATTTCCTCTGTGGACACTCTGTGGTTCTCAGCAGGATCACAATGGCTGTTTGACATCACAATCAGTTTCAAAATATTAGAGTCCTTATCCCCGACCCATTATCTAAGTGGTCAGTTTTTTCTGCAAGGTATCTCTGTGAACTGTGCCTTAATATTCCAGGCTCTACTAGTCTAAGCACTTATCAGTGTTTATTCCTTTTTATTTTTGGTTTTAGTTTAGTGTTTTTTGAGGCTGAGTCTTGCTCACCCAGACTGAAATGCAGTCGTACAATCTTGGCTCAGTGCAACCTCCACCGCCTGAGTTCAAGTTATTCTCCTGCCTCACCCTCTCGAGCAGCTGGGGTTACAGGCACACACCACTACGCCTGGTGAATTTTTGTATTTTTTTTTTTTTTTTTTTTTGAGACAGAGTTTCGTTCCTGTTACCCAGGCTGGAGTGCAATGGCGCCATCTCGGCTCCGCAACCTCCGCCTCCTGGGCTCAGGCAATTCTGCCTCAGCCTCCTGAGTAGCTGGGATTACAGGCACATGCCACCATGCCCAGCTAATTTTTTTGTATTTTTAGTAGAGACGGGGTTTCACCATGTTGATCAGGCTGGTCTTGAACTCCTAACCTCAAATGATCCGCCTGCCTTGGCCTCCCAAAGCACTGAGATTACAGATGTGAGCCACTGCGCCTGGCCTGTTTACTTCTTTTTAAGTGGCGTCCTCACCTTGGTCATTTACTCCAGTCTGTGTACCACTTGCAGCTGAATCTCCTGAGGCACTGCTTTGGTTATGTCAGTCCCCAATTCAAATAGCTCATAGAAAAATCAAGCTGTTTACCCCAACAATAATTAACGCCTTCTGTGACCTGGCCTTAACCTATCTTTCAGACTCATCTGCTTCTCTTCCTATTAATGAATCCTCTGCTCTAGCCAGAGCTAGATGGAGGGTTGTTGCCCAGGTGCCAAACTATACGGATTGCTGAAAAAAATTGCCGGAATAAATACCAAGTATGGTTCTAGATAACTATGGTTTCCACATTGACTCCTTGAATTACTGTACAGATGCGAATTGGTCATTCTTGTTCCCCCCATCAAGCCAAATAGTGCTGTCAGGTTGGGAAAGTTTGTGTTCTGGCTAGCTCTGATCTTTGTTGAGTATTTTTACAACATGTAAGACACCAACTCCTGACACCAATGTGTGAAATGTCATTTAAAGTCAGCAGTTGCAGTCTTGGTGCAGTGGCTCATGCCTATAATCCCAGCACTTTGGGAAGCCAAGGTGGGCGGATCACTTGAGGTCAGGAGTTTGAGACCAGCCTGGCCAAGATGGCAAAACTCCTTCTCTACTAAAAATACAAAAATTAGCGGGGTGTGTGGCATACGCCTCTAATTCCAGCTACTCAGGAGGCTGAGGCATGAGAATCACTTGAACCTGGTAGGCGGAGGTTGCAGTGAGCCACGATTGTGCCACTGTACTTGAGCTTGGGTGAATGAGACTCTCAAAAAAAAAAAAAAAAAAAAAAGTGAAGTCAGTTGCAGTCAGCTGAAATTCTAGTGCCGAATAAGGCATTGTGTAAAGCCATTAGTCGTTGATGATCAGTTTTATTAATTGTATTTTCAAAGTCCGGCTTATATATTTAAAGTTTCACTCTTGTTGCCCAGGCTGGAGTGCAATGACACGATCTCAGCTCACTCCATCCTCTACCTCCTGGATTCATGTGATTCTCCTGCTTCAGCCTCCTGAGTAGCTGGGATTACAGGCATGCACCACCATGCCCAGCTGATTTGGCATTTTTTTTTTTTTTGAGACGGATTTTCGCTCTTGTTACCCAAGCTGGAGTACAATGGTATGATCTCGGCTCACCACAACCTCTGCCGCCTGGGTTCAGGCAATTCTCCTGCCTCAGCCTCCTGAGTAGCTGGGATTACAGGCACGCACCGCCATGCCCAGCTGATTTTTTGTATTTTTAGTATAGATGGGGTTTCACCATGTTGACCAGGATGGTCTCAATCTCTTGACCTTGTGATCCACCCGCCTCGGCCTCCCAAATGATTTGGCATTTTTAGTAGAGATGGGGTTTCTCCATGTTGATCAGGCTGGTCTTGAACTTCCAACCTGAAGTGCTCCACCCACCTCGGACTCCCAAAGTGCTGGGATTACAGGTGTGAGCCACCATGCCTGGCCAAAAGTCATGCTTACTGAAGTATGATTTACATATGGCAAAATTAACCCTTTTTAGATGTACAGTTTGATAGATTTTGACAACCATATGAGGTAGTGTAACCACCACTACTATCAAGATGCAGAGTATTTCCATTGCTGTTATAGTCATTTTAAATGTTCTATCATGGCTCCTAAGAAGTATTCCGGTATATAATATTATACATAATGAAGTCTTTATTAGATAACGGTAATGTATCTGATTTTTAAATAGAAAAAATAGTTTCTGGCCAGGCGTGGTGGCTCACGCCTATAATCTGAGCACTTTGGGAGGCCGAGGTGGGTGGATCATCTGATGTCGGGAGTTCGAGACCAGCCTGACCAACATGGAGAAACCCCGTTTGTACTAAAAATACAAAATTAGCTGGGTGTGGTGGCACATGCCTATAATCTCAGCTACTCAGGAGGCTGAGGCAGGAGAATTGATTCAACCTTGGAGGCGGAGGCTGCAGTGAGCTGAGATTGTGCCATTGCACTTCAGCCTGGGCAACAAGAGCAAAACTCCGTCTCAAAAAAAAAAAAAGTTTCTTCCAGCCTCTGCTAGATAGGTGGTAAACAAATATTTAAAAAAAAAATCAATTTTAAGGGGCCTGCAAGGAGTGCCCACAGGTCTTGGTCCAGTCCCAGGTGGTGTCTATATATGGGATAATATAGGAAGAATAGATATGGGAGGAAGGTGGTGAGTTTGGTTTTGGTCATGCTAGAATCAAGGAGCCTGTAGGCAGGGCTGATATTCAAAACTTTCTACCAACCAACAGAACACAGGCAGGAATTTGTGAGGACGGATACTATTAATAAATCGGTAAGGCTGTATCTCTGCATACTGATTGCATATTAGCCCTGCCCACAGGACATCCAGGTAGAAAATTGGAACTGTGGAGTTAGAAGTCAGAAGAAAAGTTGGGCACAATATAATGGATTGGGCTGGTGTAATTAATAATTGATTGTATTGTCATGGGAGGGCTGGGGATGAGTCCTGGGATTGAGTCGAGGAAGACTGGTGAATGGAAAGGTGAGACGAGAACCGGAAGACAACTGTTTCCCAGAAATCAAGAAGAGTTTTAAGCATAGAGTAGTCAATAGGATAGCAAAGGCCTATCAACTTGGCAGTGTCAAAAGTGGTAAAAATGGTGGAAACAGATGAACATGTGTGTCTGTAGCAGGTGCAAATATGTTCTGTAACAGTGTATTAAGTATTTTTCTCTCATTATGAAAGTATATTATACTTATACAGTATTTGGAGCCAGGAGGGTGGCCAGTTTCAACCTGCTGGAACTTCTGAGCCAAATACCAGGGTCAGCCAAGGATGAGGACCCCAGGGGGTTCTCACCACTGGCACCCTGGGTGGTGCAGGTGCACTGTTGAGTTTGACACCTACCAGAGCAATCTGTCAGTTCAAGACGGTAGTCCTGGTTTGATGCTGCAGAGAGTAGCACTGAAGAGAATCTCCCTACTCTGAGGCTGCCTCTCTCCATCTGAGGCCCTCTACCCTTCTCAGACAACTGGATCTAAAATTTGATAAAGAAAAATGACAACTCCCTGATCAGATTTTCCCCTGCACCAAAACTGTCTGAATACATAAAATCTGACAGAGCCCATTTCACTCTCAGTATGTGACAGACTCCTCCTTAGAAGGATATGAGACAGATGGAATGATGTAGTAGAAAGATGGAAAAAGATAGAAAATCAGGTAGAATAGAAGGATTGAATAGTTCCAAAGGAGGAGAACAGAGTTATTGTGGGAAACAAAAAATTTACAAGTGGTCAAGATCAGAAAAGGTGGGAAATGCCATGAAAAGAAGACTGTCGAGTTCATACTTCTCTTGTTTTTCTCCTGTCTCATCACTCAGCTCCGTGGTAGTGATTGAGTCTGACTCTGATAACGAATGCGACACCTATGAGAAGAAAACTAAGATACTGAAAACAAGCCACGACGGCAAGTATATATCACTTTGTTAGAGAAGTGGCTGAGCTCCAAAGCCTCATCACACATGGTAGTTTCAGGATCAGTGTCCGCAGACTTTCTATTCGGAATTCCTCAGCAGCAAGTGCCACCGTTTCCTTCCTCATATGTGCTGGATGTGGATATGGCTGGGTTCCCTATACCCCCTTGTTAATTTCCCAGCAGCAGCAACTGTTCTCGCTGCCTCAGACCTCAGTGGCCCCCTCAGTAGAGATTTTACCTGTCTAGAGCTACATCCGTGAAGCGGGGTGGGGGTGGGTGGTCAAGAACTGAGGCTGGGAATTATGGAGGCTTCTCTGTAGCCCCCTCTTCCTCTCTCCCCCTTCTATGTGTAGGAATGACGAGGAATAAGAAAGGAATAAGAGGCCTGGCTCATTTTTTCTTCCAATTTGAAGGGTGGTGGTTTATGGGCCAGCTGGCAGTGTCGTGTTGGGAAAAATCCTTATTTTCTCCATTGAGTTGTTGGTCTTTGCTGTTTGCCAGTCCCTCTGTATTTTCTACAGATTTTTGTATTTCTTAGAGCCTGTTTGGATTCAGAAGCCCCTTTAACCTTCTGGGAGGCTTGGAGCTTAACTCAGCTTAAAACCTACCTGCTCAGTGGGCATGAAACACAGGAAGACTAGAAAGTTTTTAAGAACTAGGGACAGTATTTCATTGACCTTTGTTCTCCCAGTACAGGTGTAGGGCATGATACATGGGCACCTAGTTAATGTTTGCTGATCCGAACTCCACTGAAAATGGGAGGCCCGTAAAGCACCAACTACTTTTTTTTTTCTTCTTGGAGACAGGATCTTGGTCTGTTGCCCAGACTGGAATGCAGTGGTGTGTTCTCAGCTCTCCGCAACCTGAGCCTCCCAGGCTCAAGTGTTTCTCCTGCCTCAGCCTCCTGAGTAGCTGGGATTATACGCACCTGCCACCGTTCCCAGCTAATTTTTGTATTTTTTTTTTTTTTTTTTTTTTTTAGTAGAGATGGGGTTTCATCATGTTGGCCAGGCTGGTCTTGAACTCCTGGTCTCAAGTGATTTGTCCTCTTTGGCCTCCTAAACGGCTAGGATACAGGTGTGAACCACTGGGCCTGACCATCACCAGCTACTTCTTAGATCAGGGGTCCCCAAACTTTTTACACAGGGGGCCAGTTCACTGTCCCTCAGACCGTTGGAGGGCCGCCACATACTGTGCTCCTCTCACTGACCACCAATGAAAGAGGTGCCCCTTCCTGAAGTGTGGCGGGGGGCCGGATAAATGGCCTCAGGGGGCCGCAGTTTGGGGACGCCTGTCTTAGATAATTACCCAAGAGCTATTGTTGGCCAGAGCTTCTTAGCTAACCTGGGACATCAGAGCAGGGAAGGGAGAGTTGGTTTGAAATGCTAGTCTCCTATTGTTCCATCACCCATCCTTTTGAATTTCTTTCCCTGATTCCTCTCTCTACCTCTGGGTGGCTATGCTTGAGCAGGACAGAGGTTTGAGTACAGAGTAGAGGGTCTGACATGACAAGCCGTTGAAATGTGAAAGGAACTCCATGGAGGCAGCTTGAGGGCAGGGAGGAGTGACAGAGCCAGAAACCAGTTCACAACTGGAGGCTGCCAGGTGCTTGCCTCCTCGAATCAGAAGAGAGAGATCCTTTTGAGCGTGAACTTTCAACTAAGGCTGCTCTTAACTTGCTGGCCTGTGGACTGTAACTGTGGGCATCCATCCCAGCGATGGAGGGATGAAGGATGCTCCTATAGGACAGGCTTTGTACATTTCTTTACTGTTCTCTATGTGGCATTTCTTTTTATTTAGACAGTTCTGCAGAAAACAAGGCCCAGTGAACTCTAAAGCATAACTCCAACCTTTGTTGCTATATGTAGTCATTTTTAAATATATTGTAAGCAGTGTGTCCCTACTTTTACTAATTTTTAATTTCAGCTGTAGGTGGCAAATCTTTTAAGTCTTCTAGGAAGGAAGCAGGGCTTTTTACCATAGGAACATCCACTCCTTTTCTCTTCCTTTATTGTGTATTTGAAGTTTTTTCATAATTAATTAAAATAACAGATGAGACTCTCAAAATAATCTGCAGTTTTAGGATAAAGAGTTTTTGTACCATAAATATATCTTTCACATCTTGCCTATGCTGTGGTTTAGATTTTTAGATTTTTTTTGCATCCAGAAACATACAAACCTAGAACTTGAGCTCCAAACAGACTCCAAAGAGCATGTGGCGTCAGACACACTAGGCTTCCTTTCAGTGCAGGCAGTGATGTCCCAGATGTTCCCGAGGCCTCTCAGAGAGTGCTGGCATCGGGACCTGCTCCTGGCTCTTAGATCAGTGGTTCTGAGAGCTTTGCACTTATGAACTAATTTAAAGAGTGAAATTTTGGTGACCAACAGAGTTGTCAATTTTTAATTTGTCTAATAAAGGAAATTAAAAGAAAAAACAAACTTCAGCTACCATTTGCTATTTTTGTACTTTTGTAAAGAGCACCAAAAGTTTAACCAAGATACAATCACAAAATAAAGGACAGCCCTTTAAATTTTAGAAATTTTACTTGATGGGGGGAAAATAACACTTTATTATTCTATTTTGTCTTATTTTGCTGTGAACCAGTGAAAATATACAAGTCCACACACCTGTGTTTGGGAAGCCCTGAGCAACTACTGCATCTTGCTACTTAGAGACTGTGATTTGAAAATTGACGCATGAATTTGGTTGCTATTTGATCTGTCACTGCTGTCAGTAAAATAAAAAATAGAGGGAAAAACAATGTAAAATAACTTTCTTTTTTAAAAAATTATTTTTAATTTTTGTAAGTAGATAGTAGATGTATATATTTATATGGGATACATGAGGTGTTTTGATACAAGCATGCAATATGTAATAGTCACATCATGGAGAATGCGATTATCTGTCCCCTGAAGCATTTATCCTTTGTGTTACAAGCAATCCAGTTATACTCTCTTAATTATTTTAAAATGTACAATTGAGTTATTGACTTACAGTCATCCTGTTGTGCTATTAAATAGTAGATCTTATTCTTTCTATTTTTTTGTACCCATTAACCATCCCCACTTTTCCACACCCCTCCACTATCCACCTCTGGTAACTATTCTTCTATTCTCTATCTTCTTCAGTTCAATTGTTTTCATTTTTAGACCCCACAAATAAATGAGAGCATGCGAAGTTTGTCTTTCTGTTCCTGGCTTATTTCACTTAACATAATGACGTCCGGTTCTATCCATGTTGTTGCAAATGACAGGATATCATTCTTTTTTATGGTTGAGCAGTACTCCCTTGCTCCATTGTGTATATGTACCACATTTTCTTTATCCATTCATCTGTTTTTGTTTTTGCTTTTTTTTTTTTTTAAGGGATGGAGTCTCGCTCTGCTGCCCAGGCTGGAGAGCAGTGGCACAATCTTGGCTCACTGCAGCCTCTGCCTCCTGGGTTCAAGCAATCCTCCTGCCTCAGCCTCCTGAGTAGCTGGGACTATAGGCATGTGCTACCACTCCTGGCTAGTTTTTGTATTTTTAGTAGAGACGAGGTTTCACCATTTTGGCCAGGCTGGTCTCAAACTTCTGGCCTCAAGTGATCCATGTGCCTCCCAAAGTGCTGGGATTACAGGCATGAGCCACTGCACCTGGCCTGCATTTATCTATTGATGGATGCTTAGGTTGATTCAAATCTTGGCTGTTGTGAACAGTGCTACAACAAACATGGGAGTGCAGCTATCACTTTGATATACTGATTTTCTTTCTTTGGGGTATATATGCAGCAGTGGGTTTGCTGAATTGTATGGTAGCTCTGTTTTTAGTTTTTTGAGGAACCACCAAACTGTTCTCCAGGGTGGTTGTAATAATCTACATTCCCACCAGGAGTGTACGAGGGTTCCCTTTTCTCCTTATCCTCACCAGCATTTGTTATTGCCTGTCTTTTGTATAAAAGCCATTTTAACTGGGGTGAGATGATACCTCTTTGTAGTTTTTTTGTTTTTTTGTTTTGTTTGAGACAGTCTCATTCTGTCGCCCAGGCTAGAGTGCAGGGATGTGATCTTGGCTTACTGCAACTTCCACCTCCCAGGTTCAAGTGATTATCCTTGCCTCAGCCTCCCAAGTAGTTTGGACTACAGTTGTGCACCACCATACCTGGCTAATTTTTGTATTTTTTGTAGAGATGGGTTTTTGCCATGTTGGCCAGGCTGGTCTCGAACTCCTGACCTCAGGTGATCCACCTGCCTTGGCCTCCCGAACTGCTGGGATTACAGGTGTGAGCCTCTGTGCCTGGTCACTAATTGTAGTTTTGATTTGCATTTCTCTGATGATCAATGATGTTGAGCACCTTTTCATATGCATATGTGCCATTTGTATTTCTTCTTTTGAGAAATGTGTGTTCAGATCTTTTGTCTCATTTTTCATTGGATTATTACATTTTTTTCCTATAGAGTTGTTTGACCTCCATATATACTCTAGTTATTAATCCCCTGTCAGATGGGTAGTTTGCAGTTATTTTGTCCCATTCTGTGGGTTGTCTCTTCACTTTGTTGATTGTTTTCTTTGCTGTGCAGAAGGTTTTTAACTTAATGTGATCCCACTTGTCCATTTTTGCTTTGGTTACCATTGCTTGTGGGGTATTTGCAGTTTTCTTGTAGTAGTTTCATAGTTCGAGGTCTTAGATTTAAGTCTTTAATCCATTTTGATTTGATTTTTGCATAGCAAGAGATAGGAATCTAGCTTCATTCTTTTGGATATGGATATCCAGTTTTCCCAGCACCATTTATTGAAGAGCCTGCCTTTGCCCCAGTGTATGTTCTTGGCACCTTTGTTTAAAATGAGTTCATTGTAGGTATGTGGATTTGTTTCTGTGTTCTCTATTCTATTCCATTGGTCTGTGTGTTTGTTTTTATGCCAATACCATGCTGTTTTGGTTATTATAGCTCTGTAATGTAATTTGAAGTCAGGTTATATGATTCCTCCAGTTTTGTTCTTTTTGCTCAGGATAACTTTGGCTATTCTGGGTCTTTCATGGTTCCATATAAATTTTAGGATGGTTTTTTTCTAGTTATGTGAAGAATGGCAATGGTATTTTGATAGGGATTTCATTGAATCTGTAGATTTCTTTAGGAAGTATGGACATTTTTACAGTATTGATTCTTCTAATCCATGAACATGGAATCTTTCCATTTGTTGGTGTCCCCTTTAGAATAACTGATTTTTTTTTTTTTTTTTGAGATGGAGTCTCACTCTGTCACCCAGGCTGGAGTGCAGTGGCATGATCTTGGCTCACCACAACCTCTTCTTCCTGGGCTCAAGCAATTATCCTGCCTCAGGTTCCCCAGTAGCTGGGATTGCAGGCGTGTACCACCACGGCTGGCTAATCTTTTGTATTTTTAATAGAGATGGGGTTTGCCGTGTTGGCCAGGCTGGTCTAGAACTCCTCACCTCAAGTGATCTCCTGCCTCGGCCTCCTAAAGTGCTGGGATTACAGGTGTGAGCCACTGTGCCCAAGCTTAAAATAACGGATCCTTAACTGTTACTCAGAATGTTACATCCTGTCTTAATTTGTGTGAAATAATCTGCTGAAATTTAATGTGTAAAGAAGGAGGGAGTATATTTATGTATGGTTGTGTCTCTTGAATTTCAGGTAAGAATATGGAACGTTATAATGTGAAGCCTACCATCGAGGGACCCCCAATAGTTATTAGTGATGATGATGATGATGACAACAAGAACACTAGTGATTCAGAAGTTCCCAAAGACAAGAGTAATGATTCAGAAGTTCTTAAAGACAAGAGTAATGATTCAGAAGTTCCCAAAGACAAGAGTAATGATTCAGAAGTTCCCAAAGACAAGAGTAGTGATTCAGAAGTTCCCAAAGACAAGAGTAGTGATTCAGATGTTCCCGATGACGACGACAATCATGATTCGGATGATTCCGATGTTCCCGATGATGATGACAATCATGATTCCGATGTTCCCGATGACGACGACAATCATGATTCTGATGTTCCTGATGATGAGCATGATTCGGATGTTTCCGACGATGACAACGGTCATGATTCGGATGTTCCCGACGAAGATAGTAGTGATTCAGATGTTCCCAGTGACAGTAATGATTGGGAAGTTCCTGACAACAATACTGATGATTTCGAAGTTCCTGTGCCAGCAGAAGAAGATTTGTGTGATGAAGGCCAAATTGCCTCAGATGAGGAAGAGCTGGATGAGGCTGGTGAGCAGGATCTTGGTGAGAATCTTTGCGATCCACTGAGTGATCCTGAGGCTAACCTTGAGGTTTCAAAGAGAAAGCTGCCAACTGAGGAAGAGCCTGCACCTGTGGTGGAACAGTCAGGGAAAAGGAAGGCAAAAAGCGAAACTATTGTGGAGCCACTGAGGAAGAGGAAAGCAAAAACCAAAAATGTATCTGAGACACCTGGTAAGCTAGTCATTCCAAGTATGCCTGTCCCACTGAATGTCCCTTGCCTGCCAAATGTGCCTGTCTTATCTAGTCTGCCTGTCCTCCTCGTCAGCCCTGTGCCATTCCAGCAACTTCCTTGTGGCCCCAGGAGGCATTCATCCTGGTGAAACGATGGTTCTGGGAACGGGGGAGGAATGGCCACATCTTTCTCATGCTCCTGTATCTTAGTATTTGCTGTTCACCAGCCTGGAGTGCTGTCTCCTTAAACCTTATGTCCTGAGGATATCTTACTTTTCTTAGGACTCAGCCCAATTATCACTTCCTCTATATAAAGACATAAGTCAGAGTGGCTCCTCTCTCTCCTGGGTTACCAAAGTTCTGGAGCGCATCTCTACCAAAGCACTAGTCACACTGTTAGAATATGTTCCTGAGTCTGTCCCGTCTTGGCCCTGCCCCGGTAGACTGTGAGCCTCTTCATGGGAGGACTCTTCCTCATCTTTTTGTCTCTCTCAGGATTTGGCCTGGTTCTTAGCATGTGATAGAGGTTCAATAAGTTTTTTAAGTATATGAATGACTGATTATTGATACATAAGTCTCTAGCCAGAGCAGCTGGCAGGATGGGTCCTAGGCCAAGGAAGAAAAATTTGCCTTCCCTGCACACTGGGTGAAGGTGCTGCCTAGAATATGAGCCACTCATCAGAGCAAATGCATGAGCTGTGCTGTACCACCTCGTTGATTGCACATGCTTCGGTTGCCCACACTGTCTAGCTTCTAAGGGCATACTCCTGGACCCTCATAGTCCTTGGTTCCTGTGACAGAATCCTGCCCAGCTCATGCTGCTGGCAGCACTGTGAATTTATGTGGGTGAGATGGTTGAGAATGATGAAGGTGGCAGTACGCCGCTTCAGACCGTTTTGTTTAGAGATGTTGCACTGGACTTGGCTGTGAGGGCTCCTTTTGGGTTTACCTTTCTGTTAGTCTCTGGATGATACCAATTTTCAGGGTATAAGTAAACCATTCTTCTTTCAGCTGATAAAGGACATAAGAAGTGTGGGCATTCAAAGAAGAAACCCAGTGCAGCAAAAGTTGAAAATTGCAAGACTAGGTATGTACTGCTCCTGTTCAGTTGAACAATAATTGATTGCACAGTTCTCACATTGGGTAGTATATTGGGCACTTGGGTAGGGGTGCTCTGCAAGGGGATGAAGGAGTCTGGCTGGGATGGGGTTGGAGGACAAGATTTCTATCCTTGAGTGGGAGGGCCCAAGCAAGGGAGAACACCACCCATTGACTTTCTCTTTACTTCTCTCCCCACTCTCTGAGGCTGGGCATGGGCTCTCTACCAAGGTGCCTGCAGTTACCTGGGTGGAGGGGTCCTTTCTGCCCTGACAGCAGCTCTGGCTGCTGAGATTGCCCATGTCCTTCAACTCAGATCAAAGAATGATGTGTAGCCAAACAAGACACTTTTGGCTGGGCGTAGTGGCTCACGCCTGTAATCCAAGCACTTTGGAGGCCAAGACGGGCGAATCACCTGAGGGTGGGAGTTCAAGACCTGCCTGACCAACATGGTGAAACCTCGTCTTTAAATAAAAAAATTAAAAAATAAAAAGACACTTTTTTCCAGGCTGGATACAGCCTCATGGCCACCAGTTTGCTCTAAACCAAGGCAAAGGCAGTGGAAATGCTAAGAAGGTGGAAGCAACACATTGATCTGTTGGAATTGGAGGGAGAGTGGTCAAGATTGTCTTCCAGGTTTTTCTAGTGTTTTGGCTGAACCCACTTATTCTTACTACTGTGTATATTCTTATGAACTTTTAAAGCTTAAATGTTAGGATGAAATGGATTGCTTGTCATTCCTTTATTTTTATTAAGCTATATATAGTTGATACTGGAAACAACAACTGATCATTTAGACCAAAGTCATGTTAATACTTAAGGCAAAAAATTAATATATTTTCTTATTTAGATTCCAGGAATTTCTTAGTTTTTTCCTTAAAAATCTGATATAGTAAGCATAATTTTCTTTGTTTTTACTTTCATTGAAGAGTAATGTATACTCACATCTGAATTGTCTTACAAGACAAGGAATGCACTTGAAGGACTATATGTTATTTTTTAAGTAGTATTTGGGGACAATAAGTGTATCTTAAGGGAGGGGAAAACGACTGATGTGTCAGCCATAGGGGCACCAGGTCACCCTGGACCTGAGCAGAAGGGCTGTCTGTTTCTGTGCTGGCTGAGGCAGCCGGTAGCAGCTTGCCAAGTGCTCTCTTGGCTGGATCCCCTTTCAGCAAGGTTTTTGCTCCGGATTCCTAGCTACATATTTAAGCCGCTTTGCCTCCAGGGACATGTGTTTTGGGTAGCTCCCAGGTTGCTTTGCTAGAGCGTGACAAAGGAAGGGAGAAGCTGCCCCTTGGTGTCGTCAGTCTGCATTATGCAAAGGAGGCTAGCCTTTTTGGACTCTTAACTGTTGTTTAGCACTTCCTGTGTCAGTCTGGAGGCGTCCTGTTACGCTTAGCACTGTGCCTGTGGAGGCTGCTTGCTGGTCATGGTGTCTGATGTACCCAGTTGGGGGTCTTGTTGGTTTCTCTGATGTGAAAGTGATCAGCCTGCAGTAAAGAGCCACAGGCCTTGAGGCGAAAGTATGCGAAGCCAAAAGGCCAGCATCCTGTGAGCACAAACACGAGTCACGAAGTCTGCAGAGGGTTCAGGTTTGCATCTGCCACCTTAAATACGGATGTAAATTTGCTTTCAGGTCTAAGTAATTGGAGGCAGAAGTCCCCCATTTCAGGCTTGGGATGAAGACCCTTCCGTAATCTATGTCTTGTCTGGTACTTACTGCTCGGCAGCCCAACTTCCTCACAAAAGGTTTCGTTTGTGACTTAAGGGTTAATGAGTGTTCTGGCAAAATCTCAGTTTTAGGAGTTCTGTTTAGTCAGAAACCTGCTGCGTTTGCTCCCGTTCTATCTTTCTAGCTCTTTGGGCTCATCTCTGGACTTACTGGAGATGTAATTTTTATCTTACTGTTCCAGCTAAGATAAAAATGCTTCTTTTTAAATAATAGTTATTATAGTATGAGTCCTTTATGTGCTCAGCATTATTCTTTGTGCCCTTTGAATTAGGCCTTGAAAGATGGGGCAGCGATTGTGGTTTAACCAAATACCATGAGATATGGATCAGGAAATTCACTGTCTCTGTGACCTTTGGGCAAGTCTCTTGACCTCTGAGCACAGTGGAGAGCGTAAAAATAGTAATAGCTTTTTTGAAGGGCGGTTGTGAGGATTAAATATGACAATGCAAAAGGAAGTTCTTTGCAAATTTAAAGTGCTACACAGATGGTTATTCTCGGTAGAGGTGGACATGTGGTCATTGTAAGCCATGGGAAAATAGATTGTGCCAAGGCACAAATGTGGGAAATCGCAATTTGTATCCAGGGAACATTTAAGTTGCCCGCTTTGGCTAGAGTGGCAGTGGTAGCTAGGAATAAAGCTTGGGACCAGGTTGACCTTGGCCATGAATGTCAGGCCAAGCAGTCAGTGAAAAACCAGAGGGGGACGTTAATTGGAGCATGGCCTGTGAAAATGAATCTGGAGGGAGGGGTGTGTGTGTGATTGAGAAGAGAAAGAGCCTGGAGGTAAGGAACACTGGAATGTTCTCATATCCAGGCATAAAGAGTAGGATAAGAACTTGAACTAGAGTAGGAACCAGGGGGATGGAAAGGAGGGGCTGGCTGGAAGAGAAAGTGTGAAGACAGATAGTCCGTCTCTGTGCCCAATTGAACAAATAAAGAGAGAAAAGGAATTTTAAAATGCCTTTGAGGTTTTTCAGCCAATTGTAACAGAAATTTGATAATTGAACACACTTTAGCTGGAGATACATTCTTTTAGTTGGAAGTTTGCACTGGGCAATTGTAAATTCAGAACTAGGTCTCGGGAGAGAGCTCCAGAGTACAGATACAGATGTGGGGTTAAGTCTCATTGAAGTTGAAACCATGGGCTTCACGAAACCTCTGAAGGTTGCAAAGAGCGAAGAGAAAAGGCTACAGACGGATGCTTGAGAAATGCCTTCATCTAAGGATCTAGAGCAGGCGTCCCCAAACTTTTTACACAGCGGCCAGTTCACTGTCCCTCAGACCCTTGGAGGGCTGCCACATACTGTGCTCCTCTCACTGACCACCAATGAAAGAGGTGCCCCTTCCTGAAGTGCGGCGGGGGGCTGGATAAATGGCCTCAGGGGGCCGCATGCGGCTTGGGGACGCCTGATCTAGATGGAAGAGGGAGCGATAGGTTTTCAGGGTCTCTTCACAAGACACTTAACGCGTGCATTCCTTCTCTCTATTTAGCTACATAAATCTCAGTTGAATTTACCTTTGCAGGACTTGTAAGTGCAAAGTCCATAGAAGTTTCCTGTATGGCCATGGAAAGTCAAAGAAATACTCTGGAAAAAATTTAGAGCGAAATAAGGATGAACTGGTTCACAGAGTCTCCGGCCTGTTTAACAGAACCGACTGTGATAAAAAGGTAGGATCAGTGAACGAGCACTGATTGAGCACCTGCTATATACCAGTACTCTTGGCGCAGTGAGGTGTGCTAACCATGTATACTTCCCACCCTTGAGCAGAGGCAGTTGAGGCTGGGAGACGAGCCCTGGTACAGGTGAAAGCAGTAGAGAATGTGTATGAGTTATAATGTGTAGGACAGAAGGCTGTTACCACAGGAGATCAGCAGAGGGAGAAATCATTGAGAGCCTCAACAGCCAGGAGGTAAGATTGCCTGGAGGAAGTGAGACTCTGGTTCTTAAAGGATGGTAAGTGGTGAGAACAACAGGATGGGGGAGAGGGAGAGTTGAGGCTTGACAACCAGGAAGAGAGGATTCATGTGGAAGGATAATGGAAAAGAGCTGTGTGACCTTGAGCAAGTTACTTGGCCTCAGTTTCTTCATCTGTAAAATGGGGACAACATGATACTTATTACCTTGTAGGATTATTGTTACCCTTACATAAGTTAATACACATACAGTGCGTTAGAACAGGGCCTAGGATGTAGTAAGCTCTTATTTTTTGATAGTTTAGGACCAGATATTGGAGGACCTTGGTAATCAGGTTGGAGCAGGTTAAATTTACGTCAGTAGGCACCACTACATAGGGATGGGGTACATCAGGGAATGAATGAAATTAACCTGCTGAAAGAAATTAACCTGACAGTAACCTGTGGGTATGGACTGGATTGGATAAAATCTGGAGGCAGAGAGACCTATTGGTCATTAGATTTTTCAGACTTTATTGTCTCTGGTGACAAGACTTTCTGGAGGGAAGTTCTCATATATTCCTAAAGATTCCCCAGCTTTTGGTGCCTTTCTTGATGACAGTGGTGTCACATCAGATGGGTAGAGCCTGAAGTGTTCCGAGCTGCATTTTCAGTTCAGCCCCACCCACCTCAGCAGGCTTGTTCTTCTAACCCTTAGCTGCCCCAAGGACAAGAGAGTCCAAGTCCTGCGCTCACATGTTCTAGCAGTCTCCCTTGTGTCCTGATTGCCTTTTCGTCGTCTTTACCCAGACTTCAGTGTGGCTTTTATTCTCCCCGGAATATTTTGATTTGTGTGCTCTTGAATAAGTTTCTTCTCAAACTTGCTCTGAGCCAAGAACCTGGGGGAGAAAGTTTCTTTTCCTTTTTATTAGATGGTAAAAAAATTCTGGAGCTAATATTTTCTGGTCTGCTTAAAACTACTTTCTGGGCCAGGTGCTGTGGCTCACGCCTGTAATCCCACCACTTTGAGAGGCTGAGGCAGGTGGATCACCTGAGGTCAGGAGTTCAAGACCAGCCTGACCAACATGGTGAAACCCCGTCAATACAAAAAATTAGCTTGGTGTGGTTGTACATGCCTGTAATCCCAGCTACTTGTGAGGCTGAGGCAGGAGAATCGCTTGAAGGCGGAGGTTGCGGTGAGCTGAGATTGTGTCATTGCACTCCAGCCTGGGCAACAAGAGCAAAAACTGTCTGGGAAAAAAAAAAAACAAACTAAAATGCTTTCTGCTTTTCATTCTCAGCTGCAAGAGAAACGACGGATTGCCTCGAATAACAAGATGCTGAAAACTGCCGATTCATCATGCAGCAGTGGTGAGATGCCGTACCAAAACAGGCAGTGCATTGCTGAGATCCAGCTTGGCGTGAAAGTCTCAGCAATGATCCAGATTGACATGCAGCCCTCTACAGGTGGTGGTAGGATTGTGGCAGTCTGACCACTATGCTCTTTCCTTCTGACACTGTGCCTGTGAAATTACTCCTAGCTTGCAGCCTGTGTCACAGCTTGAACTGTCAAGTTTTGGGTGGGCAGGTATACTGTGTGTTGCTTAGAGGACATAATTATCGGATATCTCACCATCCCTGTGAATCCGGCCCATCCATCTTTCTACCAGGCCTGCCTTTCTCTCTGCGTTTCTCCTTTGCCAGCAGTAGCATCTTCATTGTCTCGGGAGCTGAGGTTCAAGGTTCCCTATTGTCTAGCTAGTCACCAAATCTTCCTTCACAGTAGCTCACCATTTCTTCTCCATCTGTGCCTCCATCCAAAGACAGGCCCTCATCCCTGCTCCATTTGGTCTCCCACGTGCTACTACATTGCTTTCCTGCTGAGAAACCAGGGTTTTTCAAGGCCTACAGCCTGGCTTTTGAGGCCATTGTAATCTGCTGCCATTCTCCTTGGCCGATCTTGTCTCTCAGTACTCTACTACTAGCCTATGGCCCAAACAGGCTCTCTTCACACTGGCCTTCAAAACATACCACAGGCTGGGTGTGGTGGCATACACCTGTAGTCCCAGTTACTTGAGAGGCTGAGTTGACAGGCTCGCTTGAGCCCACACTATGATCATACCTGTGAATAGCCATTTCACTCCAGCCTGGGCAATATAGAGAGACTCAGTCTCTAAAATGTTTTTAAAAATGTGCCACATAGTCGTGTTTACCACACCCAGAATGACCTTCCTGACTTTGCAAATTCAATCAATTAGTAAGAGTCCCTGAGGTCTCATTTTCTCCATAGAGCTTCTCCTAAGCAAATCTCATGGCCATAGTGATTGCTCCCCACCCTGTCCACCCACCTCTGTTCCCGAAGGGCAGAAACTAGATCTTGTCTGGCTGTTTTTCTGGCAGTGCCTCACAAAAAGTTGAGCATGTTGGAGCTGCTCCAAAAAGACCTGCTCACCGAAGGCTCTTCGCTATAAACGATATTGGGTTGATACAGGTGGAGATTTCACTTTGAGAATCCTGGGAAGGTAACACTCATGCCCACCTGCACGTGCTTCTGGAAGATAGCCTTGTGTCTGATGGGGCTGAAAGTTGAGGGATTTTTGGGTAGCAAATAAGAAGAGGATTGGGGCTGGGCACAGTGGCTCAGGCCTGTAATCCCAGCACTTTGGGAGGCCGAGGTGGGTGGATCACTTGAGGTCAGGAGTTCAGGACCAGCCTAGCGAACATGGCAAAACCCCATCTCTATTGAAAAAAAAAATACAAAAAATCAGCTGGGTGTGGTGGTGTGCACCTGTAATCCCAGCTACTCGGGAGGCTGAGGCAGGAGAGTTGCTTGAACTTGGGAGGTGGAGGTTGCAGTGAGCTGAGCTCATGCCACTATGCTGGGATGACAAAACAAGACTCTGTCTCAAACAAAAAAAAGAAGGGGACTGGTTTTAGTGCTCACAATTTCTTTCCATTCTTCTTTTTTGTTGTTGTTTTTTTTGAAACAGGGTTTCACCACTTTTTGGTCAGGCTGGTCTCGAACTCCTGACCTCAGGTGATCCACCTGCCTCAGCCTCCCAAAGTGCTGGGATTACAGGCATGAGCCACTGCGCCCAGTCTTCTATTCTTCTTTCAAGATTGAATCCAGGATACCTTGATCCATGAAATATGCCATGCTGCCTCCTGGCTGATGGTTTCCATGATTCTTATGGTGACACGTGGAAGTATTATACCAGGAAATCCAACAGGGTGCACCCGGAGCTGCCCAAGGCCACCTGTTGTCATAGCTATAAGATTACCTACAAGGTCCATTATGAATGTACTGAGTACAAAACCAGCTAAGACTCTTGTCCTCAGACTTCCCAGTTATGTTTTGCTGGGGCCTCCAAGTGGCTCTCGAGTGATTTTTTAGCTAGGCGGCTGTCTGAACTGAGGAGGAGAACCTCTCCTCCTTTCCATTTCTCTTTCTCCTTTCTTTTGTGTAATTTGAGCCGGCCTGACCCCTGCTGTAGCTTGGTGCCCCGGTCTCTGACAACCCAGAGAAAATTCTTGCTCTGGCTCAAGACCAACATCTCAGATCTGATGCTAAGGAACAATGACTGATTCTTTTGTTGTGTTTTGTTCCTTTCCTTCCCAGGATTGGCTGCTACACCAAATCATTCGATACTAGGTGCTTCATCTATGTCAAGTTCAAGGCGTCTCTGGTCATGGTGCCATTAACTTGGAAAGACGGGACCCACATTGTGCCCCATGTGCGACCATTTGCTGTGTATATACAGAAATATTATAGAAAAATTCTGCAGGAGATGGGTGGGATTAGCCACAGGGATGTGATGAAAACATTTGGTAGGAATTTCAAGGCGATAAAGCTTTTTTTTTTTTTTTTTTTTTTTTTGAATACGGGGTTTCACCATGTTCGTCAGGCTGGTCCTGAACTCCCAACCTTAGGTGATCTGCCCGCCTTGGCCTCCAAAGTGCTTGTATTACAGGCGTGAGCCACCGCGCCCGGCAGAGGGGTGGGGAGGTGGGAAGAGGTAGCATGGGGAGAGATGACAGATACAGGTGAGGGGACGGAAGGCAGCAAACCACACTGCCATGTGTGTACCTATGCAACAATCTTGCATGTTCTTCACATGTACCCAAAAACCTAAAATGCAATTAAAAAAAAAGAATTCTTAAGGTTATCTGAAGGTATATTCATGTGAGCTATATATGTTTTTGTTTTCTACAGTTGTCTGTCATCCTACCTACAGACAAGTGAGCTATATTTTTTATTGTTAAGTTTTAGAAAAGTTTGTTTTTGTCAAGTTAGGAATATTAGAATTTAGGTACTGTTAAGTAAGTAATATTAGAATTTAAGATTCATGTTATTAATGGTAATTGACCTTCACCAGCAGCTCTACTGCTAACCATTCTGTGCTCTTGACAGGGTAGATCTGAAGCCTTTGGGATCTACCTTGGGTCTTTTTTCAGCTCCATAGTTTTCACATGTAAGACAAAATGCAAAAGAAAAGTGAGTTTTCAGGAGTGGCAGGTGGAGAGAAAGGAGAATGCTGGAATGAGGACAAGTTTTAGTGGTGACACTTAAACACCAGAGCCACTGTGACATCTACATAGACAGAGGAAAGACACTTTGGCTCCATAGTTTTCACATGTAGGACAAAATGCACAAGAAAAATGAGGTTTTGAGAGTGGCAGGTTGAAAGAGGAGAATGCTTGAAAGAGGACAAATCTTAGAGGCAACACTTAAAACACCTGGGCTACTGTGACATCTATGTAGACAGGAAAGACAAACGTGTTTCATAAATGTTTCTGATGACGTTGATTGAAACTATCTGAGCCGTGTAATAAAAAAATAAAAGTTGTATGCATCTCACTTGTTAGCAAAGTCCGTTCATTGACTCCCTGCACCTAGAGCAGAACAGACCCTCTGGTCTTTTGTCCAAGACACTGGACATCTGAAGCCCTCCAGGACATGTCTAGAGGAGCGCAATGCACTCCCCGTTTCTCTGGCTTCTGTGACTGCCCACAAGAATTTAGCAGCCTCCCTACTTCTTAGAGCGATTCAGGGTGTGGACTGGGATCCACATTGTATTTGTTTTCTATGGGTGCTGCAACAAATTACAAGCATAGTGGCTTAAAACAATACACATTTACAGTTCTGGGGGTCAGATAGTCTATCACTGGTGTCACTGGACTAAAATCAGAGTGTCAGCAGGGCTGTGTACCTTCCTGAAGTCTGGGGGAGAATCTATTGCCTTGTATTTTCTTCCTTTTTTTTTTGAGACAAAGTGTTGCCCTGTCCCCCAGGCTGGAGTGTGGTGGTGCGATCTTGGCTCACTGCAACCTTCGTCTCCCGGGTTCAAGTGATTCTCCTGCCTCAGCCTCCTGAGTAACTGGTATTACAGGCACCTGCCCCCATGCCCACCTAATTTTTGTGGTTTTAGTATTGACTACTAGTCACCATGTTGGTCAGGGTGGTCTCAAACTCCTGACTTCAAGTGATCAACCCACCTCGGCTTCCCAGTGTTAGGATTACAGGCATGAGCCATCTCACCTGGCCTTTTCTTCCTTTTAGAGGCTGCTCACACTTCCTTGGTCAGCAGCTCCCTCTCACTCCCCTGCTGACTCTCTTTCTCACTTTTACTTTATATATGTATGTGTATATATATATGTGTGTGTGTGTGTGTGTGTGTGTGTGTGTATATATATATATATATATATACACACACACACATGTGTATATATTTTATGAGATGGAGTCTCTTGTCGCCCAGCGTCGAGTGCAGTGGTGTTATCTCAGTTCACTGCAACCTCCACCTCCTGGATTCAAGTGATTCTCCTGCCTCAGCCTCCCAAGTAGCTGGGATTACAGTCATGCACCACCGCACTTGGCTAATTTTTGTATTTTTAGTAGAGACAGGGTTTAGCCAGGCTGGTCTCTAAACTCCTGACCTAAGTGATCAACCTGCCTCGGCCTCCCAAAGTGCTGGGATTTCAGGTGTGAGCCACCGCTCCCAGCCCCTTTCACTTTTAAAGGATAGTTGTGATTCCTTTGGGCCCATCAAGGAGCCTCTTCAAGTCAGCTGATTGGTAACCTCATTTCCCTTTTGCCATCTAAGGTAACATAGTCACAAGCTCTGGGGATTAGTGTCTGGACGTCTTGGGGCACACTCGTTTTCAGCCGGCCACAAGCATCTTGACTATCCTGATACTTTTTCTAGGCAAGGTGCGTTCTGTCATTTCCCTTTCTTCATTTTCTAAAAGCTTGGAGTGTCTAGTGGCTACGAAGTGGGCTGGTGTGTTTATACGGTGGGACAAGCTTTCCCAGCTAACTCTTTAGATTCTTCCTCCCCATTCCTACCTGTAGCCATATCTGCAGTTTCAGCAGGGGCACAGCTGGCTTGTGAAACTGGATCCTAGCACATCAGTGACTTAAGTAAGGGGCACTGACAGTGCAGTAAACCCACCCCATCACCTGTTTTAACTGAGTAGTCCTGTCATCTGCCTTTCTGGGAAGCCCCAGTTTTTCCTCCCCTCACTTCAGTCTCATCGATAGCCCTGGAATAATGCTCTCCATCGCCCTCCTGCAGGTGGCTGTGTGCTAATGACTGTTGGCAAGTCATCCGGCCTTGCTTTTCTTCAAGCCCACAGCCATTTCCCTAGTAAGCGCTTGGTATCACTCATCTGAAAAATGAGTACGGCCTTCTAGCTGGTCTCCAATACGTCACCTGATGCCGAACTACCTTTCATTCTTACTTTCAGCCTTCCCACCTTTGCTACTACCCTCCCTTATGCCTGGAAATCCTACTTGCCCTTTAAGTCTTTAGAAGCCTTCCCAAATGGCTCCAACCGTCAGTGCCCTGAGCTCTGGGTTCACTGTGCCACTCATTTGCCCCATGGCCCAGGCTGCTGGGTTTCACTAGTTTCATGCATATCTTGCCTGCTGTCCTGAGCTGCTGGAGTGCAGAGCTCTCATGTTCATGACTAATGGCCCCTTCCCCAATTATGCCAGACAGCTATCTAACTGCTCCCTCTGCACCCATGTACTTGGGTGTTTCCTTGTGAGTAGAACAGGAGTGCCCACGAGGGCAGAGACAAGGGTGCAGACAGACATTGATGAAGGCAGGATGGGCTGGCACAGACCCAGGGCCAGGCAAGAAGAAGCAGGAAATGCTCCTGGAGCCCAGGTGGGGGCTGTAATGATGCACGAACACGCCCTGGTCCTGACGATCTTGTTTATTAAAAAGTTTTAAGCAGGATTTTAGATGTAAATATAAAAGAGCAAATCTAGAGGTCTTGGGGACCATGGCCACAGTCACTGCTGAGCTGGAGGCCTGGGCTGTGGCTTCATGGGGCAGCGCCCTCCATGTCGCGCCTTGTACTCCCTACACTTGGGGAAGGTGAAGTTTTAGTTTCTAAATGAGAAGGGCAGTGAGACTCCAGGCAGCCACGTTGGGCGGCAGGGTGGGGCTTGGCAGCTAACGAGCAGCAATGGTGCAGTCCTCAGAGCTGGGAGGGTGGCTTTCCGGGAGACCTGGTGGTGCTGGGGCTGCCAGTGAATCCCGGGAGTGAGGATATGGGGAGAGCCAGCACCTGCCGGCCCAGCAGAGAGGGAGGAAGGAGTCTGGAATTCGGGGAAGTCAGACTGTGTGGGTGAAAGGGGAGCCAGGATTCCGGCCTCACAAGCCCGAGTAGGAGGCCTCTGAGGTCTCAGACCAGGATGAATCCCGGCGGGAAGACGATGGCTGCCTCTGGAGCCCTCTCTGGTTGGGGCAGCCCAGGCGCAAGAGCAGCATCCACATTCGCTCCCGGAACTTGACCCCTACAAAGGCATAGAGCAGTGGGTTGAGGCAGCAGTGCATGTAGCCCAGGCCTGAAGTGACTGATTTGGCCACGTCTACCCGGCTTTCTCGGCCACAGTTGCGGGCCAAGGTGCCTAGGTCCATGAGGATGTCCACCAGCACCACCAGGTGATAGGGGGTCCAGCAGAGGGCAAAGGCCACCACGACCACCACCACCAGCCGCATGGCCCGCAGGCGACGCTGGCCCCTGGAGACCAGCAGCACGGCAAGGATGCGGGCGTAGCAGTAGGCCATGACCAGCAGGGGCAGCAGGAAACCAGCCACCAGCTGCAGCACCCGCAGAGCCGTGCGGCCCACCTGTGGGAAGGTGTACTGGCACTGGGTGGCTTTGAGGCGCTCGTCGTGGTGGGCTGACAGGAAGATGAAGTCTGGGAGGGCGAAGAGCAGGCAGAGCCCCCAGACTGCCAGGCAGGTGAAGGTCACGCGGGCCGGGGGCCCCCTGCGGTAGAGCTGGGTGGCGTGCACTATGTTCAGGTAGCGGTCAAAGCTGATGCAGGCTAGCAGGAGGGCCCCTGCATAGAAGTTGATGTTGAAGAGGGCACCTGCCACTTTGCAGAGGCCAGAGCCAAAGACCCACTGGATGGCAGCATCCACTGCCCAGAGCGGGAGCGTCAGCACCAGCAGCATGTCCGCCACGGCCAGGTGGAGCAGGAAGGTGTCGGTGCTGCTCAGGGCTGTCCGCTGGCTCAGCAGCACGGCTGCCACCGCGCCGTTGCCCAGGAGCCCCAGCAGAAAGAGCAGGCTGTAGAGGGCCGGCAGGAAGGCCCGGTCGAAGTTCAGGCTGAAGTCCTGCGGGCAGGGTGGGGAGGTGCAGCACAAGTCACTCTCGTTTTCTCCATAGTCATAGGAAGAGCTGAAGTTCAGGAGGGCGGCAACCTCAGCCTCACTTAGCACTTGGCGGTCACTCACCTGGGAGGAAGGGAACAGGGAGGAAGGGGCTGTGTAAAGACCTGGCAGGAACTCCTTTGTAATTGAGTCTGACTTCCTCTGTGATTTACTCTGAGCAGCTCCTCCCGAAGGCAGGCCCTGTAACTGTCCCCCGCCCGTCTTCCAGGGCCAGACCTCCTCAACTCCGTCCACTCAGCCTGGGCTCTGGGATGGTGACTCCCCTTCTCAAAGGCTGCTTCTCTCACTCTTCTGCGTGATCCCATCAGCCCAGGGACCCCTGGGCAGGAGGAAGAATGTCCCTAAGGTGCCCAGAGCCTTCTCTGCCTGCTGTCCTCGCTCTCCCTGCTCTCCCTTCACGGCTTGCCTTGCGTCCGCAGTGCCCCACCCTGCCACCTAGTTCAACCACCTTCCTCCCCAGTGCCTCTCCACAGTCCCCTTTTCCAGTTATTCACCCTCCTCTTCCCTCTTCGGTTTTTCTCTGGGGACCCCAACTTCCTGCCCCCCGCGTGGCCTCTCTATAAGTCACCACGCCCCCCAAATGCATGCAGTTGGCACCATCCTTCCCCTTCCCTACGTTGAGGATTGCACAGCCATTTAGTTGCCCATGAGGGGATCCCCTACTGAGCTCGAGAAGAATCTTCTTTACCCCCTCACCCCCAGCACTACAGACCTGCAGCCCTCCCCAGTGCCAATTCAATCCAGCATGCAAGAGTCAAAGTTCCAAATTGGCTGAACGGAGCCTTAGAGTCTACCAGCCCCCCACTCCCATTTTGCAGTGAGACACCAGAGCCAGAGAGGAGAGGAGAGACACCCAGGGTCAGTGGCCAAGCTGGGTTCCCAATTCCCCATCTAGTGCTGTTTCTACCACAACCCATGCAGCCTCCAGCTACTCACCCAACCCTGTGGTGACCCTGGGCTGTGGGACAGCCCCGGCATTCCCCCAGTGCCCAGGGTTCTCCACTTCGAGCTCTGTCCCGGCCTGGCTGGGCAGCAGCACTTACCTCAAAGACCATGGCTGGGATGGTGCTCTGGCTGCTGGGTCATGTGCTACGTGCCCCTCTGCTGTGGTTGGAAACCTGCAGTCACAGAGGAAGTGGGAGTTTCAGGCAGTTCTTAGTAGCAGCCTCTTCCAGAGAGTCACCTATACCAGACCTCCCTAAACCTTAGGCTGCAGAGTTTCTATGCCAGCTGTTTCTGTGGCTGGGTGAAGCCTCTCTGGAAGAGCTGGCCACAAGCTTGGGACCAGAAAAGCTGGGCAGAGGATGACCGATTGGGGGCAGATCCTTTGAGGAGAGAGGTCTGAAGAAGCAGCAATGCAGCTGGGAAGTGAAGGGCAGCTCTGCTGCCTGCCGTGGGAGGGTCAGTGCTCCATAGATTGGAACTCATTTGTCCTGTCCTGACCTTGAGTTGATCTTTGCATGATTGCAAAGGTTGGGTAGAGAAATAAGTCTGTAAAGGAGATTCACCTTCTTAAAAATTTCAGCCAGGAGCAGTGGCTCATTCCTGTAATCCCAGCTGCTGGGAGGCTGAGGCAGGAGGATCACTTTAGGCCAAGAGTTTGAGACCAACCTGGGCAACATAGTGAGGCTCCATCTCTACCAAAAATTTAAAAAGCCAGCCAGGCATGGGGGCATGTGCCTGTAAGTCCTAGCTACTTGGGAGTCTGAGGCAGGAGGATTGCTTGAGCTTGAACTCCTGGGAGTTCAAGGCTGCCTTGAGCTACAGTTGTACCACTGTACTCCAGCCTGGTGATAGAGTGAGACCCTGTCTCTTTCTTTTTTGTTTTGTTTTTGTTTTTGTTTTTTGAGAGGGAGTTTCACTCTCGTTGCCCAGGCTGGAGTGCAGTGGTGCTATCTCGAGTTGTTGCAATCTCTGCCTCCGGAGTTCAAGCAATTCTCCTGCCTCAGTCTCCTGAGTAGCTGGGATTACAGGCATGTGCCACCACGCCCAGCTAATTTTGTATTTTTAGTACAAATGGGGTTTCTCCATGTTGGTCAGGCTGGTCTCGAACTCCCAACCTCAGGTAATCTGCCCGCCTTTGCCTCCCAAAGTGGTGGGATTACAGGCATGAGCCACTGCCCCTGGCTGAGGCCCTGTCTCTAAAAAAACAATCAAATATTTTTTAAAAAGTCATCACACTAAATTTAGCTCTTTACCATCGCCCCTCCCTGCTAATTAACTGGGAAAAGGAAAGGGAACTACCAGTAATGAACTTGCTATGTGCTAGACATTGCTTTAGGTGCTTTCTCTGACACTGCCTTATTCCAACCACACAACTCACTTGTGAAGTGCGGGGTTATCTACATGGATGATTCAGAAAGGGGACAGGCCTTCACCAGACACAGCAAGTAAAGGTGGGCGTGAGGACTGATCCCATGGCTGTCTGATTCTCCTTTTCCTACTCATGACACTGTCTTCAGTTTCTTTTAAGTGAATAAGCTATGGTATATTCGTGTACTTAAAAACAAATGAACTAAAACTATACATTTTAACATGGATGCATCTAGAAAAGCTAACGATCACATTGCAGAAGAAGCAAGTTACAGAATGCCATCTGTAGTTTGAGGCCACTTACGTAAACTCTAAAAACCACCACAAAATCAATACCACGTTGTTTTGGATAACACTGTTTGTTCTCAAAGTTTAAAACAGGGATGGGGGAGATACCACAAATTCATAAAAGCAGTTGCTTCTCGGACAAGAAGGCAGATGAGGTTGGGGAGGAGGCCATAGAAACCTCTTGATTTTTTAAAAAATTGTACTTTAGGTTCTGGGGTACATGTGCAGATCATGCAGGATTGTTGCATAGATACATATATGGCAATGTGGTTTGCTGCCTCCATCCCCCTGTCACTTATATCTGGCATTTCTCCCCATGTTATCCCTCCTCAACCTCCCCACCCCCCGCTGTCCCTCTCTTGGCCCCTCCCAACAGAGCCCAGTGTGTGATGCTCCCCTCCCTGTGCCCATGTGTTCCCATTGTTCAACACCCACCTGTGAGGGAGAACATTTGGTATTTGGTTTTCTGTTCTTGTGTCAGTTTGCTGAGAATGATGGTTTCTAGATTCGTTCATTTCCCTGCAAAGAACATGAACTCATCCTTTTTTATGGCTGTGTAGTATTCCATGGCATATATGTGCCACATTTTCTTTGTCCAGTCGATCATTGCTGGGCATTTGCGTTGGTTCCGGGTGTTTGCTGTGGTGAACAGTGCTGCAAGGAACATTCGTGTTCATGTGTCTTTATAATAGAATGATTTATAATCCTTTGGGTATATACCCAGTAATGGGATTGCTGGGTCAAATGGTATTTCTATTTCTAGATCCTTGAGGAGTCGCCACACTGTCCTCCACAATGGTTGAACTAATTTACACTCCCACCAACAGTGTAAAAGTGTTCCTATTTCTCCACATCATCTCCAGTGTCTGTTGTCTCCAGATTTTTTAATGTTGGCCATTCTAACTGGCATGAGATGGTATCTCAATGTGGTTTTGATTTGCATTTCTCTGATGACCAGTGATGATGAGCATTTTTTTTTCATATGTTTGTTGGCCTTTTAAGGAACCTCTTGATTTTAAGGAAAAGCTGTAAGGTGGCCTTGGTATAACGCGTCAGTCACTGTATGGTGGAGAGTGGCGAACAGTTCCTCTCCTGCCTGCCCTTAGCTCTGCCCTTTGCCCTCTTCTCCCCTCCCTGTCACCCTCTTGTTATCACCGGGCAAGGCTGCCCCTAACTTGCTTTTCCCAAACAGTTTCCTCTTTCTCTCTCTCCCCTCTAATTGGAAAGCAGGGGTTGGCTGTGGGGAGAGAGAGGATACAGAGAGAGACAGAGGCAAGTGCTAGCCCATGGTCTTGGGACCAGTTTTCAGCCAGACTGCTCCACCAAAGCCTCCAGGCTAGGGCCTGGAATTCAGTTTACACCTACTCACATGATGCATACTTGCAAGGCGTCAAGGCCCTTCCCCTCCTGTGGACAGATGTGACTCTCCTTGCTCTAAAACAGCTTATCACCTGTAGGGTTCAGGCCAGACGGAACAGAGGGCCTGGCAGAGGTCAGGAGCAGTGCCAGTGAAGGGAACAGGAAGGGTTCCAGAAGCCAGGCCAGTTAGGATGAGCAGGACTTGGTGAGCAGCTACCTATGGGGGTGGAAAAGGGACGGGAGCTGGGACCACAGTTTCACATTGCTGGCCTGTGAAGAGGTTTGAGTTCCCTGCTCTTCTGCAAATGAGAAAATCGACCATAGAAAGCCACATCTGTAAAGGCCTGTCTTGTATTCAGCAATCATGTTATTCATCCCCTTTTGTTGGTATTAAAAACGCCTTTTCTTTATGAAATGATGGGGAAAATAGATGATAGTTTTGGAAATATCGGGTGATGGCAGTTGACAACCCAATGTGGGTCCCGTAAATCAGCAGTCCCCAACCTTTTTGGCACCAGGAACCGGTTTCATGGAAGACAATTTTTCCACTGACTGGAGTGGGGATGGTTTCAGGATGAAACTGTTCCACCTCAGATCATCAGGCATTAGTTACTAGTCTGCGGCTGGGGTGTTGGGGAGCCCTGCTCTAAATAGATGTTGAAATGTTACTGGTCCATGTGAAAGGTAAGAGTCCAGGACGGGTGCAGTGGCTCATGCCTGTAATCCCAGCACTTTGGGAGGCCGAGGCGGGCAGATCACCCGAGGTCAGGAGTTTGAGACCAGCCTGGTCAACATGGTGAAAACCTGTCTCTACTAAAAATACAAAAATTAGCCAGTTGTGATGTAGTCCCAGCTACGCAGAAGGCTGAGGGAGGAGAATCACTTGAACTCAGGAAGTGAAGGTTGTAGTGAGCCGAGATTGTGCTACTGCACTCCAGCCTGGGCGACAGAGTGAGACTCCATCTCCAAAAAAAAAAAAAAAGATAATCCTGGTGTCCTTCCTGATGTCCTTCCAGTTTGTCCCATGTCCTTCCCAGGTTGCTGGGAAGGACACATGAGAGAAAGGCAGAGCAAGTGCTTTGGAAAGGGGCAGAGAGCTTTCCTTTCTGAACTTGGACACTCTGATATCAGGGCCGTGTCCTGATAGCCCAAGCTGGGCTGTGGGGCTCAGTTGTTCTTGGTGACGCCATGAGGTTGTGAGAAGAATGCTAACCTTGTCTGAGTTCCAGCTCGGACTCCACCCTGTTCGAGCTGTGTGACGTTGGACTAAATACATAGCTGAGTTGAGCCAGTTTCCTCAGTGGCGTTGTTACAAGATGAACTGGAATAACCAAGGCTGTAGGCTTCCAGCACAGGGTCCAGAGCTTAGTAGGAGTGTAATTGAGAATGTTGCGAGAGATGTTGGCTATAAACTTGGAGCAACCAGGAACCTTTTGTATCAAGGGAGCCAGTGATAGAGGGTGGCACTTGTGGGGCATACAGGTGTGGACTTGGCTAGAGGGCTGGTTTTCCAGAGAGGCCACCCTCTGCCTTAGCTGGGGGTGGAGGAGGATGGTGGGTTTGCCAATCCTAGCCAGATCCTCTGGCTGCCCAGCTGTGTAATCCCAGGCAAATAATTCCATCTCTATACCTTGGTTTCCTCATCTGTAAAATGGGTCTAAGGATAGGATACATTTGATGGGATTGCTCTGGGACTGCAAACGATATGTGTAGAAAGTGTCTGGGGCAGGGTAGGTGCCCCTTGCTCAGCAGTGTCTTTCCACTCTAGGAACTTTCCAAACCAACCCCTCCCGACCTCCCAAACGTAAGTCGTGCACAGCTAAGATGCCTTGGAAGGTTCCTGGTCACGGGCCCGAGCCAAACCCTTGACCAGCTGTCTAATTTGGTTCTTTCTGGTCCTAAACAGCTCCTAGACCAGGACAGAACCAGGCCCAGCTTTGGGGAGAGCCGCCTGGCCAAGGGCCTGCAATCAGAGTTCTGGCTGGTGAGCCTCCTGCCTCCGCCCTCCAGAGCAGCTGGTGGGGAAGCCTGTGGAGGAAGTTAGTCAGAGTGAAGCTGCTCCGGGCCCCACCTGTGGTCAAGGTGTGAAATGTGCACCTGGCTCTTCTTTGCCACCCCTCCCCCTGTTTTTTTTTCTTTTTTTCACACCTCTGGGCTGTGGTTTGAGGAGATGGGAGGCTCAAAGGCTGAGGCCTGGGCCCAGCGCCTAACAGGAAGGGGGGCCCCTACTGCTGTCTGCCCGGCCAGCCAGCCCGGGAAAAGGGCCGTTTCCTCTTCCTCCCCCCCAGAGGCGCCTGCCTCACAACCTCAATCGCAGCTCCTCTGAATGCCCTTGGAGCCCTGTTCCAAAAGCTCCTGGACTCGGCCGCCAGCCCCAGGCTGTTAGGAGAGCAGGCTCAGTCTGGCCTGAGGTTGCCATGTGGCCCAGGTTGGGGTTGAGAATTTCTTACTTGAAATTAAGGAGAGTCCGAGCCCTGAGCAGGGGCGTATACCTGCCCCAGACAGTGCTGGGATCCCGGGCTTCCTTCTCCTGACCCTGAATTTCCCTTGAAAAAGATGAAGTCACAGGGAGACCTGGGGTCCGGGGCCTGCCTCTTCCTCTGCCCACGGCCTGCAACTCTGAGCCCTCTTGCGAGGCAAGTCCATTTTAAGTGCTGGGGGCTGTGGGCTGGGGCCTTGGGAGCGCAGGAGGTGGGACAGATAGTCCCAGCCCATGAGGGTGAGTTCCCAGACCTGTGGGGACACTTGCTTTTTTGGGAACGCAGAAGGCCTAACAGGGGAGATGAAGTTTGAGCTGGGTCTTGGAGGATGTTGCCACTGTTTGTCATGTGGCAAAGGGAGACAAAGCCGTTCAGGCTGGGGGAACACCAGGTGCCAAGACAAGGAAGTAAGGAAGAGCTCGTCACACCAGGGGCGGTCAGACTGGTTAGAACAAAACGTTCTTATGAGGGCAGGAGGGTAGAGGGGACTGGAAAGCAGTTCAGGACCCAAGCCCCACCACCAAGCACAATGACCTTCCTGTCATCCTGTCCCCGGCAGTCCCCTGGGAATTGTTAAATACAGCGACTTCCATTCTGCAAGGCTTTACTTCCGTACACATGATCTCCTTTAAACTGTTGAGCCACCCAGTGAGGGAGAGGCTACTTTGCCCATTTTGCAGAATGGAGGTTCAGAGAGGTGAAGTGACTTGTCCAAACCTAGTCAGCCAGAAAGGCTGTGTTACACTGCCAGCCCTCCAAACATTCTGCTGCTCAAAGACTTCACGAGCCACACCTGCTCACCACGAGGCCCTGATCAGGCATCTTGTGCCGTGGTGAGGGTGGACACCTGCTTGGCTGGGCTGGAGCCACAGCGGGGAGAGTTGATGAAGTTTGCTTCTTGCGTTCCCTTGGGTTTCCTCACAGGGTGAGGTCAAACAGTGTCATAAGAACTGAGGACATTTATTTATTTTGGGGCTTTTTTTGCTTCTTTTTTTTTTTTTTTGGCTTGTTTTTGTTTTTCATTATTTTGAGACAAGGTCACACTCCGTTGCCCAGGCGGGAGTGCGATCATTCTTCACGGAAGCTTCGATTTCCTTGGCTCAAGCGATCCTCCCACCTCAGCCTCCTGAGTAGCTGGGACTATAGGCATGTGCCACCATGCCCAACTTATTAAAATAAAAACTTTTTGTAGAGACAGCAGTCTCACTGTGTTGCCCAGGTTGGTCCAACTCCTGCACTCAAGTCATCCACCTGCTTCAGCCTCCCAAAGTGTTGGGATTATAGGCATGAGCCACCTCGCCTGGTGGACATTTATTGATTACCTGTGTGCTAGGCACTGTTCTTAGGGTTTTATTGGGATGAATTCAATTAATATCCACAACTATAAAGTAACTACGTGGCCGTTACTATCATCATTATCCTCATTTTACAGATGACAGAAACAGAGTTCAAGGAACTTGCTCAAAGTCACACAGCTAGTTAGTGGCACAGGCTCCTCACTCTCCCCCATTACACTCTACAGGGACACTGTGTAAGGTGAGAGGGGCTGGGAGTGAGAGTGGTGTTCAGAGAGGACTACTTTGGACTTGTCTGTATTGTTTTATTCAGAGACTGCATTCATGTAGTAGCTGTGTGATTAAACAGTCATCAAAAAGGAGAATAAGCTGGACACGGTGTTTCACACCTGTAATTCCAACACTTTTGGATGCCAATGCAGGCAGATGGCTTAAGCCTAGTAGTTTGAGACCAGCCTGGGCAACATGGTGAAACTCCGCCTCTACAAAAAAATACAAAGATTAGCTGGGTGTGGTGGTGCACACCTGTGGTCCCAGCTACTTGGGAGGCTGAGGTAGGGGATCACCTGAGCCCGGGAAGTTGAGGCTGCAGTGAGCCAAAATTGTACAACTGCACTCCAGCCTGGGTGACAGAGTGAGACTTTGTCTCAAAAGACAAAAAAAAAAAAAAAAAAAAAAGGCCAGGCGAGGTGGCTTACGCCTGTAATCCCAGCACTTTGGGAGGCCAATGTGGGTGGATCATGAGGTCAGGAGTTTGACACCAGCCTGAGCAACACTGTGAAACCCTGTCTCTACTAAAAATATAAAAATTAGTTGGGTGTGGTGGCAGGAGCCTGTAACCTCAGCTACTCACGAGGCTGAGGCAGGAGAATCGCTTGAACCCAGGAGGTGGAGGTTGCAGTGAGCTGAGATCATGCCACTACACTCCAGCCTAGCGACAGAGCAACACTCCATCTCAAAAAACAAACAAACAAACAAAAAAACAAAAAAAAAACAATAAAATTAAGCTAAAAGATTGGGACAATTGTTAAAATTTGAATATGTCCTGGAACTTAGACAAAAAGCTTGTATTCCTGCTATTTTGCTAATTTGGGTAATGTAAGAGAATGTCCTGGTTTGTAGGAAATACACATCGAGGTATTTAGGAGTAAAGGCTCATGATGTCTGCAATTTACTTTTGTGTGACTTGGAAACCAAACATGCTGAGCAAGAGAGAATGCACAAAGGATAAAGCAAATGGGGTGACATGCTCATAACTGATGATTTGGAGGAAGGGCATAAAGGATTATATTAAAACTATTGCGAAAACCTCATGTAATTGCAAAAACCAATTACTTTTGCACCAATGTAATAAGCTTGATGTTATATCAAAATAAAAGTTACCAAAAAGAATCTCCGGCAGGTTGAGTTTGCTATCGGATGCTATTCCCTGAATCAGCTTAGAGGCCATGTGAGAAGATG
Source organism: Saimiri boliviensis (assembly GCF_048565385.1). Classification (NCBI taxonomy): domain Eukaryota; kingdom Metazoa; phylum Chordata; class Mammalia; order Primates; family Cebidae; genus Saimiri; species Saimiri boliviensis. The sequence continues at coordinate 60,697,720 of NC_133470.1, forward strand.
GGGTCAAGGCTGCCTGGAAACACATCCTTTCTGTCAGTGGCCTCTGGCCTCATCCTAGTCCCTTGCTCAGTTGGTCCCCACCTTTCCTGCCTGTGGCCTTACTTCGTGCCTCTAGAGTCTTGGGCTCCTTCCCTTTTCCCACTGTCTCGCTACCTCCAATCTCTCAGCCAAGTTCCTCCCAACTTCCCCTGCAGCCTTTTGAACCAGGGAGGGAAGGCTGCCTGCCCTCCAGCTGCAAGGCATCAGCAGCCGGAGGGCTGCTTCTTCAAGCCACTCAGGGCCCCTCAAGGAATACAGGCCACGCCAGAGGCTCCCAGGGTGACCCCATCCTTGGCTCAGACTGTCTGAATAGAAGGGATTTGAGGTTGTGTTATTCAGAGGGTGTCACCAGCTGAAAGCCTGAAGTTCTTTCCCCTAAACTGAAGAGGGCCTGCGCAGCTGGGTGAGGCCCCTTCCTGAGGAGCAGGCAGTCTGGACTGGGCATAGCCTGGGGTTCTTGGCTGCTGCTGGGCTTCCAGGAAGAGAGAAAGGCGCACCCTGGAAACCATGGTGCCCACTGCAAAGACACTTCACTGAGCAAAGCTGCCAAGTAACTTCCCTCCCTGGGTCCGTAACTTCTGAGACACCCAGTAATGCTTGAAGCTGCCCTCCCAGGACCTGCACGAGGCCTCTTAATGGTGGTCCCAACTCTGGGCTGGACTTTACCTGCTTGGACTCTCAGGCCTTCTGGAAAATTCCTCAACCAGTCAAAGTTCGTTTTCTACAATCCCAACAGGGTGTGGTGTTGGCCTTGGGGACTTGGTCTGCATGCGCCTGCCAAGGTGCCATGGCCCAGGCGCTGCCTCCTCTTAGAGTGGAGCCCATACTTCTCCAACTAGGCAGCCAGCCATCCGAACAGGTACAGGCATCAATGGCAGTCTGGCCAGAGCCTGGCTGGCCCCATGCAAGGCAGGGCAGCAGAGTGGGTAAGCACATGGACCCTGGTGCAGGCTGTCTGGATTGGGTTCCTGGTCCTGGCTCTGCCATTGACTAGCTACGTGACCTCAGACAGGTTATTTCACCTTTCTGTCTTCTGGATTAAGAGTCAATCTAGGGGTAGCTGTGGCGGCTCACGCCTGGGTGCTCCCAGCACTTTGGAGGCTGAGGTGGGTGGATCATTTGACGTCAAGAGTTTGAGACAAGCTTGACCAACATGGTGAAACCCCATCACTACTAAAAATACAAAAAATTGGCCAAGTGTGGTGGTGGGCACCTGTAATCCCAGCTACTGGGGAGGCTGAGGCAGGAGAATCATTTGAACCCGGGAGGCAGAGGTTGCAGTGAGCCGAGATTGCACCACTGCACTCCAGCCTGGGTGACAGAGCCAGACTGTCTCAAAAAAAAAAAAGAATAAAAAAGAAGCTTGAGGAGACACCAAATTAAAAACATGCTCTTGCTTGTGGCACCCACGAATTCCTCCTTACTCACAAAATCCCGGACTAACTGCTGACTAAGCCAAAATATCTGAAGATGAGCAGACGGATGGCCACAACAATAACATTGATCAGGAACGTTCCCCAGGTGCCAGGTGCTGCTTAAAGCCCTTTTACCCATACGTATTCTCAGGAAAACTCTATGAGATAGATTCTATTTTTATTTCTCTTTTAAAGATGATAAAACAGACTCAAAGAGGCTGTTACTTGCCCAAGATCAAATGGCTAGTAAGTGACAAAGCCTGGCTTTCAAACCAAGCCACCTGGCTTCAAAGTCCATACTCCTAACCAGCCTGCTTTACTGTCTCTGGGAATGTGTTTTATCTTGTGAATACCTTTCCTGCCCCCAACTGGATTTGAAAAGACCATAATGTGAATTTAGGGGCTGAGGACACCCAGAGCTGGACCTGGTGTTGGGCTCTGGAGCAGAGCACAGAGACTGCAGGGGCTGGGGTGAGAACCCCGGCAGGACAGCTTCCTAGAGCCAGGGAGTGTGGGAGTGCCTCAGGCACTCTGCAGTTAGGGACCGAGGACAGAAGGTCTAGGGGTCAGGAACTGGAGGTGGTTATCAAGAAAACTAACCGCAATAAAACTCCGAGTCTGTCTACTTCTAAAAAAAAAAAAAAAAAAAAGCAAATGATATTTTTAAAAAGTCAAGGCCAGGCGCAATGGCTCACACCTGTAATCCCAGCACTTTGGGAGGCCGAGGCAGGCGGATCACCTGAGGTTGGGAGTTCAAGACCAGCTTGACCAGCATGAAGAAACCCCCATCTCTACTAAAAAATACAAAATTAGCTGGGCGTGGTGGGGCATGCCTGTAATCCCAGCTACGTGGGAGATTGAGGCAGGAGAATTGCTTGAACCTGGGAGGCACCAGCCTGGCCAACATGGTGAAACCCCATCTCTACTAAAAATAGAAAAATTAGCCAGGTGTGGTGACACATGCTACTCGGGAGGCTGAGGCAGGAGAATTGGTTGAACCAGGGAGTCAGAAGTTGCAGTGAACTGAGATAACGCCACTGCACTCCAGCCTGGGCGACAAGAGCAAGACTCCGTCTCCAAACACACACACACACACACACACACACACACACACACACAAAAAAAAAAAAAGAACCCGGAGGTAGAGGTTTTGGTGAGCAGAGATCGCGCCACTGCACTCCAGCCTGGGCAACAAGAGTAAAACTCCATCTCAAAAATGAATAAATAAATAAATAGATACATACATACATAAGTAGTCAACATTTTTTTCAAGGATGGCTTAGGACAAACCCTCTGTGAGATTCAGATGAATTTTTAGCATATTTGCTATTGAGTAGTGGTCTTTCACATAACTAATTACCTGGAGTATTTAGCCATTAGTATAGCTTATAAAATAGCTGGAGAAGAGCTTTTGTGTGAAGAAGCACAGGGTAATGGGATGGTGGCAGAGCGTCACTGTGGTGCGGGCAGGAAAGGCAAGTCTGGAAAAGGGGAGACGGTTTGGGGGCAGGTAGGTACAGGGAGACCCGTTAGAGGGCAGGAGGTTGTTAGTGGAAGTGGAGGTAACTGGGTGGCCGGGAACAGGGAGAGGAGGCAAAGAACAACGAAGTCCACAGGATTGACTGGACACCCCAGGCTGGTCTGCCTTTAGTGGGGCTCCATCCATCTTCGCTGTGAGGATGGCACTCACCGTGGTTTGCCTTCTGGCCTCATGCCAGATCGGAGAAGCCCTGCACAAAAGGAATCTGTTTAGTTTCACTGAACTTCAAGTTATTTAACAAGGAATCTTCACTTTCTCACAAAAGACCCCCTCCTGTCACTGCTATCGCTATCCCCAAACACGAGTGGTCTGCAGGACACGCTTTGGCAAATACCAGCCCAGAGAAAGGAGGCTGTTCTCCTGGCCTGGCCATTAAGGCTTTCCGTGATCTGGCCCCAGCCTCCAGGCCAGCCTGATTCTCCACTCTCTTGTGCATCCTATATTCCAGCCAAACTGGGCCACATGCTGTTGTGGACCTGCTCCAAGCTTCCACTGCTTGGCTGGTCTGTCTGCCCGAGCCCCACCCACCATCCAGGACTCAGAGATGCAGCTCAGAGCCACGAAGCCATAAAAAGTCCCTTTAGCTGGATTCTGTGGCTCTGCCTGAGGGCCCCAGGTAATGAGGCAGGACACAAAGGAGAGAAGAGGAGACCCAGGAGAGGAAGCAGGAAGTTTCAGTACCCTGTGGCTGCCTTCCAAATATAGAACTAAGTTGAAGCGATTCTGTAGGCCAAGTCCTTGACTAGTAGTGTCCTTTGCCATCTGATCCCATCTCCAGCCTTCTTACCCTCAGATCATTAGTCAATGATTTCCAAAACTCCACTGGGAATCAGTGAACAAGTGTCACAGAAAGGCCAAGACAGGCTCTAGAGCAGGTGTCCCCAAACTTTTTACACAGGGGGCCAGTTCACTGTCCCTCAGACCGTTGGGGGGCCGCCACATACTGTGCTCCTCTCACTGACCACCAGCGAAAGAGGTGCCCCTTCCTGAAGTGCAGTGGGGGGCCGGATAAATGGCCTCAGGGGGCCTCATGCGGCCCGCGGGCCGTAGTTTGGGGATGCCTGCTCTGGAGGATTCCAGTGGGAGTCTAATTGGGTACAGGAACCAATTCCTGTAGCATGGTAGCAGTAAATGGGCTTTGTTTGGTGTCGGACCTGCCTAGATCTCAGTCCCAATCCCATATTGACCAATTCATAGCTGTGTGATTTGGACAAATCACTTCACTTCTCTGAGCCTCAGTTTCCTCGTGTACAAAGTAGAGACTGCACCTACTTTATATGACAATGATGAAATGGTTGTTGAGAGGATTACATGAGATTAATTTGAGTAAATCACCTGGTGAAATGCCTGGCCACCTCTGATCACCCACTGTAAAATACACCCTGCATCCTTCTCTCTCCTTTTGTCCCATTTTATATATATATATATATATATATATATATATATATATACATATATATATATTTTTTTTGAGATGGAGTCTCGCTTTGTAGTCTAGGCTGGAGAGCAGTGGTGTGATCTTGGCTCACTGCAACCTCTGCCTCCCTGGTTCAAGTGATTCTCCTGCCTCAGCCTTCTAAGTAGCTGGGACTACAGGTGCGTACCACCACACCCGACTAATTTTTTTTGTGTGTTTTTAGTAGAGATGGGTTTTCACCATGTTGGCCAGGCTGGTCTCAAACTCTTGGCCTCCTAAAATGCTGGGATTACAAGTGTAAGCCACTGTGCCTGGCCCATTTTATATTCTTCATAGCATTCATCACCACCTGCTACTTATTTGCTTATTTGTTTCTTGACCGATTATTCCACTAGAATATACTTTTCACGAGATACAATTTTGGGTTTTTTTTTAATCAAGCAAGGCCTTGAATCATTTCTGACACATAGTAGGTGGTAATTCAACAAATACATTTTTATTTATTTAGGTATTCAATAAATAGGCTGGGTGCCATGGCTCATCCTGTAATCCCAGCACTTTGGGAGGCTGAGGTGGGCAGATCACTTGAGGTCGGGAGTTTGAGACCAGCCTGGGCAACACGGTGAAACTGTCAGAGGTGTTTAAACCAGAGCAACTCCATCTTGAATAGGAGCTGGATAAAATAAAGGCTCAGACCTGCTGGGCTGCATTCCTAGGAGATTAAGGCATTCTTAGAAGACAAGAGGTCAGCACAAGATACAGGTCATAGAGACCTTGCTGATAAAACAGATTGCAGTAAAGAAGCTGGCCAAAACCCACCAATACCAAGATAGGGACAAGAGTGACCTCTGGTTGTCCTCACTGTTACTCTCCCACCAGAGCCATGACAGTTTACAAATGCCATGACAGTGTCAGGAAGTTTTCCTATATGGTCTAAAAAGGGGAGGCATGAATAATCCACACCCCTTGTTTAGCATATAATCAAGCAATAGGGCTAGGTGCAATGACTCACGCCTGTAACCCCAGCACTTTCGGAGGCCAAGGAGGGCAGATCAACTGAGGTCAGGAGTTCGAGACCAGCCTGGCCAACATGGTGAAACCTCGCCTCTATTAAAAATACAAAAATTACCCAGGCATGATGGCACATACCTGTAATTCCAGTTACTTGGGAGGCTGAAGCAGGAGCCAGAGGTTGCAGTGAGCTGAGATCATGCCACTGCATTCCAGCCTGGGGTGGAGATGGGAATAGAGTACAGGAAGAAAAAATTTCTGGGAAATCAGGCCCTCCTCAGGATGGGAGGGATAGGGCTGGATACTGACCAAGTGCTGCTGCTGATTCTTTTTGTGTGTCAAGGACTGGGACCCACAGCGCGCAAAGACATGGAGAGGTAATTATGCTTGATGGAGAGCAATGAGGACGCCCTGCTTCTCGTTTAATTAGGCCGGGGAGAGTGTCTGGCTCTGGGTAGTTTTCAAGAGCTCTCCAGGTAATTGTAATGCACATCAAGAGTAGAAAGCCACTAGACAATAGTGCTGAGGCAATGAGAATTTCAAAACAGCTGTTAATGAATATCATCTTTAAGAGTAGTAGCAAGTTTCATAGCTTTGACATCAATAATTAGCCCTCTTGACCTTCTCAGTGAGATAATAATGAATGCAAAAGATCCAGCAGCACTGGCTGTGCTGGGGAGAAAGTCTCAGCAAGCGTGAGGGGCAGCGAAAAGCACAAGAGAATAAGGGTCCCTGGAGCCACTGAGGTTCCACAGCCTTGGCCCCTACATGGAGAGACTACAGGGCTGGGGCAGCAGGTGTGTAGAGGACCAGCGACAGCTGCCGGGAGTTGCCTGGTAGAAAGAGGTGTTTTTCATTGTTGTTGCTTGTTAGTTTCTATTTTTGTGTTTTTTTTTTTAAAGGGAAGCCCCTGGTTTGGCCCCAATGGTCAGCGGTGTCTACTCCCTTCTGCCCCAGGGGGATGGGACAGCCTTGTCGTGACTGCTGAGGCTGGAGGCGAGGGACTGCAGTATCTCTCCTCTGGCTCTCTGCAAGAGAAGTTAACCTTCAGCATGGGCCAGTGCTTTTGGTTCGAAAGGATTAAATGTACATGTGAGGGTCAAGCTAACTGGTATGCGGACTCACGAAGGATTGACTTCTACCCTTTTGAGGTTGGCACTTCCAAAAAGGAACACTCCTTCCTTTCTCTACTGGGTCCAATGCAGGGCCTAGCTCCCGCAGCCTCCCAGCTCCCTGGGGAGAGAAGCCAGGCAGGTTTTTCTTTTTTTTTTTCCTCACTTTTTATTGTGAGGCTGGGGCCAGAGTCTGTGTTGCACATGTTTGTGTATGAAATGAAGAAAGCTCAGGCCCTGCCTCTTGTGGCCACATGAGTAAAGAGGCTGACTAGGAGACAGAGAACCTGGTAAGACCCAGAGCCCGGTGTGGTGGCACATGCCTGTAGTCCCAGCTACTCAGGAGTCTGAGGCAGGAGGATTACTTGAGCCCAGGAGTTCAAGACCAGCCAGGGTAACATAGTGTGAGCCTGTCTCTATTAGAAAAAATTTTTTTTTAGTTAGCCAGATGTGGTGGTATGTGCTTGTAGTCTCAGCTACTCAGGACGCTGAGGCGGGAGAATCGCTTGAGCTCAGGAGTTTGAAGCTGTAGTGAGCCATGATTGTGCCACTGTACTCCAGCCTGGGTGACAAACTGAGACCCTGGCTCTTAAAAAAAAGACCCAGATTTGTCAGGCCAAGCAGGACTAGGTTATGCCGTGAAACAAAAAGTTCCACACCTCAGAGCGTTAACCAAATGGAACTTTATTTTTTACTCACATTAAATGTGCAACATAGGTTAGTGAAGCTTGGCTCACTGTAGTCACCCAGGGACCCAGGCTGTAACGGTGGCCCCATCTTGGCACATTCTCTCATGCTCACTGCAGCAGTAGGATGAGAATGAGATGAATTGTACACTGTGACTTAAAGCTTCATTGGCAAAGGCAAGCCACATGTCCACACCTAATGCTAAAGAGGCTCCCAGGATGTGTAATCCTGTCACAGTCCTGGAAAGAGGACCTATTTGTAGATCCAGCAGCTGTCAACGCTAATCCCTAGTCAAGACTTGGCTTTTACGTTGCCTAGAAGGAGAGGGAAGACATGGATTTCTACAAGCTCATGAGGCCAGGGCCGGAGGCAGACCATGTGTCCTAACCCCATCCTCCACCACCCTAAGGTGTGGGAGCAAACAGGATACCAGTCATGCTCAGGGCTACCTTCAAGCCCCAGAATGGAAATGGTTACACTGAAAAGCATAAGAAGAAATTAAAAACCACGACTTCCTTTTGTCGCTTGTATTCCTTTTCTACTACTGCTGTAAAAAATTCTGACAAATTAGTGGCTTCAAACACTACAGATTTATGATGTTACAGTTCTAGAAGTCAGAAGTCTGAGATGTGGGCTGGGTGTGGTGGCTCACGCCGGTAATCCCAGTACCTGGGGAGGCTGAGGCGTGCGGATCACCTGAGGTCAGGAGTTCAAGACCAGTCTGGCCAACATGGTGAAACCCCGTATCTGCTAAAAATAAAAATAAATTGGCCTAGCGTGGTTGTGTGTACCTGTAGTCCCAGTTACTGGAAAAGCTGAGGCAGGAGAATCGCTTGAACCTGGGAGGCAGAGGTTGCAGTGAGCCAGGATGGCACCACTGCACTCCAGCCTGGGCAACAAGAGCAAAACTCTGTCTCAAACAAACAGAGAAGTCTGAGATGCGTCTCACTAGACTAAAATCAGGGTGTTGGCAGGCTTGGTGTTTGTTCTAGAGGCTCTAGAGAGGAGTCTGTTTCCTTGCATTTTCCAACTTCTGGACACCTTGGCCCACGGCCCCTTCCCCCATCTTCAGACCTGGTAACGTCAGGCCAAGCCCTTCTCACACTGCCATCTCTCTGGTTCCTTCATTCTGCCTCCCCCTTCCACTTACAGGGACGCTGAGACTACATTGCGCCTACCTGGACAATCCAGGAGAATATCCCTGTCACAGGTGTGCTGACTGGCAACCTTAATTTTCTCTGCAACCTTCATTCCCCTTTGACATGTAATCCCCCATGCACGCAGGTTCTGGGTTAGGATGTGTATTTGGATATCTTTGGTAGTTGGGGAATTATTCTGCCTTCCCCGCAGGCCTAGGAAGAAAAGCGTTGCTATCCTAGGAGGAAAGGTGGCAACGTCCCCTGGGAGATTTCCCGGGATCACGTGATGTTGGGCTACACCCCCATTTAAGTACTTTAAGCTTGGTTTTTTCATTTCGTGGAGACTGGGTTTCACTATGCTGCCCCGGCTGGTCTCGATGCTCTCACTTTGGCCTCCCAAAGTGCTGGGACTACATGCATGAGCTGCTGTGTCTGGCCTAAGTATTTTAAGGTTACATTGGATGTTGGCATTTTCTTTTCTTGAGACAGAGTGTTGCTCTGTCGCCCACGCTGGAGTGCAGCGATGCTCACAGCCACCTCCGCCTCCCGGGTTCAAGTGATTGTCCTGCCTCGGCCTCCCAAGTAACTGGGACTACAGGTGCGTGCCACCACACCCGGCTAACGTTTTTGTATTTTTAGTAGAGACGGCCTTTTACCATGTTGGCCAGGTCGATCTCGAACTCCTGACCTCAGGTGATTGCCCTCCTCGGCTTCCCAAAGTGTTGGGATTGCAGATGTGAGCCACCGCACCTGGCCAGCATTTTCAAATTAGGCATTTTTTAAAAAGAGAGAGACAGGGTCTCGGTATGTTGCCAGGCAGGGGTGGTCTTGAAATCCTGGCCTAAGCAGTGTTCCTGCCTCAGTCTCCCAAAATGCTGGGATTACAGGCGTGAACCATTGTGTCTCAAAGTAAGCATTTTAAAAATGTAAATGCAAATATTACTGTATTCTGATACCATATCAGTTTTAATTATCTCACTCAGCAGCCAATCAGCTAGTCCCTTTAGGTGCCACAGACTGAAGCCTGTATCTTCCCTTCTTGCGTTTCTCTCTTTCTCCCCACACCTTATCAAAATGAAGCCAGCCATGTGGTTTATTGCCTCAGGAGAGGTATACAGCCTGGGTAGGAGGAGGAGGAGGAGAGAGAGAGAGAGCTGTGGGTCCCCGGACCCTGCTTCCTAGTAACACTCTGAGGTGGTGGTAATTCCCCAAAGAGGAGTGTTCCCCGGGAGTGCCAAGGAGATGCACCAGAAACTGAAGCCTCCCAGCTGCCTGGCAGATTTCCTCGGCCACAAAGGCAGCAATGAACAGGGTACAACAAATGGCTTAGCAGCAGCTTACAGATGACAACAAGATCCCCCACCCGTCCGTCCCCAGATGCCTGATACTGTGAAAGGTCCCAAGACCTTTTCTTGACATCAGGGAAGCAGAAAGTGTTAGGATGACTCAGGGTGAATGTCCCACACTCTGCAGAGATGGAGTGCAGATTCGAAATGAGACTGATTTAGAAAACCAATCAAGAGACGCGAGGTTTCTCGTATACCTAGATTTCTAGTCTGGGATGACTAACAGTAAAGAAAGATACACCTTTCAGTGTACAGAAGAGCCTGGGCATAGCAGAAGAGAAAGCAGAGTGGAGCTATGCGTGGTACATGGGGAATCACAAGTTTAACATGAAGCTTTTGATTTTCTTTATCCCCATCAGAGAATATGATTCTCCTTCACAGAGCAGTTGATATGCAATAGCATTACGGGAAGAGTGAGAGAGAATGAAAAATAACAGGGGTGCTCTAAAGAACATTCCCTGCGTAATTGGTGCATCCTTGTTGGGGAGCAGTTGGCTAGTATCTAGGCGACAGGAGCATCTGGGATGATTCAGCAACCCTACCAGCACACGTGCTCAGAAATCTACGTTCCTAAGTAGGTTCCCTCCTCTCTGCCCTTCCTCCAGAGGCTCAAGCTGGCGTCTCTCAACTGGCCCACCGCGACAGCCCCTCTTTTCTGATTCTCCTATGCCCGGTCTTGCCTTGCTGTGGAAAGATTGCTCAGAATGCAAAGCTCATCATCTCATTTCCCTTTTCAAAACTTGACGGTGCTCTTCCCCACGGCCCTGTGTATAGGGTGATGCCCCGAGCTTGAAGCACAAGGCCCCATGGCCTGGCTCTTTAACAAGAGCCCCACTTACCAAGCATGCTGCCAAGTCTGTTCACCAAATGGGTCAACAGGCTCCTCTCCAAGCCTCTGTGCATCTTGTGTCCATGTGCTGTGTCCTAACTCAGTTGCCTTATCCATTGGGAATCTCTTCCTTTCAGAAGTTGGCCTCAAACCTCCAATGCAGTAGTGACTGCTTCTTTTTGGAGTCCCACAGGACATTGTGTACCAGGATAGAATAGAAGTTTGGATATTGGATTTTAATTTTTTTCTTTTTCTTTTGAGACGGGGTCTTGCTCTGTCACCTAAGCTAGAGTGTGGTGGCACCATCTCGGCTCATTGCAACCTCTGCCTCCCAGGCGCCAACGATCCTCCCACCTCAATTGCTTTAAAAGATGGTAACTTTTAAAACAATTCTTTCTCCTCTGCTTAAATAATTCTTTGAAGGTACAGGCTATGCGTGGTAGCTCTACATTCCTGCCATCTTGTAAGATTCTCAATGATTTTCTCCGAGGACCTGGTTTCAGTCCCCCAGGGCCCGGCTCCTCATTGTCCCAGATCACCCCCCTCTGGTCTCAGTCACCTCAGGCTGAAGGGACTGGAATTAGAGATGACTTCAACACCAGGGGGTGGCGCAGAAAGTAAGTCCTGCTTTCACCCACATGGATCAACAAAAGAACACGATATCTGGACTGCATGCCTGTATCTGTCACTTCCTGTGTGATCACGGACAGCTCACAGTCTTTAAGCCTGTCTCTTCCTCAGTAAAATGAGCAAAATAATAATAGCTACCCTCTGAGACTGTTGTGCAGATGCTGAGAGGTGAAGTGAAAGTGCTGAAGATGGTCATGTGCTGCACACTAACTCCAAAGGACCATGTTAGTTAAATGTGGCCCAGAGAAAGAGATGAAAAAAATTAAGTTCCTAATTTAGGAACTTGTTCATACAGATTAAACCCTCCCTATTCCTTTCCCAATCTTTAAACTAACTTCATGCTTAATTCTGCTTCGACCTGCCTTCGTCCACAGGACACTGTCCTCCCCTCTCCATGTCATCTTTTTCTTACCTCCTCTCCAGATTTTATCTCTAGTGAGAGCAAAGCACCATCTTCCTTTCATGACACGATCAACTGGATCTGAGAGTCACAGATCTGTTCAAAGCTCACCTCCTCCATTTGCTAGCTTCATGACTTTGGACCGGTTACTTAACTTCTCAGTGCTTCGGTTTTTCATTTCTATGGCCCACGTATGTGATGAGGATTAAACGACATCCTATTCCTTTCAATTTCAGTCATCTCCATCTTGACTCTCATTCAGCCTCCCACACGTTTAATCACACTTAGGATACTTTCTTCTTCACTCAACCAACCATTGTTCGTTTTCAAGATTTTAAACTTGGAAATCCTCTTTTTTGAGTACAACCTCTGCCACCACCACTGCTTCTGCTTCTTCTTCTTCATCATGTTTTGATTCAGCGGTTTAGAAACATCAGTTGCGTAGAATCTAAAAAGAGATATTTCAAACTCCACTGTGGCCTATATTGAGAAACCGAGTATCTGGCAATGAAAGCTGCTTCTTCTTCTTCTTCTTCTTCTTCTTCTTCTTCTTCTTCTTCTTCTTCTTCTTCTTCTTCTTCTTCTTCTTGTTTCTTTGAGATAGGGTTTTGCTCTTGTTGCCCAGGATGGAGTGCAATGGCGTGATCTCGGCTCACCGCAACCTCTGCCTCCCAGGTTCAAGCGATTGTCGTGCCTCAGCCTCCAGAGTAGCTGGGATTACAAGCTTGTGCTAACACGCCAGACTCATTTTTTGTACTTTTAGTAGAAACAAGGTTTCTCTCCTGATCTCAGGTGATCCGCCTCCCTTGGCCTTCCCTGGCCTCCCCAAGTGCTGGGATTACAGCTGTGAGCCACTACACCCGGCCAACCTCTGTTTTTTCCAGTTCTCTTTCTTCCACCAAACTTGCTCTGTCTCTAGCTTGGGTTCCAGCCCCTCCAGCCATCCTCATCCTCCCAGACTATCTTTTTCTGGTCTCAGTCACCTCCCTGCCAAGACAGAACTTCGTGGCCAGACTTTTCACTATGTGCTCACTGCTACCTTGCATTTCCACACTCCTTGTCTCTGGATGGTTCCAGGCCCAGATAACCCCCTGCTTACTGTTTTAACTTCCAAAAGTCCACGTTTACAGGAGAAAAAGTCCCTCCCTCTTATGCTATGGGACCACTCTCATTACCGGAAAGCCTCTCTACCTCTCCCTGGCCTCCTCCTGTCATGGCTGAGGAAGAATCATCCCCTTCTTTGCCAACAATGTCCTCTGACTCTTACCCTAGAGTGCTACCTCCAAGCTTTTCTCCAACCATGATCCTACATTTCATTTACCTCTTCAGATGTTCTTCTTTTTTTTAATTTTTATTTTTGAGACAGAGTCTTGCACTGTTGCCCCGGCTGGAGTGCAATGGCAGATCTCGGCTCACCACGACCTCTGCCTCCCTGGTTCACACGATTCTCCTGCCTCAGCCTCCCAAGTAGCTGGGATTACAGGCACACGCCATCACACACGGCTGATTTTTTGTATTTTTAGTTGAGACTGGGTTTCACTATGTTGGCCAGACTAGTCTCGAACTCCTGACCTCGTGATCTGCCCGCCGCAGCCTCCCAAAGTGCTGGGATTACAGGCATGAGCCACCGTGCCTGCAGTTGTTCTTTTTTTTTTTTTTTTTTTTTTTTTTTGGAGACGGAGTTTCGCTCTTGTTACCCAGGCTGGAGTGCAATGGCGCGATCTCGGCTCACCGCAACCTCCGCCTCCTGGGTTCAAGCAATTCTCCTGCCTCAGCCTCCTGAGTAGCTGGGATTACAGGCACGCGCCACCATGCCCAGCTAATTTTTTGCACTTTTAGTAGAGACGGGGTTTCACCATGTTGACCAGGATGGTCTCGATCTCTCGACCTCGTGATCCACCCGCCTCGGCCTCCCAAAGTGCTGGGATTACAGGCTTGAGCCACCGCGCCTGGCCGCTCAGTTGTTCTTTCTACATCTCCGTCTCCTCTGCTTATAATATGCTCAGATCTCCTCCATTCTAAAGACACCTTCTCAGCTCTCCACGTCAGATACCACCCCATGCTGACCTATCCGTTCATTAAACTTTTTCTTTTTTTAAGACAGAGTCTCACTCTGTTGCTCAGGCTGGAGTGCAGTGGTGGGATCTCGGCTCACTCCAATGTCCGCCTCCTGGATTCAAGTGACTCTCCTGCCTCAGCCTTCCGTCTAGCTGGGATTACAGGTGCACGTCACCATGCCTGGCTAATTTCTATATTTTTAGTAGGGACGAGAGGCGTTCACCATGTTGGCCAGGCTGGTCTTGAACTGCTAACCTCAGGTCGTCCATCTGCCTCGGCCCAGCAAAGTGCTGGGATTACAGGAGTGAGCCGCGCGGGCCCATCAAACTCTTGCAAAGGATAATCTACATATGCTCCTCAAGCTGCTCATAGCCTCCTCACTTGTCAATCCCTTGCAGTTTGACTTCTACTCCCACCATTCGATCGCCAACCTAACGACCACTAACATGACGACCTCCCAGCTCCCAAACTCAGGGGGCAGTCTTCATCCTCTGTCTAGCACTTGGCACCCTGGCCCACCTGTCATTTTTGAAACACTCTCCTTCATTGATCTCCACTGCTGCTTTATGATGGTTTTACAGCTGTCTATCCTCTTCCTCAAGCATGATACTCCTCGCTCAACACCACCCACTTGGTGAGCACCTCTACTCTCACGGTTTGACGAGGTCTTGGCGGGCTTTTCCTAAATGTCAGAGTAAATCTCTTTGGCTTTGTGTGCCAAGAGGCAAAATCGAGGCAATTCTGTAGGTCCTTATAATAGAAACATTTAAAAAGTAAAAACTGGCCTGCTCGCGTGGTAGTCGCCACCGCAGCCGCCCAAGAGGAGCTGGGGGAGGACGGTGGCCCGAGACGCTCGTCGCACTGCCAGCCAGGCTAGTGCCAGGGCCTCGCACGCGGCAGGGCGGCCTGGGCTTTGGCCTCCCTCCGGTTCCCTGGAAGCGGGCCCGAGGCCAGCGCGGGAGCAGCAGCAGCAGCAGCAGCAGCAGCAGCAGCAGCAGCAGCAGCAGCAGCGGCAGAGGCTCCAGCGCGTCTCTCTCCTCCCCCTCAGCCTGAGCCAGAGGAGGCCAGGCGGCCCGGGTGTCTGGAGGGGGATCCGCTGCCCGAGAATGGGGATTCTCTTCACCGGAGTGTGGAGACTGTTCCATCACCAGGAGCACAAAGTTGCCATTCTTGGTCTGGATGATGCAGGGAGAACTACCACCCTGTACCAATTGTCTATGAATGAAATTGCACATACAACTCCATAATAGGAGGTAATGTAGAAGAGATCGTGATTAAGAATACACGTTTCCTAATGTGGGATATCGGTGGCCAAGAATCTCTTCGTTCTTCCTGGAACACTTACTATACAAACACAGAGTTTGCAATAGTTGCCATGGACAGTACAGACAGAGAGAGAGGATTTCTGTAACTGGGGAAGAACTCTGTAAAATGTTGGCACGTGAGGACCTAGGCAAAGCTGGATTGCTGACTTTTGCTAGTAAACAAGATGTTAGAGAATGCATGACTGTAGCAGAAATCTACCAGTTGTAGAAGCGAACTTCTATTAGAGATCACCAGTGGCATATCCAGGCATGCTCTGCTCTAAGTCAAAATGCAAATCAGCACAGAGATTCAGTTTCCAATATTTTAAAATGTAACGTTACTTACGAAAAGTATTTTGCTTAAGGTTGTGTATGTACTGTGCATATACCTCAAGTTTCAGGTAATGGCTTTATGTTTTAAAGAAAACCGACACAAATATTAATAATATCCGTAGTAATAACCATAATGAGGTAAGCATCGGCACTGGTGTTAAGTGCCATTTTATACTTTCTCCCTATGTTCCCTGTCTTGTACTAACCAACTTCTCAAATCATTGAGCTGCTTGTTTAAAAAAAAAAAAAAAAAGGGAAAAGCTAAAAGCATGACGTTGTGTATTGATTTTCTGTTGACCAAAATCACACGCCTGGAAACATGTAATTCAACAGAGTGGGATACCTGTCAGATTATTGGCTTAGTATTACTAATGGGCAACATTGTACAATGAGCGACTATCAGATTATTCCTTTTGGTGGTTCTTATGGCCTCTAAATTACTGAATAAATTATTAATCCATTACTTAGTGAATCACAAATTATGTTTAAAATTATCAAATGAATTCTCAGCATTAATTGAAAACTGTTGTGTGAAAAATATCTACCCAGAAAAGCAACATTCTATAAATACTACTAAACAACTTAGCCATATATATATATACATATATATATATTTTTTTTTGGGGGGGTGGGGGTGGGGTGGGGTGGGGGATGGAGTTTCGCTCCTGTTGCCCAGGCTGGAGTGCAATGGGTGATCTTGGCTGGCCGAAACCTCCGCCTCCCAGGTTCAAGCCATTCTCCTGTCCCAGCCTCCCGAGTAGCTGGAATTACAGGCATGTGGCACCACACCTGGCTAATTTTGTATTTTTAGTAGAGATGGAGATTCCTCTGTGTTGGTCAGGCTGCTCTTGAACTCCTAACCTCAGGTGATTCACCCGCCTCGCCTCCCAAAGTGCTGGGATTACAGGCGTGAGCCACCACGCCCGGCTGGCTATATTATTTTTAAGTATTAAATATACTTAAAAATAAGTCAAGCAGTTAAAGTGAATTTCAGAGTAAAAGTAAGGCATGTTTCTGAGCAACACTGATAATTTCTTAATTTGCAAATTTCTTCTTTTTTATGTTGGTACTTGGAATATACTGTGAGATTTTCTTTTCTAAATTTTGTTGTCTCTTTTATTACATAAATGTATTCTTTGACAATTACAAAATGAAAGTGTTTTTTGAATGATTTTAAGAATTTGGCTTAAAAATTGATTGATATAATGTATTATTTGTACTAAGAAGTAACTTGACCCAAAACACCCTTTATGTTTGCTTAGAGTTTTTTTTTCAGTGTCTGAAAGTCAAAGGTATTCCTGTTATAACTGTAAACAAACTTATCCTAAATGTGTTAAAACAAATTCTTGGATACTCTATTTGTATATCATTCATGCCTTGAAAATCTGAGGGTTAATCCAAACTCACGTTTTAGCATATTTAAGGAAAAAAACTACTTTTAATGTCACCCTTTTAAATTTCATGAAGATTTCGGTGAGGAATAACAGTATATACTTTAAGTATTGACAAAACTTAGAAAGTTCCTTTCTATAAAATGGGAAATACTCAGTATCTAAATCCAGGTCAGGCATGGGAGATCAGTATTTAACATTGGATGTCTTGTGTTTTATATTTATATTGTTCAAAATGCAAGTATAACGTTTAATCTTTGTCCACATTGTTTTAGAAAAGTAAATCTTTTTTTTTTTTTTTTTTTTTGAGACGGAGTTTCGCTCTTGTTACCCAGGCTGGAGTGCAATGGCGCGATCTCGGCTCACCGCAACCTCCGCCTCCTGGGTTCAGGCAATTCTCCTGTCTCAGCCTCTTAAGTAGCTGGGATTACAGGCACATGCCACTATGCCCAGCTAAGTTTTTGTATTTTTAGTAGAGACGGGGTTTCACAATGTTGACCAGGATGGTCTTGATCTCTTGACCTTGTGATCCACCTGCCTCGTCCTCCCAAAGTGCTGGGATTACAGGCTTGAGCCACCGCGCCCGGCCGCCAAAAGTAAATCTTACATTACCAAAATAAATAAGTAAAATAAAATATAAAAACTGGCTGGGCATGGTGGCTCATGCCTATAATCCCGGCACTTTGAGGTTGCGGTGAGCTGAGGTGGCACCACTGCATTCCAGCCTGGGTGACAGAGTGAGAATCTGTCTGAAAAATAAATAAATAAATAAATAAATAAATAAATGTACATATATACACACATATATATACACACATATATACACATACTGTTTTTAGCTTGCAAGCCATCCAAAAACAGGTGGTTGATTTGATTTGTCCTGTGGGCTGTAGTTTGTTGACCCCTAGTTTGTTTGGTTTTTGTTTTAGACAGAGTCTCACTCTGTCGCCTGGTCTGGAGTGCAGTGGTGTGATCTCGGCTCACTGCAACCTGCAACCTCTGCCTCTGGGTTACAGCGATTCTCCTGCCTCAGCCTCCTGAGTAGGTGGGATTACAGGCATGTGCCACCATGTCCGGCAAATTTTTGTATTTTTAGTAGAGACAGGGTTTCACCATGTTGGTCGGGCTGGTGTCGGACTCGGACCTCGTGATCTGCCTGCTTCAGCCTCCCAAAGTGCTGGGATTACAAGTGTGAGCCACCACGCCCGGCTTGTTGACTCCTAGTTTCAACCACCACCTCTAAGCAGAAAACTCCCCAATTGGTACCTTCCCACCTCTTTCTAGAATTCCAGACCTGTGCTTCCAATTGCCTATAGGGCAGCTACACTTGCTGTCCTACGCTTACCTCCAATTCAGTGTGTTCAAGGCAAAAATTTCTCACTCCCCAAATCACTTCCTTTTCCTGAATTTCCTGTTTTTGCTAGTGGTGCCATAATTCTCTCAGTTACTCAGGTCTACAATCTGTCATGTCTGCCTCTTTCTTCCTCTCTAAACTATTGGCGGTGTTGCTTCCTAACTATCTCTTGAAAACTTCACCTGTCCTCCAGTCCGAAGTCTGTTGTGGTCCAAGGCCTCAGTATCTTTTGCCTGGACAGCTGTCACAGGCAAGGAGACTTCTTTTTCTCCAGAGTGGGGACAGGGAGTATTCACTGGTCTCCCTGTCTCCATTCTGTGTTCCCATCTATTAAGGCTCTATACTGCAGCCAGGGATTTTTATTTTTTAGGTCCTCTTCAATTTTTTGGAAGAGTTTCAGGATGACTGATGTTAATTTTTTTTTTTTTTTGGATGGAATCTCTCTCTGTGGCCAGGCTGGAGCGCAGTGGTGTGATCTCGGCTCACTGCAACCTGCAACCTCTGCCTCCCAGGTTCAAGCCATTTTCCCGCCTCAGCCTCCAGAGTAGCTGGGACTACAGGCGCCAGCCACCACGCCTGGCTAATTTTTTGTGTTTAGTAGAGACAGGGTTTCCCCATGTTGGCCAGAATGGTCTCGAACTCCTGACCTCTTGCACCGGCCTTGGCCTCCCAGTGTTGGGATTACAGGCGTGAACCAGTGCACCCGGCCTGGTGGTAATTCTTTAAATCAGGCGTCCCCAAACTATGGCCCACGGGCCGCATGCGGCCCCCTGAGGCCATTTATCTGGCCCCCCGCCGCACTTCAGGAAGGGGCACCTCTTTCATTGGTGGTCAGTGAGAGGAGCACAGTATGTGGCAACCCTCCAGTGGTCTGAGGGACAGTGAACTGGCCCCCTGTGTAAAAAGTTTGGGGACGGCTGCTTTAAATGTTTGGTAGAATTCACCAGCGAAGCCATCTGGTGCTGAAGGTTAGAAGGAGTCTGCTCTGATGCTCATGCTGGAGTGCAGTGGTGTAATCTCAACTCACTGCAACCTTCAACTTCTGGGTTCAAGAGATTCTTGTGCCTCAGCCTCCTGAGTAACTGGGATTACAGGTGTGTGCCACCACGCTTGGCTAATTTTTATATTTGTAGTAGAGACGGGGTTTTACCATGTTGCCAGGCTGGTCTGGAACTCCTGAGCTCAAGGGATCCACCAGACTCGACCTCCCAAAGTGCTGGGATTACAGGCGTGAGCCACCGCATCAGGCCCCTTAGGAGGTTTTTGATTATTGATTCAGTCACTTCCATGATTCAGTTTTGGTAGGTTGTGTATTTCTGGGAATTTACCCATTTCTTCTTTGTTATGCAACTTGCTGGCAAAAAATTGTTCATCAGGAGAGAGATCCAAGATGGCTGATCACTAGCAGCTCGGGAATGTAGCTCCCAGTGAAAACGCAAAGAACGAGAGGACGCCACACCTTCACATGAATTCTTATTGTTCACGCACCAGGAGATTCCCAGCGGAGGAGCCCCATGGGTCGCCAGCGCGACTCATGTGACCAGCGAGGCGGTTTTGACGGCGCCTCGGAGCGTCGGTTCTTGGTGCAGAGTCAGAAAAGCACCATCAATCTTAACGCCGCTGATTTAGTCAGTGCAGTGGGTTGCTCAGATTTCGGCGCTGAGAATCAGTAAGTTAGACGTCCACTCAGAAACCCAATTACAAAGACGGTAATTATAAAGACCACAGATGGATAAATCTACAACGAAGGGAAGAAAACAGTCAAAAAAGGCTGAGAATACCCAAGATCAGAACGCCTCTTCCTCAGCAGGGGATCCCAGTTCCTCATCAGCAATGAAACAAGGCTTGATGGAGAACGAGTGTGTTCCAATTACAGAAGCAGGCTTCAAAATGTGGCTAATAAGAAACTTCTGTGAATTAAAAGAACTTGTTCTAACACAATCTAAAGAAACTAAGAACTTTGAAAAAAGGTTTGACGAAATGTCAACAAGAATACAAAATTTAGAGAGGAAAATAAGTGAATTGATGGAGCTGAAAAACACAATATGAGAACTACGTGAAGTATGCACAAGTTTTAACAGCCGAATTGATCAAGCAGAAGAGAGGATATCAGAGGTCGAAGGCCAACTCAATGAAATAAAACTAGAAGACAAGATTAGAGAAAAAAGGATAAAAAGGAACGAGCAAAGTCTCCAAGAAATATAGGACTACGTGAAAAGACCTAATCTACGCTTGATAGGTGTACCTGAATGTGACGAAGAAAATGAATCCAAGCTGGAAAATACGCTTCAGGACATTATTCAGGAAAATTTTCCCAATTTAGTAAGGCAGGATAATATTCAACTCCAGGTAATACAGAGAACACCACAAAGATATTCCTGAGGAAGAGCAACTCCAAGGCACATAATCGTCAGATTCACCAGGGTTGAAATGAAGGAGAAAATACTAAGGGCAGCCAGTGAGAAAGGTCAGGTTACCCACAAAGGGAAGCCTATCAGACTTACAGCAGATCTCTCAGCAGAAACCCTACAAGCCAGAAGAGAGTGGAGACCAATATTCAACATCCTTAAAGAAAAGAACTTTCAACCAAGAATTTCACATCCAGCCAAACTAAGCTTCATAAGTGAAGGAGAAATAAAGTTTTTTGTGAACAAGCAAGCACTCAGAGAATTCATCACCACCAGGCCTGCTTTACAAGAGCTTCTGAAAGAACCACTACACATAGAAAGGAACAAACAGTATCAGCCTTTCTAAAAAATACCAAAAAGTAAAGAACATCAATATAATGAAGAATTTACATCAACTAATGGGCAAAATAGCCAGCTGATATTAAATGGCAGTATTAAACTCAAATATATCATTATTAATTCTAAATTTAAATTGACTAAATTCCCCAATTCAAAGACAGACAGCCAATTTGGACAAAAAACTAAAACTGTATGCTGCATCCAGACCCATCTCACATTCAAGGATACACAAAGACTCAAAACAAAGGATGGAGAGAGACTTACCAACTAACCAGAGAGCAAAAATAAATAAATAAAAAGCAGAAGCTACAATTTTTGCCTCTGATAAAATAGTATTTAAAGCAACAAAGATCAAAAGACGCAAAGAAGGACATTATATAATGATAAAAGAATCAATGCAACAACAAGAAGAGTTAAAGGACCTAAATATATACGCACCCAATATAGGAATACCCAGACATACAAGACTTATAAAGAGACTTAGACTCCCACACAATAATAGTGGGAGACTTCAACATTAATATTAGACAGATCAATGCGACAGAAAATTAACGATATCCAGGACTTGATCTCATCTCTGGAACAAGTAAACGTAATTAACATTTATAGAACTCTCCACTTTACACAAAATATACACTCTTATCAGTACCACATCATATCAACTTAGAAGTTGAAATGAAATGTTGGTTGCTCCTTGTTTGTTATTCTCTTCCCTCATTTTCTTTCATGTCTCCATTATTAAGGACAATTATAGGCATACCCATATTTAGACTGCATTCTAGCCCAGGCAACAAAGCAATACCCCCATTCTCTCTCCTTCTTCCTCTTTCTCTTTCTTCCTCTTCTTTATTCTTTTTCTTATTACTTTTTTTCTTTCTTAAAAAAAAATTGTTCATCGTAGTCTCTTAAAATCCTTTTATTTCTGTGACATTTGTTATAATGCCTCTTTCTTTCCTTCCTTCCTTCCTTCCTTTCATTTCTTTCTTTTTCTTTCCCTTCCTTCCTTCCCTTCCCTTGCTTTTCTTCCTTCCCTTTCTTTCTTCCCTTCCTTCCCATACCCTCCCTCTCTCCCTTTCTCCCTCTCTCCCTCTTTCCCTTCCTTCTTTCCTTCGTACGTTCCTTCCTTCCTTCCTTCCTCTCATTCTCTCTTTCGAGTCTCTGTCACCCAGGCTGGAGTGCAGTGGCAAGATCTTGGCTCACTGCAGCCACCACCTCTCGGGTTCAAGGGATTCTCTCACCTCCGCCTCTGGAGTAGCTGGGATTGCAGGCACATGCCACCAAACCCAGCTAATCTTTGTAATTTTTTTTTTTTTTTTTTTTTGAGACAGAGTTTCCCTCTTGTTACCCAGGCTGGAGTACAATGGCGCTATTTCTGCTCGCCGAAACCTCCGCCTCCTGGGTTCAAGCAATTCTCCTGCCTCAGCCTCCCGAGTAGCTGGGACTACAGGCTGTGCCACCAGGCCCAGATAATTTTTGTATTTTTAGTAGAGGTGGGGTTTCACCGTGTTGGCCAGGCTGGTCTTGAACTCCTGACCTCGTGATCCACCTGCTTTGGCCTCGCAAAGTGCTGGGATCACAGGCGTGAGTCACTGTGCCCGGCCTTCCTCTTTCGTTTCTGATTTTAGTCTTTCCTCTTTTTTCCTTAATCTAGCTAAGCATTTGTCAGTTTTGTGGATCTTTTCAGAAAAAAACTCAGTTTTATTGATTTTTTCTATTGTTTTTCTATTTCATTTTTCTCTGCTCTAATCTTTATTATTTCCTTCCTTTTGTGGTTCTCCTTTTTCTAGTTTCATGAGGTGTAAAGTTAGGTTATTGGAGATGTTTTTAGATATACGCATTTCCAGCTAGAACCTTTTCTGTTGGTACCACTCTTGCTGCATCCCATAAGTTTTGGTATGTTGTGTTTTGATTTTCATTTGTCTCAAGGTATCTTCTAGTTTCCCTTGTGACTTCTTTTTCAAAAAAATTCAATAGTTTTAGGGGTACAAATGTTTTTTGGTAACATGAATGGATTAAATAGCGGTGAAGTCTGAGACTTCAGTGCACCCATTACCCGAGTAGCGTACATTGTACCCAATATGCATATTTTTATCCCTTACCCTTCCCACCGTCCCCCTTTCTGAGTCTCCAGTGTCCCTTGTACCACTCTGTACGCTGTTGCATACCCATAGCTTAGCTTTCACATAACGGCATCCAGCTCCATCCAAGTTGCTGCAAAAGACATTATTTTGTTCTTTTTTATGGCTGCGTATTCCGTGGCATACGCTATCTTTTCTTTATCCATTCATTGGCTGATGGGCCCTTAGGGTGGTTCCATATCCTTCCAATTGTGAATTGTGCTGTGATATACATATGTGTGCAGGTGTCTTTTTTGATAGAATGACTTCCTTTCCTTTGCGTAGATACCCAGTAGCGGGATTGCAGGATCAAATGGTAGATTCTTGTAGTTCTTTGAGAAATCTCCAACTGTTTTCCATGGAAATTGTACTAATTTACATTCCTACTGGAAGTGTATAAATGTTCCCTTTTCACCACATCCATGCCAACATCTATGGGATTGCAGGCACGCTCCACCACGCCTGGCTTGCAAGCCATCCAGAAACATGTGGGTTTGCTATGGCCTGCGGGCTGTAGTTTGTTGATCCTTTGTGTTTTGGCTTTTTAATAACGGCAATTCTGGGCCACGTGTGTAATCCCAGCCCTTTGGGAGGCTGAGGCGAGTGGATCACCTGAGGTCAGGAGTTTGAGACCAGTATGGCCAACATGGTGAAACCCCGTCTCTGCTAAAAATAGAAATCTTAGTCGGGCGTGTTGGAGCGTGCCTGTAATCCCAGCTACTTGGGAGGCTGAGGCAGGAGAATCACCTGAACCCGGGAAGCAGAGGTTGCAGTGAGCCGAGATCATGCCACTGCACTCCAGCCTGGGTGACAAGAGTGAAGTTCCGTCTCAATATTGTGGTTTTAATTTGCATTTCTCTGATGATTAGTGACATTGAACAATTTTTCACATATGTATTGTCCATTTGTGTATGTTCGTTTGAGAAACATCTATTTGTGTCATTTGCCCACTTTTTGATAGGATTATTTGTTTTTTTTCTTTCTGATTTATTTGAGTTATTTGCAGATTTCTGGATATTCGTCTTCTGTCGGATGCATAGCTTGCAAATATTTTCTCCCATTCTGAGGATTATGAATGATTTCTCTTGTTTTCTTTATTTTTTTAAATTTTTTTTGCTATGGAGTTTCTCTCTTGTTGCCCAGGCTGGAGTGCAATGGCGCGACCTTGGCTCACTGCAACCTCCGCCTCCCAGGTTCAAACGATTCTCCTCCCTCAGCCTCCCAAGTAGCTGGGATTACAGGCATGTGCCACCATGCCTGGCTCATCTTGTGTTTTTAGAAGAGATCGGTCTTCTCCATGTTGGTCAGGCTGGTCTCGAACTCCTGACCTCCGGTGATCTACCCACATCGGCCTCTCAAAGTGCTGGGATTACAGGTGTGAACCATGGCACCTGGCCGACTCTGATGATTTCTTTTGCTGTGCAGGAGGGTTTTATTAGTTTAATTCAGTCTTATTTATTTATTTTTGCTTTTGTTCCATTTGCTTTTGAGGTCTTAGTCATAAATTCTTTGCCAAGGCCTATGTCCAGAAGAGTTTTACCTAGGTTTTCTTCTAGAATTTTTATGGTGTCAGGTCTTAGATTTATGTCTTTGATTCATCTCGGGTTGGCTTTTGTATATGGTGAGAAACAAGGGTCCGGTTTCATTCTTGTACATGTGGCTATCCAGTTTCCCCTGCACCATTTATTGAATAGGGCACCCTTTCCCCAGTTTATTTTATGGTATGCTTTAATGAAGATCCTCTGGTTATATGTAAGTATTTGGCTTTATTTCTGGGTTCTCTGTTCTGTTCCATTGGTCTATGTATCTAGTTTTATAGCCGTACCATACGGTGTTGGTTATCATAGCCTTGTAATATGATTTGAAGTCAGGTAATGTGATACCTCCAGATTTATTATTTTTGCTTAGGATTGCTTTGGCTATGCAGGCTCTTTTTTGGCTCTATATGCATTTTGGTAGTTTTTTTTCTCCTTCCTTCCTTCCTTCCTTCCTTCCTTCCCTACTTCCTTCCTTCTTTCATTCCCTCCTTCCTTCAGTTCTTCTTCCCTTCCTTCCTTCTTTTTTTCTTTTTCTTTCTTTCTTTTTTTTTTAGACAGGGTCTCACTCTGTTACCCAGGTTGGAGTGCAGTGCTATGCTCATGGCTCATTGCAGCTCAAACGTCTGGTCTGAAGCGAGTTTACCACCTCAGCCTCCTGAGTAGCTGGGACACCAGGTGCATGCCACCATGCCCAGCTAATTTTAACATTTTTTGTAGTGATGGGGTCTTGTTTTGTTGCCCAGGCTGGTGTTGAACTCGTGGGTTCAAGGAACCCCAATGCCTCAGCCTCCCAAAGTGGTGGGACTATAAGCAAGAGCTACAGCACGTGGCCTCTTTTAGATTCTCTCAAAAATGATTTTGGTATTTTGATAGGAGTTGCATTGAATTTGTAGATTGCTCTGGACAGTATGGTGACTTTCACAATATTAATTCTTCCTTTTTTAGATAGAGTCTCACTCTGTAGCCCAGGCTGGAGTGCAGTGGTGTGATCTCAGCTCACTGCAACCTCTGCCTCCGGAGCTCAAGCAATTCTCCCACCTCAGTCTCCCGAATAGCCGTGATCACAGGCACATGTGACCATGCTCAGCTAATTTTTGTACTGTTTGTAGAGACAGGGTCTCACTATACTGTCCAGGCTGGTCTCAACCTCCTGGGCTCAAGAAATTCACCTGCCTTGACCTCTCAAAGTGCTTGGATTACGGTCAGGAACCATTGCACCTGGCTGGCGTGTAGTGGCAAGAGCTCAGCTCACTGTAACCTCTGCCTCCCAGGTTCAAGTGATTCTCGTGCCTCAGTCACCCAAGTAGCTGGGACTACAGACGAGTGCCACCACGCCTGTCTAATTTCTGTTATCTTTAGTAGCGATGGGGTTTCACCATGTTGGCCAGGCTGGTGTTAAACCCCCGACCTCAGGTGATCCTCTTGTCTTAGCCCCCCAACGTGCTGGGATAACAGGCGTGAGCCACTGCACCCAGCCCTTATCTCCATTTCGTGTACGAGGCACAAATATGTTATAACTTGCTCAAGGTCACAGAGGTAGTAAGTGGGTGGTAGAATCAGGACTTAAACTCTGGATATGGGTTTACGTAGAGCCAAACTTGTGCTATGCAACCAATAGAAAACACAGTATGTTGCAATAATAAGTATGCTGCCCAATTCAGAGTGGAAAAAAAGGAAAGTGGATTTGTATATACGCTATAATCACAATTATGTAAAAGATGTATATGAAAGGTTGAAAATTTAAGAAGTCTACAAAATATCTAGAGACATGTTGCTGCAGAACATGAATGCCCAAGCCTGGTTTTTGGGGACCAGTGGATCCAGTGGCTCTGAATCTTTTTTGGGTTATGAGACCGGTATTAGTCAGCTCAGGCTGCCGTAATAAAATGCCACAGGCTGGGTGGCTTGAACGAAGGAAATTTTTCTCACAGTCCTGGAGGCTAAAAGCCCAAGATCAAGGTGCCAGCAATCAGGTTCCTGGTGAGGGTCTTCTTCCTGGCTTGCAGACAGTCACCTTCTCAATGTGTCCTCAGAGGGGGGTTGAGGAGAGACACAGAGAGAGGAGGAGAGCACTTTGGTGTCTCCTCTTCTTCTAAGGGCACCAGTCCTACTGGGTTAGGCCTCACCCTTATTTAATCTTGGTTACCTCCCTAGGGGCCCTGTCTCCAAATGCAGTCACATTAAGACTTAAACATGACTTCTGGGGAGCCGCAGTTCAGTCCACAACAAGAGCTCTTTGAGAACGAGATGAAAGCGCTTTATACTCTCCCTAGGAGACTGCATACACCGCCTCCCACAACCCTGCACACAGTTTCAGAAAGTTCATGGACCCCAGGGTGAGAAGCCCTGTTCCAGGCCGCCTTTCTCTTTTCGCAGATGGAGAAATGGAGGTTCTGAAAGGGAAAGTGCTTTCAGCAGGTTAGGAGAGAGCTGGGTCTTTCCATTCCTGGTCTAGCACTTGTCCTGCCTTACTCTGCCATCTGGTGGGCCTGTACGGAATTGTACAATAACAAGAGACAACCATCCTGGGTGACCCCAGCACACCACAGGTCCTGTGGACGGAGTAAAAGCAGCAGCTGCTTCTCCACTTAAGATGCTCTCATGGGCTAATCTGGCTCCAGCTGTAACTGACAGCAAACGCGATGGATTGCAGTGCTTCCAACTAGTCAAGAGGTTGGGGAGAAGCTGCACCAACTTCGATATCAATCCACGTGAGGCTTGCCTGTGAGGAGACAGAGTGGCCTCTGCCCTGCTGAAGGACAAATTGGAGACTGAGGAGGCACAGCCTTGCACTATGTGGTGGCCTTGACATGGCGCTGCCCCTCCAGCTCTTAGAGTCCTCACTTGCACACTGACCATGAGTTGGCCTGTTAAATTTCTCCGAGAGTTCTTCTAGTTCTCATATTCTGTACTTCTATGACCTTAGCCTGGGAACCACGGACAGTAAAATCAGCTGAGGTGTTTGGGTCCTAGAATTATGGGCAAACTAATTTTTTCCCTCCAATTTCTTCGAATGGTATGACAGAATTAGCGGTAAGGAAAATGTAGTTCAAAGGGAGGAAAAAGGCTGGGCGCGCTGCCTTCACGCCCGCAATTCCGGCACTTTGGGAGGCTGAGGCAGGAGGATGGCTTGAGCTGAGGAGTTTGAGGCTGGAGTGAGCTATGATCGTGCCACTGCACTCCAGCCTGGGGGATCGGCTGGGACCCTGTCTCAAAAAGAAATGTAGTTGAAAAAGATGAAAAACCCCTAATAAGAATCTGAGAAGACCCTTTACTTAAGTAGTAATTTAAAGTTTCAACAGAAGTGGTTCCTTGATTTCTGCTTCTCATTCACCCTTCAGTAAGTTCTTACAGTTGCTGGACTTCTACATAATGGAATCAGAGGATGGAGTGGTTCTTATCATGGGAAATGCTGTTTATCTCTAGGCAGAGGGGTGACCCTGAGAATAGTTGTTTTTGGTTTGTTTGTTTGCAGACAGGGTCTCACTTTGTCATCCAGTCTGGAGTGCAGTGGTGATCTCGGCTTCCTGCCAGGCTGTACCTTCCAGGCTCAAGCGATCCCACCACCTCAGCCCCACAAGCCGCTGGGACCACAGGGCACGTGCCAGCACACCTGCCTGAGTTTTTGTCTTTTTCTTAGAGACAGGGTTTTGGCAGGTTGGCCAGGGTGGTCTGGAACTCCTGAGCTCAAGCGATCGGCCCACCTTGGCCTCCCGGACAGGCATGAGCCACTGTGCCTGGCCCCAGAGAATCGGTGTTCTTTCATTTCGTCAACTGATGAAATAATCACGACATTCTTCCTACTGGACCCTACTAATGCCACAAACCAGTGTGGAGCGTTCACTCAACCCACCCTGGGGGAGTCCAAGACCAGAAACAAAAGCAGGGGAAACGCATCCTGGGATGGAGGCTGACTTTTTGGGGAAATGCCTCTGGCTTTATTCACAAGAAACAATAAGGCCCCAAAGGGCTGCACACTCCAGCCTGCTGCTGTCACTCTGTCTGTTGGGGCCCCATGCCTTATCTAGCACATCAGTGGTCTAAGTTGGGCTTGAGGAGAAGAAAGAGGAAGAAAAGAGTTGCCGGGGAAAGCAGCTGGCAAGGTTGGCGTTAAGATGGAAGTGCCGATCAGGCAAAAGAGATGCAGCCCATCACAAGGACTGCCAACACTGCTTCCACCTTCACTGGCACAAAGGACCCTTTCAATCCCAGCAGCTAACGGTAGAGACGAGGACAAAGTCAGAAGGCACGAAATCACCAGCTGCCTCCACTTGCCTCCCAGCAAACAGCTTAAAACGGCACTGCCCTCACCTGCTGAAATTAATGTATTACGTCGAAGACACATCTTTTTAGATGTTTTTGGTCATTTCTTCTTCTCCAGTTCTTGGGCCTCCACCTCTCAGAATAAGTGGATGGAGAGGTAACAAATCTCCCCTGAGAAACTGTACCAAGTGCATGGCATTCCAGCGCAAAGTCACAAGTCGTGAATGAAAACTTACCACCCAAATGTAAAATATTTACCAACAAATCGAAATTCATTTCACAATTGTGTAAGCATCATTTCTACGATGTGTAGGCAAATCTATGAGAATTTGGAAATAAAGCTGTTGTTCCCAATAAGCGGATATTACTACTCTCAAGGAGGCCTGCTATAAACAGCTAAAATAGTTTTGGTTATCCTTCGGATTACAAAATACCTGTTTAATGCAGTGTTACTATTTATCACTATTTCTTCTCCGCTTATGGTGGCAGGCAACGTACAGAGAGAAAACATCACGATCTATGTGCACAGTTTAATAAAAGATTATCAAGTGCACGTGTACGGGAACGCTCCCCTAGTTCCCAGAGGAGAACAGTGCCAGCATCCCTCAAAGCCTCCTGGGCTGTCCCTGCCTGGTCTCAGCCCCACTCCCACTCCCACTCCAAGGGGAAACCAACATCCTGACTTTTCAGATTGTCCCTTTCTTGCTTTTCTCGATGGTTTTATAGCCTAGGTGGAAATGTATGCATTCTTCAATAAGGTAGGTGAGGGTTGCCTGTCGTTTGAAGTTGCAGGAATGGAATCGTTAATCAGATTGTCCCTTTCTTGCTTTTCTCGATGGTTTTATAGCCTAGGTGGAAATGTATGCATTCTTCAATAAGGTAGGTGAGGGTTGCCTGTCGTTTGAAGTTGCAGGAATGGAATCGTTAAACATGTCGGTGTTGTTACCTGCTTCTCTCACTCAATGTTATCTTCGTAAGATTCACTCCTATTATTCTGTGGAGGAGTACTTTGTCCTTGTCCGACGCTGAAATAGTATTCTGTTATATGAGCATACCACCAACCTACTGATCTCGTCCTGTGGAAGTTGCAATTTTCGTTGTTTCCCATGTTTGGAACTTGAACCGGAACTACAAAAATCCTACTCTATAAACCCTTGTCGGCACGAGTAAAGGAGTCCCGAGAGGGACGTGTAGGCTGCTAAAAGCAGGTATTTAAAGGAGTGTATTAGTCTGTTGTCACGCTGCTGATAAACACACACCCAAGACTGGGAAGAAAAAGAGGTTTAACTGGCCTTACAGTTCCGCATGGCCGGGGAGGCCTCAGAATCATGGCGCGAGGTGAAAGGCATTTCTTACATGTTGGTGGCAAGAGAGAGGGAGGAAGAACCAAAAGTGGAACTCCCTGATAAGCCCATCAGATCTTGTGAGACTTCACAACCACAAGGATAGCAGGAGAAAAACTGCCTCCCAAGATCCAATTACCTCCCCCTGGGTCCCTCCCACAACACATGGGAATTCTGAGAGATACAATTCAAGTCCAGATTTCAGAGGGGATACACCCAGGCCATATCTTTCCGACCCTGGCCTCTCCCAAATCTCATGTCCTCATCTTCCTTCCTTCCTTCCGTCCTTCCCTCCTTCCCTTTTTCCCTCCTTCCCTCCTTCCCTCCTACCCTCCTTTCTTCTTTCCTTCTTTCTTTTGAGATGGACTCTCGTTCTGCTGCCCAGGCTGGAGTGCAGTGGTGCGATCTCGGCTCACTGCAACCTCCACCTCCTGGGTTCCAGCGATTCTCCTGCCTCAGCCTCCCGAGTAGCTGGGACTAAAGACATGCACCACCATACAAGGCTAATTTTTTTTTTTTTTTTTTTTTTTTTTTGTTCATGTTTGCCCGGATAGTCTCGATCTCTTGGCCTAGTGATCCACCCACCTCGACCTCCCGAAGTCCTGGGATTACAGGCTTGAGCCACCGCGCTCGGCCTGTCCTCACATTTCAAAACCAGTCACTGTGCTCAGCCTGTCCTCATGTTTCAAAAGCAATCATGGCTTCCCAACCGTTCCCCAAAGTCTGGACTCACTTCAGCATTAACCCAAAAGTCCGCAGTCCAAAGTCTCATCTGAGACAAGGAAAGTCCTGTCCACCTATGAGCCTGTAAAATCAAAAGCAAGCTGGTTACTTCCTAGATACAGTGGGGGTACAGGTGTTGGGCAAATACAGCCATTCCAAATGGGAGAAATTGGCCAAAACACAGGGGTTGCGGGGCCCATACAAGTGTAAAACCCAGCAGGGCAGTCCAATTTTAGAGCTCCAAAATGATCTCCTTTGACTCCAGGTCTTACATGCAGACCATGCTGGTGCAAGAGGTGGGTTCCCATGGTCTTGGGCAGCTCTGCCCTGGTGGCTTTGCAGGGTTCAGCCTCCCTCCTGGCAGCTTTAACAGGCTGGCAGTGAGTGTCTGCAGCTTTTCCAGGAGCATGGTGCAAGCCGTCAGTGGATCTACCATTCTGGGGTCTGGAGGACAGTGGCCGTCCTCTCACAGCTCCACTAGGTGGTGCCCCAGTAGGGTCCTTTGTGGGTGCTCTGACCCGATCTTTCCCTTCCACACTGCCCTAGCATAGGTTCTCCACCAGGGCCCCGCCCCCATAGCAAAGTTTTCCCTGGGCGTCCAGGTGTTTCCATACATCTTCTGAAATCCGGGCAGAGGTTCCCAACCCGCAGTTCTCGACTTCTGTGCACCCACAACCTCAATACCTCATGGAAGCAGCCAAGGCTTGGAGCTTCCACCTGCTGAAGCCACAGCCGGAGCTCTACATTGGCCCCTTTCGGCCATGCTTGGAGAGGCTGGGACACAGGGCATTGAGTCCCTGGGCTGCACACAGCATGGGGACCCTGGGCCCGGCCCAAAAAACCACTTTTTCCTCCTGGGCCCCTGGGCCTGTGATGCGAGGGGCTACCTCGAAGGTCTCTGACATGTCCTGGGGACATTTTCTCTGGGGTCTTGGGGATCGACATTAGGCTCCTTGCTACTTATGCAAATTTTCTGCAGCTGGCTTGATTCCCTTTTAAAACTGAATGCTTTTAACATCACCCAAGTCACATTTTGGATCCTTTGCTGCTTAGAAATTGCTTCGACCGGGTACCCTAAATCTCCTCTCTCAAGTTCAAAGTTCTGTAAATCTCTAGGGCAGGGGCAAAATGCCTCCAGTCTCCTCACTAAAACATAAAAAGAGTCACCTTTACTCCAGTTCCCAACGAGTTCCTCTTCTCCGTCTGAGACCACCACAGCCTGGACCTTATTGTCCATGTCACTATCAGCATTTTGAGCAAAGCCATTCAACAAGTGTCTAGGAAGTTGCAAACGTTCCCACAGTTTCCCGTCTCCTTCTGAGGCCTTCAAAGTGTTCCAGCCTCTGGCTGTGACCCAGTTCCAGAGTGGCTTCCACATTTTCTGGCATCTTTTCAGCAGCGCCCCACTCTACTGGTACCGATTTACTGTATTAGTTTTCACACTGCTGATAAAGACATACCCGAGGCTGGGAAGAAAAGAGGTTGAATTGGACTTACAGTTACACAAGGCTGGGGAGGCCGGAGAATCACGGTGGGAGGAGAAAGGCACTTGTTACATGGTGGCGGCAAGAGAACAGGAGGAAGAAACAAAAGCAGAAACTCCTGATAAACCCATCAGATCTTCTGAGACCTATTCATTATGAAGAGAATAGCAGGAGAATGACTGGCCATGATTCAATTACCTTCCCCCGGGTCCCTCCCACGACACATAGGAACTCAGGGAGCTAGGTTTGAAGTTGAGATCTGAGTGGGGACACAGCCAAACCACATAAAATAGGATAGCAAATGTAAAATATTTACCAACAAATAGAAATTTATGTCACAATTGTGTAAGCAGCAATTCTACGATGTGTAGGCAAATCTATGAGAATTTGGAAATAAAGCTGTTGTTCCCAATAAGCTGATATTACTACTCTCAAGGAGGCCTGCTATAAACAGCTAAAATAATTTTGGTTATCCTTCGGATTACAAAATACCTGTTTAATGCAGTGTTACTATTTATCACTATTTCTTCTCCGCTTATGGTGGCAGGCAACGTACAGAGAGAAAACATCACGATCTATGTGCACAGTTTAATAAAAGATTATCAAGTGCACGTGTACGGGAACGCTCCCCTAGTTCCCAGAGGAGAACAGTGCCAGCATCCCTCAAAGCCTCCTGGGCTGTCCCTGCCTGGTCTCAGCCCCACTCCCACTCCCACTCCAAGGGGAAACCAACATCCTGACTTTTCAGATTGTCCTTTTCTTGCTTTTCTCGATGGTTTTATAGCCTAGGTAGAAAAGTATGCAGTTTTCAACAAGGTAGGTGAGGGTTGCTGTCATTTGAAGTTGCAGGAATGGAATCGTTAATGGATGTCAGGCACCGAGAAGGGCAGCACGTCTGCTGTGCAGTAGTCCTGCCAACGTTGTTCAACCTACCTGAGTCTAACCACAAGGAAGCCACTAGACAAACCCAAGCTCCAGGGCTTCCTGACAACAACGGCACTGGCTTCCAGCACACTTCACACATTGCTTGAAAGCACACTTTAAGAGACACTGAAGCGACTTGATGGGCCGGGAACCACGGCTCAATACCCGTAATCCCAGCACGTCAGGAGACCTGGGCGGGTGGATGGCTTGAGATTAGGAGTTCCGGAGCAGCCTGGGCAACGCGGTGAAACCACGCCTCTACAAAAAATATTTTAACAATTAGCTGCACATGGTGGCGTGTGCTTGTAATCCAAGCTACCCAGGAGGCTGTGGCGGGAAGATGGCTTGAGCCTGGAGGTCGAGGCTGCAGTGAGCTGGGTTTGTGATACTGCATGCCAGACTGGTCAAAAGACACCTGACAAGTAAAGGCAAAGCGTGATGTTTGGTTGGAAAGAGAATTTTGTTAGAAAGCAGCTATGAGGGATACTGTGGGACTATGGGGACAGTCGGAAAATGTTTCATGTCATCGTACAGTAGAAAACTGTGTTGTCTCAATGTTACTTTTCCTTAGTGTAATAATGGCATCACGATTTTGTGGCAGGCCATGCTTTCTCGTAGGCGATACATGTTGCAGTCTTTAGGAATGATGGA